>NC_057424.1:22853690-23453690 GCF_019457755.1 Venturia canescens | reverse complement strand
GTACCAATCTCTACGGTATCAACGGGCCGAAGAAGTAGATAGAAAAATAATTCATCCATTCTGTTATTATTATTATTATTATGCTTATTATTATTACTCTCAATATCATTTCATAATTATTGTAATAATTTGAGATTTAAACGAACAAAAAAAGGATAAAAAGTCCTTGCCAATGCATAAGAGCTGATAGTTGTTGATAGTCTTGCATTAAATACGAAATCTCAATGATTGTGCGTACTAATTGTGTGCGAATGCATATTCTTGTATGTTGTATATGGGCGGGCAAGCGTGCGCGCGCGTGGGTGCGTGAGATTCATTTTCCGTGTATTAACGTATGTCGATAATTCAATATTTCGATGTATCGAGAATTTCGTCGATGGCAGTGAAGTTTAAGTCGTTAGAATTCGACGGGAATTGCCGCTTTCGCGCGTACGAAACGCATGGTGTTTGGTCATTCGTTTCAATGACAGTTCGCTGAAAGTTGAATTTCCAACTTTCAGTTAACGCAACGCAGTTATTATATAAATTCGAAAAATGTAGTCCATTATTTCTATTCCATTTCGTATTTATGAACCAAGCTGTTTTTCGTTACCACGAAAATCGTACAATGTGTTTCGTATGAAGAACAAACAATTCATATTCCAATAACCACAGTGAAACGCAGTGAGAGTCGTTCAACTCAACTGAATTTTCCAATCGCTAAATTTTTATACGGTTATCCTGTAAGCTGAAAGGGAACCTCCTAGATTCCAAAGTGCACTGAGAAAAAAAGTCATTGGAACAACGAAGTGTGACGTTAAGGGGTGCCAATGAAATATACGATCATGGCAAGGTTAAACACGATAAATCGAGTAAAATAGCTTTAGATTAAACTGCAGATTCATTCTCTCCGAAAAGAAAACTCTTCCAATAACATCAATTGCTATTGAATCAATTTTTTTCCCAGTGTGGGGTAACACCACCATTTTCTCGTTCTAATGCATCGAATTTAAAAATTTGTTCACTTCGTTATCCCTCAGAAATCTTGAGCCACGAATAATCGGGGACATGCTTTTTCGATTCCATCGATGCAAACATACAAAAAGGAACTCTTCGTTATTTAATGAATAGTAGACAAACAGCATCGAAAGCGACAATTTGCCACGAAGAGAAAAAGGCGAAGAGCGTTTGTGTGAGTGGGCGCGCGCGCGCACGCGCGCGTGAGAATGAGAGAGTGAGATGAACGAGTACCGAGTATAAATCTCGTAAATATGCAAGAATACCAAAATCTAGTATCGCCAAAGATGCATATCTACTCAGCCCCCGCCTTCCTAGCCCCTATCCCGCGTCTCTATACGTCGTGTCCAAATATTGTTCCTAAAATATTTCCGCGTGTCACGCGTATAGTGATCGTCGTAAGTTCGAAAAACGACGACGTAACTGTATTAAGGCGATCGCAGAACTCTTTTAACGTTTGCTCTCTATTTTTTATACGGCCGTATTAGTGAATTTCGTCGACTCATTCATACCTCTCAAAAACATTATTTATTCACGAAAATTCCGTTTCTTCCAATTCATTCTCAAAGATTCGAATGAATTTATTTTATTAGCGGTTGCCACCGTTAAAGTCTCAAATATGGTTCTTCACTTTTACAAATCAAACGTCATTTTTATTGGAAAATATTAATCCGCCCTCATCGATTTTTTTTTTCATTAGAAAAAGAGACAAAATGAATGATCAAAGTGGCACAACCGTGGCGCAAAAACAAAGACTCTTCCGATTCTCTGGAAAATCAAATAAATAGAAAAAAATAAACAGGCTAGAAAATAGAAAGTTAAGCGAAAATAAAGTTAGGAAGGGTGTTATAAATGCGAAAAAGAGCGCAAGGTTAGCGCTTGTATGTCTGTTAGCTTTACTAACCGGAGAATAAACCATTAAAAATTACCAATTATTGTAAGTTTTTATGGATATAGAAGCTTCGTATAAATGGAACCGTAAAACAAAACGCAAAATAGAAAAAAAAACAGGAGGAAGGAATGACTATAGTCGATCGATGTACAGGAGGAAAGAAATACAAACTGTTGAAAGTTAAGGTGGTTCATCGATCTACTTGAAAACCCCGTCGGTCAAATCCCATCCAAACTCCAATTTATTCAATTTTACATGACAAGCATAGCCGTGATTTTCCGGCTCGCACTGGTAAGCTCGATTCGATAATCCGCTAGCCGGTGCTGCAAACGTGAGGGTGAAAAAAAACCGACTCCGAGCCAAGAGTATTTTTTCTCCCAAGGGTCCTAAAGCTTTCTCGGTACGAACTTAATCCGTATCGGATGCGCCGGCCTGAGTACGAGATCCGGAAGTAATCGGACTCTGGATGCGAGATCAATTGGCTCGAGATAAAAATTGCGTAGCACGTGTCCTATCAGCGCCTTCAGCTCAAACATGGCAAACTTTTGACCTGGTGGACAAAATTCATAACTATTTTTATAATTCTTAATTATTTTTTTTAAGGCGTGCATATTTTGTAAACGCGATGTTGAAGTTGGTCATAACGGATGCAACTCTCTTCTTACCTATACAGTTACGAGGCCCAGCGCTGAATGGTATGTAAGAAAAAGGATGTCGCCCGACACAGTGTTCGGGTAAAAATCTATCTGGATCAAAAGTATCGGGATCGGGCCAGAAATTCGGATCTCGATGAAGATCGTAGATGTGTATGTGAGCCACAACGCCTCCGGGAATCAAGTAATTCTCTAGAATCACAATAGAAACTTTTAGCGCCATTAGTTTCTTCAATCTCTCCAATCTTTGATCGAGTCTCTTTAAGGATGTACAGGCACGAGGGCTGTTTTTAGATAGCACTCTAATTTTTTCATGTCTTACAATCCAAGATTTCTATGCCTGTGAAATTTCAAGAGCCCTTATCGACTGTTTGGAAGAAATATTAACAGTCGAAAAGTACAGAAATTAACGCGTCGCTTATGCCCACAATGACTTACTGGCCCCTCAACCATCTTGAACTCAGAATTTCATAGATTTCTAAATTAGATGTCAAAGATTAACCTTTAAAGGACGGATCTGGTCGAAATATCGACCACTAGTTTGGTCGGGCACTTCACTTGAAAAATTCATCGATGTTATGCACAAATTTTGTCTGAAAAGAAAGGTCGATTTCAATGTAAAAATCCCCCTCCTTAAAAGGTTAAAGCATTACTTATATGAATTGAATCGCGCGGAATCTAACGGTACGTTAAAAAAGGGGGGTCAACGGTCATCTGAATTAGAAATATTTATATAGACAAATGTTTACAGAAATTTTGCAGGCCCTTATGCCTTTTTGCAATGTACTATCGAATCATGTGGAAGTCTCGGAACGAAATATGTTCTGCAATGAACTCAGCTTAAATATTATTCACGATTAAAAAATTAAGATAAGCTTTTTTTGAAAATCTTATTAATGAAAGACGAATTGAAAGAATGACCCCGATTCGTCTTGCTTGTCGTATGAGTTAGCAAAATTGAAAGAATGAATAGATTAATGAAAATAAAACTTGACACATTTTATACGAATACTATGAACGTACTCAAATGCAAGTCTTCCTTGATGTACCGCGATATTAAGGGCACGCTCGGATATAATCGAAGTGACTCTTTAATACAGCAATCGAGGTACTGGAATTGTTGAATTTCGTACGGTTCCATCTTTCCTCCACTCCCATCGAGTACAGCATCAATTTCATCTCGAGCTTTTTCCTAAATTTTTTTATCATTAGCCTTGCGCCCACCGGTCAAAATATCCTGAGACACAATATCCTCTACAACTTTGTTTAATGACTATTTGTTTTCTTATTGTTTTTATTTATTTATGCCAAGCAGGCAGAACACACACACACACAATCCCAAACAAACGTCCACCCAACAACCAACTAACAAAAATACACATACACACACACATTCAAACATGGTTTCAACATAGTTTCGTTGATAATGATAATAATGATTTGCTTAATTAATAGAGATAAAAATATCCAAGACATTCAGTCTTACAAGTGTAGGACATTTTCAACTCGAGGATATTATGTCATTAGGATATTTAATTCCAGGATAGTTTGACCGGAGGATATTTCGTCTCAGGATCTTTTAATTAATCGTAAATCCTTGGTATTGTATTAAAAATAAAACCATAATTTCCAAACAATGGTATCTGTATTCATTGTTATTCATTCATAATCAGAGTGTAATCTCGATGACAAAATATTCATACCTGAACGTCTTTGTGTTCAGCCAGAAGCAAGAGAATGAAAGCTATTCCCATCCCGGTTGTGTCGTGTCCCTGGAATATTGAAATCCATCAACCAAGCATTATTTCTACTTTGACATTGTCTAGGGCAGGCGAATTCGTCAGCTAGCGGAATACCTCGAAGATAAAGGTGTCTACTTCCTCTCTGATTCCGGGTTCGTCCATGTGACCCGCGTTCTTCGCAGCTATGAGAAGATCCAGCATGGCCAAACGTTTTTTTCCACTTTTATCATCATTAAACGTTTCTTTCTGCTGCATCGGGTCCTTTCCAGACTCTTTATGGTACTCTTGACGTTCACGAATAATCTAAAAATATATAAGTACTTTCGTAGGATGCAAATATACGAATTTATTAGCTGGTATTTGTCAACTTACTTTGTTGGAAAAGGCATGGATTATTTCTAAAGCTTTTTTTTGTTTTCGACCGGTTGGCGAAAGATTGAATATGCTTGGTGGATGCAGCCACGGTCTCAGTAGCCTGTATTCATGAATAATTCGTTAAATTAATTAACGAGCAGTTATATTGTAGCTAAAGTTATCAGCTCGAAACAATTCTTGTCTCGTATAATATCGACGAAGTTGGGAAGACCGGGGTAAAAATTGCGAAAATAATTTTTTTTTTCATTCCTGCAATTTGGGATATTTTTCCGGGAAAGGTAAAGAAGGATTGCTTTTAAAGCTTTAGAAAAAAAATAAGAAATTTCGGAAAATATAAAAATTGGAAAAAAGATTTGAATTTTAGTAAAAATAAAATTCCATCGAGAAGCAACGGATGGAACTTCTCAAAATTTTAAATAGCAGGATAGTTCCTTAAGTAGCCCTTTTTTCCCTGGTCTCCTATACTGAAAATCAACTAGTACCTGTGGAGAAGATAATTTCCCATTTCATGAACGGCGTTTCGATATTTCGTG
The DNA here is from genome assembly GCF_019457755.1 of Venturia canescens. Taxonomy (NCBI): domain Eukaryota; kingdom Metazoa; phylum Arthropoda; class Insecta; order Hymenoptera; family Ichneumonidae; genus Venturia; species Venturia canescens. The sequence continues at coordinate 23,448,499 of NC_057424.1, read as the reverse complement.
TGAAACTTTGTCATTCCTTCTAGTGATGTACCCATGGCAGTTTCTACATCATTTATATTTATCAATATTTTAAATTGCACGTCATGATACAACCAAATATTAAGTTAAGGTAGTTCAATAGCAAAACCCGATTTCTTACGGAAATTTTGAAAAAAATATATGTCGCTTAGAAAACCCTAACGAATCGATTAAAAAAAAAGTAATTCTACCGTACAGTTTTTCAGATATTGCAGGTTAAAGTTCTATGGTTTCTCCATTTGAACACATGGTAATCGTCAAACAAAAAATGTGTATCAAAATAACTCACGAACGGTTCTTACCATCTTGTTTTAAAAGAACACAATGTTAGAGTATCTTCTGAAGAAAAAATAAAAAAAAAAAAAAAAAACACGATCTACCGTCTAGTTTTTGAGAAAAAAATGATTGTTATAAAAATCGTATTAGTATTTGAGTGGGAGAGTTTCAAGGTCCGCGACGCGGCAACGCTGTCGCATGAGACACGCCATGATTATCACTATACTTTAGTGTACAGTGTACAAAATACATAAATTCCAAAATCACGAGCAATTATGAAATTTTAGTAAAATATCGGAACCAAATATTTTTTTCCTGATCATTAACGATAATTTGAATGATTTTTGGAAGATATTTCACAACGAACGATGTTCACACATGAAGGAGGCTGCACCCTCTTTTTAAACGGAACTTAGCTATCGAACTACCTTAATATGTATCCAACGGTAATTGTCCGCATACAAGGGAGACCGGGACAAGTCGGAGGGGGGGGGGGGGGGGGGGCCGAATTCTTAAAAGATTTTTCCTTTCTTCATATTTTGTCCGATTCTCACTATTTAAAAATTTCTTTTTTGTCTTCCGCTCAGAAATATTCTCTTAGAAAATCTGAAAAAGTTTCATTTATTTTCTTTATCTTAAAAATATAAAAAATTGGGAGAACAAAAGAAACAAAAATGTCTACAATTATCAAAATACCCCGCTCTGCCCGGTCCCCCTCTACGTTAAGGTAGCTAGTTCGATTAAATTGGCCATTGATGCTTGCCACAAATCGTATTGAGCGTGTATTTCGTAACCAATGGTAACAAATCATGCTCCTTTTCCCCAGCATTTTTCAGGTCTCGAACCATTCGACGACCCTCCTCATCAAAAACGTTGACGAATTCCCTCAAAACATTGAAATGAAATGCGGGCGTGAGTATCTTGCGTCGTTTCTGCCACTTCCCACCTGGTATGCATAACAGGTGTGCGAATGAAAAACTTTATTCCATTGAGATTTGTCATCGTAGGTAAATCGCCCGTATGGCGAAGTGTCAGAATTGACGTTTTAGTGAGTTGCATCGAGAGTTGCATCGACGCGTATGTTGCAATTGCGATCGAGCATGACTGCTAATAAAATCGTCATAAACGGAGATTGTAATCGAACCTGTACTCGTTAGAAGACCGGTTTTGAACCAAGGATGAAGGAAATCGTACAGCGCGCTTTTCGTAATGTGTTGCGTGCTTGATAAAAGAATCTGAAGATATTAAAAACATTACAACTGTGTAGTATTTTATGAAAATCTTTCCATTCGGATTTCCCGTTCTGGGCTACTCGGAAAAATTATTCACCTCTGCATCGTCGGGATGACGAAGGTTTAGGACGGTCCACAAAGGTGTCGTTATTTTGTAAGTTGGATAGTAATCGTCATTCATCCCGTGCACCACCCCCCAGAGGTCAGCTGAAAAATTCATCTCAAAATTCATTCATTAGACGATCGCTTCGTATTTTATTTTTAGACAATTTCAAGTAAGCAGTTTTTCAATTCATGTTGAAACGCTCGAGCCGAACGCGAGGTACAAATACCCAGGGGATTGTATGTTTTTCTTCTCTTTATCAATTTGGATAGTAATATCAATGACTCATTACAATTATATTGATAATGCAGCTCGTAGTTCGTTCGGAGCTTTACTTGTCACTGAAATGTTTTGCATCTGTACTCTCCTTGCTCGATCCCTTCATCCAACACTTTTTTCGTTAGCTCGGTCGAAGCGTGTACAACGTTAGATAAAACTCTTTCGAATTAATGAGCTTTTAATTAATGAGGCTATTAAAAAACGTGTATTTTTCTTCTCAATAAAAACGCTCGCATTATAGCTGCAAATTTCGAAATCAAAATTCTTTGACACAGTCGATTTTTGCCATTGTCCTCCGCGGGCTGACAGAGCCTTTTTTCAAACTGTGTCAAATAATTTGAATTTCGAAAATTCCAAGTGAGGTTAGTCGACTGATCCATACTCTTAAGAACACGGCGAATCTACCTGAAGAGGAAATTAATCGTCACATATTGCGTTTCGACTTGCTTACCTATCGGAACGAGAAAATTGAATATATTTCCAAATATCGGAATACCACTTGGTCCCGGTATTTTGCCAACGAAATACCGCCGTCGGCCGAGCACGTAAATACGATATGACAAAAAGCAGAAGAAAAAAATAAGTCCAATCAACGCGACGGCCATCGCGAATGATTCTGTTTGCCGGATTTAAATGTTTTGATTACGAAAGATTTGATATTCACGAGTTTACAAATTCACTAATTCACACCTTCGGAAATGTTTATTGGAATCAAGCGAAACAAATGTTTGACGCTCCCGCAGCGTTGTTCACGCTCGGATATCCGACATTGAACTGGTTCCGAGAGATAAAAAACAGATCGGAACAGCAGAAGTATTGCAACCTCCGCGAATATTCGCGTAATCCGTGAGGGGAGATTAAACGTATCAATCATTAAAGTGTCTTATCATTCTACGACGGAAAAACCTCGGGAACGAAAAATATATTAATAACTACGTATCTTCGGCGACCTGTTAACATCGACGCAGTCCGGAATGCGAAAGATTCATCTCTAGTCATCTTTGTTCCGGTTTCAATCAGGTTTTTTTTCAACCGATGAAAAAGAGATTTTTATTGCCGATTCATTTCGAATATTTTTCCTCATAGGATTATAATTTGTCTGAAAACCAACGCAAAGCAGGGTACTGAAAGAAATATCCTGCTATTTATAATAAAGTTTGAGAAGCTCCATTTATTGCTCATTCTCAAACACCACACGATGAGAATTGAATTTGAAAAATTATCGTGAGTAACGACAGTGCGGTGAGAAGCTGAAATTCGTGATATTATTATGGTAGAAAATTGAATTTTCCCATGAATTAAATAATATTTATTGTTCAAAGTAGGAACTTTTACCGGTGTATTTAGTGAATTTTGACGTCTTATTTCCAATATTTACTGTTATAAAACTGAAAATTTGGCAAAATATTAAAAACATTACAGTGCGTTACAGGAATGAATACTTTTCGTTAACTTTTTCCCGCAGTCAAATATTACCGCTCAAGGTCGATCCCCTACGACAGCCCCAACCAAAAGTTATGTACCGTCTGCGTATTAAAAGGGTTATAGATATAGTACAAATATCATTTGCTTTCGTAAAATTTATTCTAAAAGTATTTTTGATCTGACATCGCAAGTAAATTTTTTGACGGAACTATCCGGGTTACGCTTTAACACACAGAAAAGGTTGCCTATACAGACGACATTCGCTTGTTCGCTTGCAAAATATATTGCAAGCCTAAACCTTCGTACTTCTCGAGACTATATCTGTCAAAGTAGATGGTCAATCACCTTGATTTTTTTTCACAATATCTGTGATATCCTGCTTTAGCTCCTCCTCGTTTTTTATAAACTTCCTAATTTTAGTAGTAGAATTAATAATGTGCTGTTTGCCTATGGATGGTCCATATGTTACGTGTTAATTGAGTCAACTTCAATTACATATATCTCGGGTTTGGGATGGAGAAACTTGTTAAAATTTTATAGAAGTGTTGTTCATATATTAAACAATACGTATGCCAAATTTAAATAATTTCCTGATTTAACTGTCTCGTGGAGGAACCACCTTAATAAATTACTCTAAATATTTACCGTATATTCGTATTCGAATCCGAGTGCCTACTGACTTTAATAGTTTTTTAATAACTTTTTTTAATTTATCCATATAATTCATGAATTTTGAGATTATCCATAAAAATTTGAACCCATAAAATAATTTATGACGCATTTTAGGAATAAATAACGTTTTCATTTGAGAAATATCATTAAATGTATCAATAGAACAGAAAAAAACATTCAATTCATACGAGATTTTATCTCGTCTCGTGGAGCAACCACCTTAATTCTCTCCGTGCAAGATACGTAGTCATTTTTTGCAGTTTTTGAAAAAAAAAAAAACATTCTTGGGACACAATGGAGTGCATCTCAAAAATGAGTGAAATTTTTTTACTACGATTTCAATCCAATGCACCTTCAGTGCTTCTCTTCAAAAACATTCGGCAAAAATGAAAAGAAATAATTTGCCCAATTTTGGAAGTACTCCATTTTGACTGGTTGAAAGCGCATCGAAAACTCCAGCAGACTGCCTTCCCGCTCAGCTGATGTGACATAGCAAGACGGTGCTCGATTAATAAAGCGTTCCCTCAATCAAATACTCGCCCGACAGGCAGCTAAGCTGGCCCAACTCCTGAGGTCACCGGAACTGTACTCACACTGTTCACTCATCAACCAATTTATTTATCACTCCGATCGTACTTGAAATTCAAGAATCAAGGTTTATACAAAAAAAAAACTCCAATATTGACGCGAATGAGCCCGATTAATTATTAATCTCGATATTATTCCAGTTAAATTACAAAAGGTTATGTTCTTTCAAGTGTGTACCATGAACGTTCATTGAATTTCATTCATTTTTAAGCTTTTTTCATGCCAATAAGATATTTTCGTGGCATCGTTCAATACACGGAGAGACTTTTATACGAATATTTCCGATGAATTTGCTAGAAAAATTTGCTATGTTTTGTAGCAGCGCCGTTCTATATCGCCATTCTATTACATTTCACCAAAGTGCATAGCAATTTTTCTTCACAGTCGGTCGAAAGTACGTACTTTCGGCACCGATTTCAGTGCCGAAAGTATAACATTTCTGCGCTGTCAAAACTGCACGCGCTTCATTTGTCTCAGCGGGAGCAAAGACTTTTTTCAGCCCTCCGGGCGGAAAGTGGCAACTTTCGGCCCGCTGCGCGGGCCGAAGTTGCCGCATTCCGCCTGCGTCGGACAGAAAAATCGTATACACTCCACGGGAGTGAAATTAGACCACCTCAAACCGCGTGCTTATCACCCTCGCCTTCGGCTCGGGTGACAATTCTGCCCGCGGTTTGAAGCAGTCTACTTTCCCTCCCTAGGTGTGTAATATACTATTTCTGTATTCCGAAAGGGTTGAAGTAATTATTTTTTTGATTTTTTATGTTTGACGTTTGAATCGATATTGCCTACGTGTTTTTTGAAAGGATGTGTCTAGTCATCCGTAAACCGTACGAATAAGGTTATATTATTCATTCGGAAATATGTTATAGAAATGTCCTATTATTTCCAAGCACTATTATCAAAACTATACTGCTACAAATCCGAACGAATAACATACATTTATCCTTCCAGATAAAATCAATGCGAAGGCCAAAAATAAAGTGACCAGACTGATAAAATGAATATAGTCGTTCAGAATCCCTTTTCATATAAAGTAAGGTTGTGACGCGTGAATTAGCTGTTCGTCATTGTCATCGCTTTTCCACGATTCCGATAGGTTCTCGTAAAGATCTATTTTCAGGTTCATAAGAATGCAAATATTCATATAAATTATCTTTGCTAATCTTGTTCTTTTGATGCCTGGCAGGCATCAAAACATCTTATATCGATAAATGCATATTTCGGAAGAAACGTACTTTTTGACCGGCTGTGAAGAAAAATAGTATACACCACACGCGCAGTTCAGGGCTATCAAACTTTCTGCCCTTGTAGTGTAATATACTATTGATGCCGAAAGCAGGTGTCTCAAATTTTACTATGTACGACAGGCAAAATTTAGCTCTGCGACATTCTTACACCGAACGATCTATCGATATCCGAACGTCACTCGTGTCTTTGGCGAAATGTTAAAAATTGGTGAATTGGACTGGACAAATTGCTTGAAATTTTACTATGTGCCACTGGTTAATTTTCATGTTTATATTCGCAACGTCTCTTATAATTGGTGGGCGCATGAATTTTGCTATGTTATTGAGCAAAATTCAGTGGGGTAAAAGGGAAAATACGAAACTATGCAATTTTTCGTATAGCACAGAGAAACGACTGATACGTTATCTCCTAAATTTTCATCAAATCGCATTTCATTATTTACTATGTTTTTGATAAAAATTCGCTCGATGTTCATTTTTGATATAGTACAGCGCGTTATTTACTATGAACTGTGGTAATGCTTTCCCAAACTTTTGCATTATTTGGCACACTCTGTAGCGATTATTATTATAATATCGATGTGGTCCGACGTTACTATAAAAACATAGTAATTTTTGCTATAAAATTCTCTCCGTGTAGCGACCAAACTATTGAGTCTTGCGGGGTTTCATCAGTCAGGTATAGTTTCCTCATTTCCCTTTTTCATTTTCAACGAAGTTATGTAGCGTTTTCACATCAGAAGACGCAATCTAGTTATTGTTTGGCCTCATTTGGATTTGTTTGAGTTTCTTTAGGCTTGTTCAAATTTGTTTGGGCTTGTGAAGTAATAATGAAATAATAAAAAAACATTTAAAAAATCGTCCATTCGTTGAAATGCAGGCTTCATTTTTTGTGCATATTCCTAAAAAAAAAACGATGTCAAAAAAATGATTAATTGTACTAGTAAGATAAATAACAATAAATTAACGTATACATCGATTACAGAGAATAATCTCACTTTATTTCTTACACTCAATATTTCTCATGTTTCTCTCTATTTTAAAATAGAATTCAATCTTGATACTAAGGGCCTTTCACCACATCGTTGATAGACTTGGTGTTCCCAATACCGCGATCATTAGTCCGGAGTTTCATTGTCGAATTGGGACAAGTTTGACGTAAAGGGGGGTCTCGGACTTGAGTACCAAATCGGGTAGCATCGTAAGCTTTCGGCATTCGACCACCGGCTCAAAGTAATAGCTGTGCAATAAGTAACTTATACTTGTTTTGAGTTCGAGCATAGCGAATTTTTGACCTGTTAACAGAATAGATTAAAACGGTTATTAGAAAATAGCAAACATTGAAAAATGGACATTCGCGCGAAACGAATTTTTTTTTTTCCTTTTTTTCCAGTGCTATGAGAAAAAAAAATTATAATTTTCTGACTGCTCCAAGCGAGTCATCTTGAATCCAAAATTTTGACTAAGCGAAATCTAGTGTTTCAGCAAAGTTACTCAGGCATGTGGAGACTTGAATACGTAAAACTTATTTAAAATATGTAACACTCAAATGCTCATGAAGTAGAGAGTGGTTGTACAAAAAATACCAATGCAATTTCTCGGTCCTCCGCTGAAAGGTATGTAAGCGAATGGATGTCGATTTCTTGTGAGTTCGGGTAGGAACCGATCAGGATCGTAGACGAGAGGCTCAGGCCAAAAATGTGGGTCGCGATGAAGCTTGTATAAATCGCAATTCACGATCGTGCCACTTGGAATCAAACGTTTTTCTGAAAGGAAAAAACAGACATATTATCGATTGCGTTGAAAAAACGCTTCGATTAGCTACTTTGTAGACGAATAATTAACTCAATTGCAAGGAACTGGATATGCGTCGAGAGATGGTTGGTACAGCTGGAAACAGTCTCAACGATTCTTTTATACAACGCTCGAGATAGGGCATATTAGCCAACGCGTCCATTCCCAATCGTCCATTATATTCTTCGAATAGAGCATCGATTTCTGCCCTCGCACGTGCCTGTTCATAAACAACGTTAATAAAAATAAAAAATAAATAAATAAATAAATAATAAAAAAAAAATCAACGACTGCATAACAATAAAACTCCTAAAATTTCAAATTTGTACCTGTATTTGTTTGTGCTCCGCGAGCAAAAGAATCGCAAAACACATGCTCATTGCTGTGGTATCGTGACCCTAGAAAATTTCCATCTTTAATTGAAGATTATTGGAAAACCGCGAGGATTAGTCGACGAATAATGAGAAATACGCCGAGTTCTCATCGGTGCTTTTTTTTTCGTTGAGAGTCAAGTCAGCGACTGTTTTTTTGTTTAACTCTCTTCATCTCGTACCTCGAAAATAAATGTATCAACTTCTTCTTGTATGCCGGCATCATCGATACCTTGGTGTGCCTCTTGTAATGAGATCAAAAGATCAAGCATCGCGAGCCTCTGTTTTTCCACTGCGTATGAAAAAAAAAAAAAAAAAAAACAACATAAAATTAAATATGAAAACGCACAGTCACTGTCACTCATAAAATTTTAATCACCTTCAGTATTGCTAGATATCTCGGTTGCATCCATCACCATCTCAGTTCCCGACAAATCATTTGCAAGATATTGCTTTCCTGTCTCTCTGTGGTATTTCTTTCGTTCTTCGATGATCTGGAGTTGTTAAAAACAGTGGCGAGTTTTATTGTTAATGAAATATACCAGTTATGCGTTTTTTTTTTCAGTTTTTACGATTTGTGAAAACGAACCAGAGATGTAAAATGGTGCAAAATTTCGATACATTTCTTATGCTTTCGACCTTTCTCTGTTAGAGAAAAGATCCAGTTGTTTTTCAGCCATGGCCTCGTAGATCTGCACGTAAACGATTAAAAGTCGTTGCCGAGGTTTTAAAAAATTCATTATTCTCAGAATAATCGGCTCTCGAAATGCTTGACTCACCTGTAGTACAAAAAACTACCGATTTCTTTGACGTTGGATCTATACTCCTTTTGCAATGGATCATTATCTTGTAATATCGTACCCATTGCACTTTCTAGAGGAATAATACACGATTTTAATGCATTTTTATAATATTCGAACAACAAATTATTCGAGAAGAGCACTTTCTTTCATTTTGCTTTGGCACGTTATAGTCAATGGACGAACCGTATTTTCAGGGTTTTCACGCACCTGTATAGGGAACAACGAATTTATTAAGCGGGGTCTTTGAGTTTTTTTTATCGAACGCGAACTCGGGTATCGAAAAACTAATAAATTTTCTGAAAACTCGTTAGTGCGGAGTGTATTCGGTCAAATTTAAAAGATCAATCGTAGTGTCTTTGAAAGGCGTACTAATTACTTTCATTAACGTAATGCATTTGGAACTCAGCGTTTGTTTCGGACGAGTATCATTTACTGAGAGTTGCCGAATATTTTTCAAATGAGCCAGGACAACCTCATATTTTTTTGAGTTATTTAAGGTAGAAGGTACGATGGCTGTTGAAATTTGATCGAATATCCATGCACACTAAATCCGTACGGGCTTGAAAAAAATGCATCGTCTTCCGTTTTCCGTGAGCTTGCTGCGTGCTTGAAAACAAGTTGTCAAGCAAAAACCCTTATCAAAAAAACCCTTATAAAGAATAAACCGAAAATTAGGTCCTAAATGATCGGTCTTGGAATATACAAACCGCAAATTACGTTGAGAGTGTGTTGCGTAATCAAAGAAACGAGATTTTGAACTGACGGACCGCCTTCATTTTTCAACGAGATTATCATTCGTTCCGACGTTTCGGCAAACATATCAACGAATCCTCTCAGCATGTTAAAATGAAAAGCTGGAGTCAAGATTTTTCTGCGGTTCCGCCATTTCTTGCCTGGCCAAAACGAACATTCAACAGTGTGAAATACCTTAATTCATACTTGAATTTTTTTTGTTCACTACTTACCTGTGCTCGTCAACAGTCCGTTGTTCAACCACGGTCGAAGAAAATCATAAAACAAACTCTTTTCGATATGAACTGAGCTGCTCAACAATACCTAAGATAGTTTAACAATTATAAAATTCATTTATTGTGGGAAAATATTTATCGACGTTTTTTTCCATATCTTCTGTTACTATTTAAACATGGAAATACTCTCGTTGCAATTACACCCAGAACAACTGTGTTACATTTAGCGTTATTTAACAAAATAGAAAATTTACCTCCGCATCGTCGGGATGCCGAATAAAAACGACCGGCCAATGAACAATCCAGAGTCGAAATATTGGATAAAAATCATCGCTGTATCGGTGCAGAGTCTTCAACAAATTATCTGGAAAAAATTTTACATCGCTTATCGAATAAAGTCTCTATGCATTACACAAGTTATCTTACCGGGTGAGCCTAACAGATACAGCAAAGAACCAATAACAGGAAGAGACGGTGGTCCGTCAATTTGATTGATGAGCCGTCCTGCGCGGCTCAAGTGTATCAATAAATGGAGAAGAACCAAAACCAATACTATAACGAACAATGCCCATAAAATCATTGCGTTTTCCGGTGTTTATCCAATCAAGAAAAATTGATGCTCTCGAATTATTTAACGTCTGAAACAAAAGTTATCATTAAAATTCCAAAAACATTGACAATCTGCTGCTACGTGGGGATGAAAAAAATTGTGAAATTAAGAAATTCTGTGGGCACGCAAGACGCTCTCGGATTGAACGGCCCCCTTCAATCAGGTCGAGTGATTATGAAATTTATTCAAATGACTAATGATTTGAAATTGAAATATCCGGCGAGGCTATCCGCCAGCAACCCGTTTTTATACTCGCCAAAATATTTGTTTATCTGTGTCGGACGATCTCGTGACATCGATTTTATCTATCCCCAGAACATGTCCAAAAAGAAAAAAGAGAAAAGACCACCACGGCTGAGAGCAATAATATTTTTTTATAAATATGAAATAAAGCTAAATAAGTCTTGTCTTATTACTTTGTCTGCATTTGTCTTTTTAATATTTTACGTCAAGAAGCTGTCGCGTCTCCAGAAAAAAGAAGCTCAAGTGAAAATTGAGTAAAAGTGAATGTTCGTGATTGCAGCGAATGACTGCACGCGTCCACCTCGCGTTAGGTTCAATCACGTACCTGACTTTTTCAATTTTGAGGATAAGCTCTCGTCATTTTTGCATTCAAGTATATATAGACCGGTAGGAATGTGAAAAAAAGTTGGTTGAAAAACTGGGAAGAGAAAGAGGAGGGAAGGACCGCAAGATGAGTGAATTTAGTCGGCAACCTCGAGCTGTTCGCGTGATTCACGGAGATATATGAAAAAAAAAAAAAAATTTTTAGCGCGATGACCAAAGCGTTGTAAACGAAATAATATTGAAATCCAAAATGAGAAAACCGTGCGAATGTGAATTTTTTGACACACCATCAACGCTGGTTTTTTTATCGGAATTAATGGACGGCGTCGAGTTAAATATACTGGTACAATCACTCGTAATATTGGACGAAAGCAATCCATATACAACCGGCGCAAAAGCGATGCTGATCGAGACTGAATCTCCGTGGTAGATATGCGTTTAGTTGTGCTATGAGCGCGCGCGTTGAGAAACATTGTTGTGAATAAAAATTGTTCTCTTTGGCTCGGGTCGCTCGGGTTGGATGCCACGTTCCAGCAGCGGCTTCGTTTAAAAAGTCAGTAATAGCAGTCTGACAGCACGCATTTTGAAAACGTTGAGAAGAGAAACACTACTGCGGTCTGTGCCGACTCGAGCATTGCTGCTCGCGCGCATGCTCCGATTTGACCTTTCCGTGCATGATGATCTTATATTTACAAACGTTTTTAAAAATCTTGAGACACCTCACCAATCGCGTATCATTTTACGCTTCGATTGATCGCTTTATCGATAACACAGCCACACATAAAAAAGTTGGTTGTGCAGCGGATACGGCTGTGCTTTTCCCACGTATTTTGAGCTGCTGAATCGTCATTCGGGGTTAGAATTCAGATCCTGTGTACCATTTTTTCGATAACTCTAAAAGATTATGTCAATAGGCCATTCTTCTGGTTCAGCGTCAACTAGATCGCTTTGGGAGGGTCCGTAGGCTTAATGTGCTCTCATATTCACATCAGGCCCTAAGTATCAACGCTGTAGGAACCAAAGAACACGGATCCAGGGCCTGCGGAAACCGATTATTGGACGAGAACTACGAAAAAAATGCATTTTTCAACGCCAACACGTTAAAAATAAAATCTATCGCTTTTTGCTATGATGCACCTTTTTTTCTTTAAACGATCTATTTAATGGATTTCTTTTGCGTTTTATGCCTTTCCTGGGCATTTCCCTCTTCAACGTCCAACAGAAATCTGCCATCGTATTAATATCCCAATGTCCCTGAGATCGACGTTCCATTTCTTTGAGATCTTGATGGGAACGCTCTCCCTGTTCTTCGTTGTAGGTGTCAAGATTTTCAGGAAATGCATCCAGGTGGGAATGTAAGAAGTGCAATCTGAGATTCATCAAACAAAATTGTTTACCGTAGTTGATGCCCATTTTTGTGATGATTTCTTCGTAATTCGGGCTTTTGTTTTTGCCTAAGAAGTTTTCACGACTTCTTTGAAACTCCAGCATGCGGCTCTCTGAGTTGTTCATTGTCGTGAGAAGACGATGCCTGGGCATAAAAAACGAAAAATCCCTGAACCTTACACGCAGCAGGAATCGAACGATTTAATCAGAGATCTTGGGTTGCCGAAAGATAACGCAGAATATCTAGCTTCTTCGCTACGAAAAAAAGTCTGTTAAACAAAGGCGCTAAAGTTACAGTATATCGGAATAGAGAAAAGAAGTTTCAAGAATATTACTCTCAGGAGGAAGACCTGGTATACTGTAACGATGTAGAAGGATTGATTCAATCCAAACGATTTTATTTCTTTTTTAAAATAAGCTCAGAAATGTAAAATTATTAAGTAGAATTCGATTTTATTTATTTGCACTTGGACTTTTTAAAACGTTTTATTTCATCCATGAATGTATTGAATTAATCTTACGGCGAAATTTTTTAGGGGTAACAATTCCTTAATAATCAATTACAATCATTAAAAAAATTAAAAAATACAATTTTTTTTATTAAAAAATGACCAAATTGAAGAAAGGAATTTTGGAGTTCTAGACACTTGAAATTTTCGTGGGTGAAAATTTGCACCAGTGTGGTGTCTACGGGATAATGATGAAGCTGGTTTTATTTATCCCGCTAAATAAAATTGTGATCATTAATGATAAATGAATTTAACGAACATTGACGATTCAGAATTCCATTATTAATCAATCATGCTCTCTCCTCTATCCATTAAATTTTCATTATTCTATCATGAATTATGAAAATGTTCGTCACTGCCTTTGTCCATTGACCAATTTATTATACTTCCCAGCAATGTTGAAATTGAATTTATTTCATTTTCAGTTATTGGAACATCGAAACGTGGCATTACGGGGTGCTAATAAGAACATGATCATCACAAGGTTAAACATGTCTAAACGAACAAAAGAGTTTTAGATCAAACTGCAGATTCATTCTTTCCGAAAACATTGCAGTTAAATGAAGAAAACTCTTCCAATAAAATCAATTTTGTTATTGAATCAACAACTTTTTTCTCAGTGTGCTCCATTATGCATAAAGCTCAAACACGAACAGTACGTTTGATCTTGTACAAAAAAATAGAATGAGTTCTTTTCGTACCGAAATATCATGACATAGAATTAAAGAAATACACTCAAAACGCATTAAACTAAAATTGAATATCTCGAAATATTTAGTTGTTTTTACCAAAAAAATAGATCATGTATTTTGTCGAAGCAAGTTTTAGTTAATTCTATCGAGAGTACATTATCACAGGTTGCGAGGAAGATTCTAAAGCACTCAAATAAAGGCAGTATAAATTTATTTTTCGATCGGAATAAATTTAACGCGAACGGGATGAGCTGGTCTCAGCACCAAGTCAGGTAACAAGCGCACGTCCGCAGCGATCTCGATCGGTTCTAAGTAAAAGTTGTAGAGCAAGTGTCCTACCAAAGCCTTGAGTTCCAGCATCGCGAATCTCTGACCTGCGATAATGAAAAATAATAATTAATTTTCTACACACACAATTTATCATCAACTTAGAAATTTTCTCGTTATTTTTTTTTTTTTTTTTTTTTTTCGTCACCGCGACGCGATATTGTGAGTTTGAATATACCGATGCAGTTTCTAGATCCGGCGCTGAATGGCACGTACGAATAAGGATGACGTCCCTGAATATTCTCCGGTAGAAATCGGTCAGGGTCGTAAACGAGAGGATCCGACCAAAAGTTTGGATCGCGATGCATGTCGAATATGTGGAGACTCAGAAGACTACCAGCAGGGACGACATGAGTTTCTGAAAGGAAATAACGCGTTTTACGCATGTGAGGTCAATGGTATTGAAATGTGATAAAAATTGTAAAAATGTGTCCCCCTGAAATAGCATTCAAAATGCAGAAGGCAAATTCGAAGCCGCCTCAGTATACATTGGAGCACTTACTCAATTGTAAATCCTCTCGAATCGTTCGCGAAATGAATGGGACACTGGGATAGAGTCTCAAGGATTCTTTGAGACAACGTTCGAGATACGAGAGTTTTTGGATTTCCGCCATTCCCATTTTGCCACCGTTTTCATAAACGACTTTTTTTACTTCGGCTCTTGCTGATTCCTGCATATGTGTACAAAGTAATAATCAATCGGTCGCACGCGATAATTCCGCTTGTAAGAAAATCGCGCACCAACGTATGAAGTAGTAAATTGACGGTGCATCGTTGATGTTATACCTGTATATCCTTGTGCTGAGCTAACAACAGAAGAGCAAACGTCATTCCGACCGCTGTTGTATCGTGTCCCTGCGAGTAAATCATGTTTCTATTCATGATTGACGTTGCGTGCAAATATTTTTTTTCCTCTTCAATTTGTCGCGAAAATTTGATCATTATTGGACGCGTGACTCGATCACTTTTATGCTTCGTTGGGGAAAAAAACTTGAGGTCTATAAAGATGGATAAGAACAATGGGGAAGCACGATCGTGACGCTTCGGGAGAAACAATTTTTTTTTGTATCCGAGAATTTTTGACATTAAAAATCAATAAAAATTCCGTGGGTCAGAGTGACAAGGGAAAAGAAACAAATATTTTTCTACGCGAAGAAGCTACTCCCGATGAGCACAGTTTTTCAATCGGGAATTTGGCCTCGCTTGATTCAATGAAAAAATGCTGATTCCACAGTTCGAGAACTTTTTCTACGGACTCATAAGTCAGACCGAACAATAACATGGTAATTTATTTATTCGAAAAATACTGGTACTCGGTCGAGTGTATACCTCGAAAATAAAGGTATCGACCTCTTCGCGAATGCCAGCGTCGTCGATCGCAGCACCTTCCTTCCGCGCAGCGATTAGCAAGTCGAGCATTGCTAACCGCTTCTTTTTTGCTGAAACATCACGTTCGAATGAGCCTGGCGCAATTGGTACTTAAATTATACACGGCTAAGTAGATTGAAGGGTTTGCCACTCACGCGAGTAGGGATCATCGTCACGAGCGTTCGTCTCTTCGTGCGGTGCCATTCCTGTGAGGAATTTTTCCCCTGTGAGCAGCTCGTGATATTTCTTGCGATCTTCAATTATCTGTTACATTAAGCAAATATTCTATGTCACGAAAAATTGTACTCTTCGTCTTCTTGTCCACCAAAACCCAATAAAAATCATTCATCGAATTCATGAAAAATTCTATTGCTATGAAATATTGAACTTTTTGTGATACTAACTCAGGCGCGCGCTTTGTCAAATTGTTCAAAAATAAAAATTCAACCGAACTTACACCAGGTGATTTTGAAAGAATGCTCGTGCAATTTCAATCAAAAGATGCTGCTTTCTAATGTAATTCCATTATCCTTAAATGAAGTTTCTGACAAAGCAATTTAAATAAATTAAGTCATTGCTTGCATCCAAGTGCTTGTACATCAAATAAGTTCTGGAATGGAATGTCAAATTATGATTGTATGAGGGAACCATTAGCAATAATTTTATAATGAATCCGTACCATGAAAATGAAAATTCATGCATGGTTGTTTTAATATTGAAAAATCATTTTATTCCTTTTAGTTGTACTTTTCAGGCACTTTAAAAGACGAAAAATAATTTCATTGTGTTGACTAAATATTGGTTTTTTTCTTACGTGCCTGTCATTTCCGAATAAGCGTATGGAATTTGACAGGTTATTAAGGATCGCACATTTTCCAATACGTTTATGTTTATCCAGAATTTTTGAATCACCAATTATTAAAATTACAGTAGAAAATTGGAAATTGAGATTCTATGTTTGAAGTACTTTTTAAGCAACATTAACCAATCTATTTATAAAATAACCTTTCTTATCTATTTGTAAGTGTATGAGAATCAAATGAAATGAATGTTTGCAAATCATGCTGACTTCAGTAGTAATAAACCGTCGCTTGTGACATTCAGTGTAGTATTCATATATTGTTAAAATATTCTGTAGGCAAGTAGGTATCACCACGTTATCGTCTGAAAAATGAATCCCATGCCGAAAAAATAATAAAAATAATTTAAATAAGAACATTATTGACAAGTTTGCTTTTCAGATTCCATTTGAAATAATATTTTCACCGAGAATGAAAAAACGACTCTGTAATTGCCCTTCGACTACGGGGATTCTGTTCCATCAATTTCTCAAACAATTTAATGTGATATCGTCTAGCCAAATTCGATTTTACAAAATTCTTTTCTCTGAGTCGTATTCGAAGTTAATGGAAACAGGCTCCCCTCACTTTCATTTTTATCCGAACTCGCACATTTGTTTCTAAGCTGGAATCGTGGTTAGAGAAGCTGTGGCTGGTTACATATATGGCATTTCCAAGCATAAAAGTGATAATCCGGCCAGAAATATTGGCAGTTAGCTTCTCATGACAGCATATCTGTCAGGTACCCGTCATTAATATATGTGGTCATCAAAAGTCAAAAGCTATACGTAAATAACGACATATTCAGACGTACCAGAAGCTAATCAAAATACCAATAAAACGACAACAATACACGGAGAGGCTTTTATACGAATATTTCGGATGAATTTGCTAAAAAAATTTGCTATGTTTTGTAGCAGCGTCGTTCTATGTCACCATTCTATTACATTTCACCAAAATGCACAGTAATTTTGATGCCGAAAGCAGGTGTCTCAAATTTTTCTATGTACGACAGGCAAAATTTAGGTCTGCGACATTCTTACATCGAACGATGCATCGATATCCGAACGTCACTCGTGTCTTTGGCGAAATGTTAAAAATTGGTGAATTGGACTGGACAAATTGCTTGAAATTTTACTATATGCCACTGGTTAATTTTCATGTTTATATTCGCAACTTCTCGTATAATTGGTGGGCGCATGAATTTTGCTATGTTATTGAGCAAAATTCAATGGGGTAAAAGGGAAAATACGAAACTATGCAATTTTTCGTATAGCACAGAGAAACGACTGATACGTTATCTCCTAAATTTTCATCAAATCGCATTTCATTATTTACTATGTTTTTGATAAAAATTCGCTCGATGTTCATTTTTGATATAGTACAGCGCGTTATTTACTATGAACTGTGGTAATGCTTCCCCAAACTTTTGCATTATTTGACACACTCTGTAGCGATTATCATTATAATATCGATGTGGTCCGACCTTACTGTAAAAACATAGTAATTTTTGCTATGAAAGTCTCTCCGTGTAAAATTCACAAAATTCGACATTGTGCAGACAGATTTTTTCAGTTAAGCACAGCGAAGAATGAGGAACTTTATTGTGCATGTGGAAAGCTCCATGAGAGCAACGTTATACCTTTGTTGAAAAACCGTGCAGAACTTTCAAAGCTTTTGCTTGACGACGTCCACTCGATGACAAACGAAACATCCAGTTCCACTGAAGCCAGGGCCTCAAAATTCTGTAAATGTCCAAGTATAATATCGTCGGAAACTCATGCATGTAAAATATCAATGACAAAATTGACATCGATCATCGTTACCTATGGATTATCAGAGTGCCCATATCGTAGACAGCATTTCGGAAACCTTCTTGAGTAATGTCAGAATCTTGAAGTGCCGTTCCCATGGCCGTTTCTAAATCAATATTAATCGCGATAAACATAATATTTTTTGTTCGGTTATTTCAACTGTAACGCGTTTCTTATTAGCAACAAAATAAGCCGAAGATTCTTACCGCAAATAGTATTTAGAGTAAATTTCGTGAGAAATTTGGAAAGATCTTGAACATTTTCTTTATCGCTTTTCAAGAAGTCGACCATTTTTTCACCTTGTTCTACGAATATTTCGACAAATTGTTGCAACACATTGAAATGGAATGCCGGAGTAAGAATTCGCCGCCGGCTCCGCCATTTTTCACCTGTTAATAATGTTATTTTTCACAACGATTAAACTTTTGATACTCGTGTCACTGGAAAGTTGGGCTCCATCGTTGTAATATGTTAAGGGGGGTCCTGCTTTAGAAAGTCAAAAAAATCGATTGTTTTCGGAAATGTTTTTAGGAGGGACAAAAATAACTCAGTAGAGGGAACTCTTCGGTATAGTTTCAAGGATTTTTCAAGTGTACAAAAAAAATTTTTTAATGCGAGAAATACTCATTTTTACATGGTTTATATGCAAAGTCTGATTGTCAAAGTTTCTCAGCTGCGTACAATGTGGAGATTGTAATTATTTTCTGCAACAAAAATTCCAAATTGTTTCTTCATTTTCATATATTTTCCTTCCATATGAGCCTATAAAAACCCGAAATAATTGCGAATTTATAAATTTTTAGCGAGTTTGAAAAAAAAAGATTTTATAAGAGAAGAATATGACTTCAACCTGCTGTAAATATAGAATTTCGCAATTATTTCGGGTTTTTATAGATTCATATGGAAGAAAAATATATGAAAATGGAAAAAAATTTGAAATTTTTGTTGCAGACCTTAATTACGATCTCCACATTGTACGCAGCTGAAAAACTTGGACGATCAAACTTGGCGCAAAAACCATGTACAAATTAGTATTTCTCACATTAAAAAAAAAAAAAATTCTACTTTTGAAATATCCTTGAAACTATATCGAAAAGTTCCAATCGACTTTCTAAAGCAGGACCCCCCTTAATTGACGATAAGAAAAAAGAAGGAACAGTGATTTGAACGGTCGTTACCCTTGCTAGTGAGGAGTCCTGTGCCAAACCAGGGATGCATAAATTTGTACAACAATCCTTTCTCTATGTGCTTTGTGCTCGAGAGTAATATCTATTTCGCGGTACAAAATATTGTTAATTTAAAACGGACGGTATAAAAAGCGTGCTCTTAAAATTTAATTGATCCAGCCCCAGCATGCAACAGAGCCAAAGATTCGAATCAAAGTATTTTCTTCCCTACTTCAGCATCATCCGGATGTCGAATATTAATCATAGCCAGATTGACTCCCCACAGCTTGAAGATCGGATAATATTCTTCGTTCAAGCGTCGCAGTTTCTGTCGAACTTCCTCTGGGAAATTTTATAAAATTAAACCGCTTGAAAAATGAACAGACGAATAAAAACACCGAAGAAAAATCGTCCGGCACAATGAACCATATTAAAATTATACTTTTCGTTGAAAATTCATTTTATCTACCAAGAGGTCCCATGAAACTCAAAATATTTCCGAAAAGCGGTATCGCCCGAGGTCCCGGAATTTTGTCGACGAGCTTTCCTTTTCTGCTCAACCGAACGTTCCAATGGAAGAGACACAATGCGTAAATAGGCAACAGCAAAAATAATATCACTGGTAAAATCATTTTGTCAATCTTTAATGATTTATCTCGCTTTCATCGATCGATCGTTCATAAATGCACAGAGGAAAATCGAACCGATTTGACTTCTGAAAGAAGCGCCCAATTCCGTTACAAATTCACTCGAAGACTAGCTTTACACCGTTAATGTTCCTGATGCACTCGTCTCGAACTGTGTGCCATCGAAATTTCCGAATTACTACCGCTTCGGTTGGAGACTCGTCCCTTAAATATATACATGTCATCTGGCGAAATATCGACCAAAAAAATCAAAATGACTGAGGGAATCTCGTGCTTTGTTATTATTTTTATCATGTTGAGAAACGCTTTCTCAATCGTAACAAAACGAAGAGTAATGAAAAAGCATTGAAACATGAGAAATCAGTGCAAAATAATGAAAAAAGGAAATGAAACTACGAGAAATCAATGGCAATATGAATTGGGGGTGCGGTCGAATTCGATCGAATCAATGGTGGAGAAACAAGCTTCCTCTGTGTGTAAACATCATCCAGTCTTCGGATTGGTTGACTACGCAACAAAACTCGAATGAGGATAAAATAACTCGGAATCAAGTCCAGCCTTCCATTGTTTATCTACAGCGGGTACAAAGTATTATAATTTCATATCTTTTTATCTGAGTGTAGCTCAATTTTTGTTTTTCCATTTGAACAATTATCTTTTTTTTGCCTCATCCCATCTCTGCAGGAGAGCATTGCAATATTATGGGAATTGCTTCAAATATCATCATCGTTTCAGCCTCGGTCAGTTGTAATTACTCTTTCAATGGAAACTGCGTGTTCGAGGAGCAGGCGAATGTTTCTTTCTTTCTTTTTGTCTCTGAGAAATAATTTTGTACATTGAGCAAAATCCCATTTGGTTGGATGACGATATGATGGGTGAAAGTAATTTTTTGTTGAAAAAATAAATCATTGGACATTCTAGATAAATTTAGATCAATACTGACGGTGGGAAGTTCGTCTATTTTGTGTAATTTTAAATTCGGATGAAACAAAGCACTGTCATGGGTGATGTTTTTTTCTACATTTTTAAAAAAATTTCATTTTGACCCTTTTTGAAAAATCGAACGTTTCTTGAGTGCGTCTCCTCGAAAATTTCCAGGGTCCTGAAAATTCTAGCAGACCCATTTTGTTTATGTCTTTCTCTTTAAAGGCTGTTCTCGTGCGAGGACACCAGTACGAAAAAACCTGTTTGCCCAGTTTTGCATTGCGTTTGGGATGAACGTTAAGGAAGCAATGTGCACGTTTGGCATTATCAACGAGCTCTTTTCAGAATCAATCAATAGAAGGGGCTCGAAAATGTTTTGGTTTATCGCGTGGGCTGTGCTCTATGTCGATAGAACCTCTCGCCATCGGCGCAGTACCGTTAAGTAGCGTATAAAATGAGTTTGATAAATTCGATCGACGCAGACGACGATTGAACGTTGGAGTTTGATCGCTCTACCATTTCTCCACTTTCGGTATCTCTTGATGGATAATTAATTTGAATATTCGCCCAAACAGCTACAATATATCGCATATGTACTAGAATAAAAAGGCAACAATTTCGAGGGGGCGAACGATGGAAAATCAAATGAGCGTTCGGAAGCGGGATTTGAAAAAAATTTAATTTTCATATCGAAATATGGGATCACTCTTTCAACAAGTGCATTTCGAATAATCTTGACGAAGGAATATTGACAAAAACGCCATTCCCAAAATAGCATTCCTGCTTCGTGATCCTTTCCTGTATCGTCGCCTGCAATAAAAATAAACTCGTATCTATAAATGATTTCGAACTATTCGAAATAATACTGTCACGTCATTATTCTGTTGGTTATTATACGCAGTTGGTTGATATATGTGAAAAAAGTCATTATTCTCTTTTATTGGTAAACTTCAGTAGCGTCGATACGAATGAATTATCTTACAAAGTAGAAGTGCAGTCTCAACAAGTATTCCAATAATAAAATCTGTGAATATGAGGTCCGAAGTTCGAGCTAGCACACAATCGGCCAAGCCCCCTCCATCGCTTTTTTCTTCTGCTCTTTTCAATATACTGAAAAAAATCAAAATGCTTATAACTTATCATTCCAGCGCCTCTGGTGAATAATTTTATGAACTCGAGGCCGATGGATGCTGCCATCTAATATTATTGCGTCGAACTCATGCTGCCAGAATATCTGCTTTATCATGCTTGTGTCAGGCAGTTTCATAAAGCGAGCTTCCTCTCGAAATCGAGAGATGTCTTTGCTTGACCGTACCAAAGAGATATCGGTGCGACTGTGTTATCTAAAATGCGAGTTCATTTTTATTTTATTTTATCTTATTTTTTTGCGTTCATATTTACTTTGATGTGACCTGCATTCAAACACTCGAGTATCAAAACGTTATCATTTTGTAATTTTTGATAAAGCAGCTCAAGTACCTCAGTTAAATATTTTATCAGGTAAATACTAGCAATGATTAGGGCTAAATAAAAAAAAAAGCTGTGATGAAAATGAAACTGTGATGTAGCATTCAAGTACTTGGATTTAAACATATGGTCCCAAGGCTCTAATTTTTTGCAGTACTTATTTTTCAATTAAAAAAAGATACCGGTGATTATAAAAATGCTGCACAATATTATTTATTGCGATTGCGATGAGGTGTGATAAGATTTGAAGAAATTCAATTGCCAGCTTCGGCTGCAACGTTCCGAAATTATTAACAGATTGTAAATATTTTTCATGAAAAGTTAAATCGTTGGCCCTTTAGTTCATGTCTTTGAGTAAAAAGTTGAAAAATAACGACGAGGCAAACTCCTCTGAATGTGATATACTCACTGAGAAACGCCAGTGTCAGTTTACTGTTTCGTAACCCGGTTAACTGCTCTGCTTGGCGCGAGGTCACGACCACTTTCTCGAGACGAAATAGTATATGAATCCAATTAGCGCTCGAGAAGCGCTCGATATAAGAAAGAACGCGAATTGCAATATTTTGCAATTTCGAGC
This sequence comes from Venturia canescens, assembly GCF_019457755.1. Classification (NCBI taxonomy): domain Eukaryota; kingdom Metazoa; phylum Arthropoda; class Insecta; order Hymenoptera; family Ichneumonidae; genus Venturia; species Venturia canescens. The sequence continues at coordinate 23,425,830 of NC_057424.1, read as the reverse complement.
TTCGGATATACTGGGAATTCGAAACAACTGCAACTGTTTCAAAGTCCAGAGAGAATATTGCACTGAGAAAAAAATCGTTGTAACAACTAAATTTAGTTGATATTTTTGTTGCTTCATCCAACCGACATCCGCTTGCATAAATTTTTGTTTATGTTAATTAACTGAACGAGTGAAAGCAAATATTTCGTCCGAAGAATTCGAAACATCCGTTTATTTCTACTTAATTCACGTACACTTTTATAATATATTTATTTGAATATCAAGTACCGAAGTATCTGAACGGTTTTTCTGAGAATGATGAATATTTTGTGAATCGAATCATACTTCAATATAAGCGAGAATGAATCTAATTATTTGCTGAAATTTAATAAATATTTCATCGTGCGTACGGGACTAAATATTTAAATAAAATTGAGCATTTTTCAAGTGTTTCGTTGGAGCTTCGATCTATGCTCGTGACACTCATTTTCATGCGGGCTTAATGGAGTTTTGCGAAACCTGAATATTACAGGTGGCCCTGGGCTGGATTCACGGTCCCGGAGCTATGTAGGACCTCATGAAAACTCATGCTCGATCAATCAACGGCAATAAAATCGTCGAGTCAAAAGAGTGTGCCAACTGCTGCTATCAGTGAATACCGAATCGCCTTAGTGAAAATGGACGGAACGGTGGGAAGCGAGGAGCGGATATCTTTGGCTCGATCTTCGCTTCCCGCAGGATGGTAAATCAATGGATATCGGTTCACATTGATTTGCCTATATTTCACTTGGTCATCCTGCAATTAATTTCAATGAACAGCGATTCAAACGGGAAAGGACGAAAGGACACTAAATCGGTGAATCTTTCCTTTCTTTTCTCTTCTCCGTGTATAAAGTGCATGAATTCAAGTTGAGTTACGCGACGGTATAATTGTGCCAATTGCAGAGAAACGCTAATACAATTGGGATCGTTAACGATGCCGTCCCGCTCTAGTTACCATAGAGAACCTCTCCTCGTACCTCGTCTTGACTGTCCTTCTGTTTATACCACCTAGCATGCAGCCATATATATATCTGTATGTACTGTAAACTGTGCAAATGGATATTGTGGATGTTGGCATCTCTCGGTCCCTCGACTCTCTTTATCCCATTCTCCGTTTCTTTACGTCGAGCGTCTGAGTCGCTGGTAGCAAAAGTTTCGATATATTTTCTTAAACGTATAAACTAGAAATTTTGATTTCCCATTATTTACTCAAAATGTTTTTCTTTTAAACTTCAATTTTCAATGGTCAATTTTCCGAGCAATTTTCACAAAACGATGCCAAGATACGTTTGTAGGGCAACTTATCCCATGGCCAGGCTCCTATTTTTTTTATCGATCAAAACTGGACCGAACGTTCAGGAGTTCAAGGTAATAATGGTGCAGCATATTCATTTTTATTCTTCCAACATCCGATCGATTTTCTCCTGTTCATGCGATGTGGAAACAATTATAAAAGTATCGAAATATGTGTGCTGAGACAGAATATTCTATCGTTGGTTTCCAACCCTCAAGATATGTTTGGCTGCTTGAGAAAAGCAGGAGACACACGAATCGAATCAGCTGGCAATCCACACTGTTTTATTGAATTGATTTTACTGCAACGATACGAGCCTCATTTTTGTCGGGGCATCAAAAGCAAAATAAGTAACTTGTTGAAATAATTGTGATGCGAAGGAAAGTAGAGATTGAGAAAGTAGGGATGGCTCGAAGAAAAGTAAATTATTTCATAAAAGCGAGGCGATTTTTGCCGGGTTTCAGTTACAATATACACTTTTTTCTCCCTCCTCTGGCACACCTTTCTTCTTCGCTGCAGCCCACAACTCATCCACCCCTCGTGTTAGGGCACTGAATATTGGAGGGTTGAAGTGGTGAGGGTAACTTTCCGAGCTTTCATATGAACGCGGTACTACAATGATAGGAAAGAAAGAAAACGAAAGAGAGAAAGTAAAAGCGATGAGACTGTAGTATTAAATGAGAATGTGCACTACACTGAGAAAAAAAATGATTCAAACACTTGGAAAATGTTCAATTTAACTAAAAAATATTTTAGTTAAGATTCTAGTTAGACCAAGTTGAACGTACTGATTAAATGTTATTTTTATTACAGCGTATCTTATTAATATGTAAAAATATAAAGAAAACGATAGTTTTGTAAAACCATGAACTGATAAATGCAAATCTTCACGATGACACTTTTTGACTGGTATTTTTCAAAGAATTATTTTTCATTTTTTGACCGATTTTATTGCACCACGTTTCATTTTGTTGCTCAAATGATTTTCCACAAGTCGATCACGTAGTTTATTTTTAACTTAATCGTTTCACTGTTGCATCTAATTGTTCATTAAGGGAAAAAACTTTTTCATTAATAATTTCTAGAGGAATGAATTTTAAAAAATCTACGTGGTGAATTCGTGGTCTAAATGTGTTTTGAAAATTTAGCATTCATTTGACAAGCACGCAGTACAGTAGTTACCTTAAAAGACAGTGAAACAAACGACTATTTCGATAAATCCGCATGGGAAAAAACAAGTTGAGAACACAAGTACAAACTTGAAAAATTTTGTGATAAATCAACCTCGAGCACAATGAAAAATTTCAATCAGGATTTTGATTTTTCAATATTTGAAATGGACAATTTTTTCCGCAAAGCGTTTGTCACTTTGAGAGAAAAATATGTGCGCATGTGTACTCGGTGAACGCACACGAGGACGCGCGACGATGAAAGTTGTGAAAGTCGCGAGAGAGCTCCGACCGACTTTTAATCGTCGTTGCTCTTCTGCCATATACTCTCGTCGACATATTTTACATGCGCTTGCTGATATACAGCATTGCCCATGACGAGGTTTTGAAAAAGTTGGCCTTGCGAGAACTTATTGAGACGTAAAGAATTGAAAATTCATGAAATTGGAAAAAAGTTACTACGTAATGAAAAAAAAGGAAAACACGAGGGAGTTCGCTCGTGTCTCCTCGTGTGCACGACGCGAAAATAATTCAAGTGTCGACGCTTAATTGCGTAACTTTTATCGTTGTAAAATTTCAAAAGTAATTTAAACAAAAACGCAGTCAGGGAGCAAAAAAAAGGAAAATATTTTCAAGGACTTCATAAAACGAGAATGAGGCGAAAAAACATCGAGCATTTTACCAGGGCTACGAGCAGAATACACATCGATGAGTTTCCACAGGCGTCTCAGTAGTTGTACCCATAAAAATGCCACAAAAGTTCACGCTTTTGCTATTAATAGAAAATAAAAATCGTTTTCAAGTCCAGTCGCTTGAAAGCATACGAAAAAACACTGGATTTTATAATCAGACAGATCGACCAGGCATGAATTTCATCGCTCGATCGAGTATAAAAAATCATTTACATAAAGACTCTTTTTTCTGTTGAAATTATTTAAAACTGTGACGTTAAGTTTATTAGCACGTGCACTGCTTCAAACCATTGCATTATGTCAAGACGAATCACATCAAATTAAATAAAAATATGCCAACTGTGATTTCGATTTGGAGCAAAAAGTAATTTTCAAAATTACTGAAAACGTTCGAGTCTACGAAACTCAATAATTATTCAAATAAAAATAAATTTCATAGGAATTTCGTTAACAAGAAACTTCGAACAAAATATTGGAATACCCACCGTGTACATGGACGATCATAATAAAAGTTTATTATTCACATAAATAGTCCATATTGGATGGAATGGGTCTCGTGGATCCCAGCAGTCACGTGGATTTTTCACGTACCTAATACGTATATGAAACACGGTGCAAAAGGAAGAATCGTGGCCTCTCCGCATTCTCCGCGAGGATTCTCGTCGCTGTCCCACTAACCTCGTATATCATTGCGTATACTTTGCTTGCTGACGCCTTCAACTTTTTCATTCTTCCAGTCCCACCGTTTCAATGTTGTTGCAAAATACATGAACAAGAATATACATATACATCGTGGTGACGAGACGAGCTGTATCGTTAAGAGTGTTAAGAAATACAAGTCTCAGCAGGTGGCGGGCCAGGAACCTTGGAATTCGAGATTTCATTCCGAAATATTTCAGTCTATGGTCTCGGCATAATATAGAAACTTGGAAGAAAGCAAAAAATATGTTGTGCAATCGAGGCTGTTTTGAAGTGCCAGAAATTCGAGTGATGCTGTTTGACTTTGCTGCTGTTTACTTCATTGAATTGTACATTTTCTGCTTAAAAACGAGTAATCAAGTCCATGAATTTCCTTATCGAAAACATCGGATCAAAAAATTTATAGAAAACACTCGAATTATGGTAAACTCACTTGGAATTTACGAAATCGAAATTCTTTTACACAGTTTGCCCGAACATTATCAATGATTTTCACAGTATTTTCTTGACTTGGACGATATTTGCACATCTGATTTCTCATTGCATCATGTGAAAGAGTGACATTAATGTCGTGAGAATTTTCGAGAGGTGCAGGCTTTCACTGGAATTTTTTTCCCCATTTATTCGACTTCCAAAGTAAAAATATTAAAAAAAATAAATTAACGTGATAATTGTATCATGCAATTATTTGCAATTCTACTAGTTATTAAAATTAAGGTAGTTCATGTTCGTTAGAATTTTCTTAAGAAAGTCTTGAAATTTACACAGAGTTTAAATGGGTAGTCGACTGACACGTGAATCAAATTTTAAGGGGGTTCGTCTTGTTGGTTATTGAGATAAATGTGTTCAAGTATGAAGAAAAATGCACAGGATTATAGGGACAAAAAGTGCACAATAACAATGTATTACGATAAATTACGTTAAAAATTGAACGAAATTGGTAATGAGCACACGTACAACCTCACGTTTGCTTATTCGGCATTTTGTTTCTTCTTTGCTCGGCCCATTCCCGTTACAGCCATCTGTCTTTTTATTACCACTTTTTTCTTCGTCCATTCCCCTTTGTGTTTTCCCTCTGCGTTCTCAAACGCGATTTTTGACATAAAAACTGTAGTATTTTCGGCAGCAACGAATAAAATATTGAGTTCGCTTAGCGATGGATCCCCGTTCGATTGTTATAATTCCACTCGCCAAAAGATAAGTTGAAAAAATGTGTCAACTATTTCGAATGAATAACTCCGACGTTAATTTAGAGTGATAATATTTTTAATTGGCCAGTAAAAATCGATCCAATTCAGACACCCATAAAATACGATCTTTCAGGCTCGCTTTGTTAATATGAGTTAGCTCGCCTCATTGTTTATCTCCATATATATATTAGTCCGATCAAACGGTGTTGTTGAATTCAGTACAGACGTGGCAAAGGTATGCCGGTAATAATAACGGGAAGCTATAAGTTCCGATATTGTCTTAACGCCTGCAGCACATACGCGCCGCGGGAACAAGTAAGAGGCTGTAACCATGCCGGAGCGTTTACATATTGGGGCTGTACATCGACGCAATGCCGGTTTATACACACGCTATACATACATCGACTAATCGATAGATGCTGCTGATGCTGATGCTGCTGCTGGGGCTCCGGTGCTAACACAAAGTCGTTATTGCGTACGCAGATTGGAGGGACGAAGAGAGAACGAGCGAGGGACGAAAGAAAGAGAGTGGCGGGCGGGCTGAGGGGAAGGGCGAGAGAGAAACGGAATGGAAGAGCATGAAGTTGCAGCTCTCCCGCGCATTGTCGAGCCATTTGGACGTGCACAAGTGTACACGCGTTCGCTTCACTTTACCACCCTCGTGTACAAACCTAAACGCACAGCTCGTCTCGTATTCGCACACTGGTCTGCCCCCATACACAGACATTGACCAGACGCAGAGGCCACGTTTTACTTGCTTCGTTCACTCGCGCCCTGCTTGTCGACGCTTTTCTCTTCTCGTTGTCACGATTCTGCTCCATACAGGTTATATTCGGCGTAACGTACACGTGGCGCCATCGCCACAGAAAGGAATAACGGGAGGCGGGGAACGGGGGCAGCGGAAAGAGAGAGAATCGCCTCTGGCGCACACATCAACCGCAAAAGTTTTTAACAAAGCCACCCACAAACGCTCTCTCTCTCTCTCTCTCTCTCTCTCTCTCTGCTTTCTCCCTCGCGGTCACCCTCTTTCGGTATTTTCTCGTAAACAGTTGATGAGTGCAACTTTTAATAGTTTTTTTGAACCCCAATGCTCTGCACATTCGCTCCATCCAACGCGTTTGTTGGTGAAAAAGGTTTTAATCACCCGATCGTGGATCAGAGTCTGGTACTAAGAGGAGCGAAAGCATAAAGAATCGAATGAAACCGTAATGATATCTCCAGGCACGATTGTAAATTCTGTTTCTATTCATTTATAATTGATAATAATTGCGTTTACTGTTTATTATGGATACAATCATACTTATATGCGCAGTTAAAAGATTTGCTTCCGTACGTATTTTATATTAAATGTTCCCGAAAATAAATCTCGCTCATCGAGCCTGCGCTAATTCTGTTTCCTCAAGATTTTCTCTACTATTTTCGTCCCATTTCGCAAAATTTTATTTCAATTCCATAAGAGCTTTGGTCCAAAAGAGTTGCAGTGCACACAATGGCGGTAACTTTTCGAATATTATCATTTTATTTCTTCATGAAACACTTATTACCCTTCCCAGAAAATCTCGAAGCTAAAACACCGGTTGAAATTGATACCAATTTCTTTACATCGTACATGCATGGGCTATACCAATATATATATGTATAAATACATTATGTGGGCTATAAACTCCTCGTGGCCATCACTTGCAATGTCCTCCGGGTTTTATGAGAGTGGAAAGCGTCGCGTGCATGCGAGCCTCATCCCTCGCCAACCCCCGAGCCTCACCGTTCTCTGGTACGTCATTGCCAAGCTCCAGGTCGCCCTCTCGGCATGTCGACAGCATCACCACCACCCATAAATATACATATGTACGTATATACACCGTATGATATACATCCACCTAGACCTATTTATTAAACCCATATACTCGTCACGTACTTTCTTCAAGAAATGAAGGTACTTTATTTAGGGAAGACTGCGAGTACGGTTGCGACGATTTTGGTTTGATCGGCCATAGTTCCCTCTATATGCTAGTAAGCTTAACGAAAAGTATTGTTTAATGTAGTGTGTACATTGGTAGACTTATAGAAATATAACAATTATTTATCTAAATACAATGGTTTGCTCATATGGGCGAGTTAGAAAAAAAGGGGAAATTGTCACAACCGACCACGTCCCAAGGACGGTTGTGACACATTAAAAAATACTCGAATATGGTTTGAAACCACTTTATTTGCAAGCAGTATGTAACGTAATAAAACATGACGGAGTAAAACTTTTTTAGAAACCAATAAGAATTTTGCAGCAACGGAAATAAAATCTGGGAACGTTTTAACCAGACATTCTCAATTCGGGGCTTGAATTCTGTTTTTTCAGTACGCCCGAAAACATCATGGATCCTACTTTTCATCTCATCGCAGCTTTGTTACATGCGAAAATTTACCTTCGAACGTATGCTACGAAATCAGCCATCTCTGGGTCGTTGATAGCTCACGTCACCATCGTACTCAGGAAAAATGTCGCAACCGTACCCGATGCACTTTTTTGCAAACGAACAAACGCCGTGTCAATAAAAAACAATCTATCAATGAAGTATAAGCACTGCTATTCAAGAACTGATGTTTGACTTATTTCGAGGAAAAAACTCTCATTTTTCAATCGGTATATTTTGTGTCTGTAATTATCGAAAGAAATCGAACAAAATACTTACTTTTCGCTATCAAAAAGCAATGTGAAGCAATGCAAGAGCCTTTGTCTCCTTGCACACCCTCGCCATCCCCTATACTTTCGCTTGTATGACAAGTGTCACAACCGTACTTAGTCTTCCCTATTATTTTACCGGTACTCCATTTTTTTCTCATTCGGCGACTTTCCTTTCACGCACACTTCGAATTCTAAACATTCCAATGTTTTCATCACTTTCTTCTTCAAAAGCAGCTCGCAACGTTGATCGAAGCAGAGCGAAACAATCTTCAATCAAATATTGTTCCGTTTTCTCGTATTCGAACCCAGTTTATTTCATAAAAATTGCACGATACAATATAATTTTGAAGTCATTTTTCTGAACAAGGGGATTCTGCTTTTGCCACAGTACAAAATCTGATATCGAATATACGAAAGCAATTGGAATACAGATCAATCGAGAGTCAGAAAACGCTGCAGCGGTAGTGTGGACAATTGAGCTATGTTTATATACAAGGTTCAACAGAACAGGGAAGCATTTTCATACTTCCCATAAATTGGCAAACGCGCAGTTACGATTCGCTGGCATTCACGTACAAGCTAAAGTCTCAGCAGCTTATGTGTTTAGTGGCATAGTTCCTAGTGTTTTTCTCGAGTCGCAAACTCGATTTATACGATGTAGAAAAGTATGCAATTTTGAGCCTTATAGAGGTAGGGAAATCGTGCACTTTATTTAGCGAGCAACAAGATATAAGCTCTCATGCTTTCTCCCTCAATTATTGATGTATGCATAGACGCGACCGCGACCTGCGATGTACCGGAAAGGGTGGCATTTATTCCGGAAATAAAACCCCCGTCGCGGACGCGTGAGAGAAACTCGTCGATGCATCGTCCACCCATGCAGAGAGGGTTAGAGAATGTCAACGACGAGCACTTAGAGAGAGAGAGAGAGAGAGAGAGAGAGAAAAGAAGTCTCCATCATTTCGATTCTAGAACGACCAAATAGCTGAGAGCAGAAGAAAGAGAGAGAGAGAGAGAGAGAGAAAGCGAGACTGAAATAAATGGGGATAGTGTGAGAACGGTGCGAAAAAAGAGAAATGGGACCCGGAGAACGAAACACAAATACTTGAAGTATTCCCGTTCACGATAGGGCAGCATTTAACTTCGTAAAATTCCACATACCGATTCAAAGTCACGAAGCAAATTCGAATCATTAAGCTGTTAATATATTGACGAAAATATGCATTTGTGAGCTACATTATATGTGTGTCGAAGAAAATCGAAAAAATGACATTTTTATAGGAATCGCTTCCACTGCGTGCGATAATATAACAAGGTGAGATGTCAACGTATTTCATTACAATCATGTAGCTTTTAGGTGCAGTACACAATGTAGCACCAGATGCCATGTATGCAGGCACTAAATATACACGGAGAAAGGCCAATGAATTGAGAGCCCGAAAATCGACGACGAGCAAGCGGCCGTTGCTAAGAGGAAAAAGTGTTCGGTTGTACGAGCGGGTTACAGCTTCACGAATCAGAAAATTCCCTCTCCAAGTTTTAATTGACGATGCGGTAAGGATCGTTAACTAAAATGCATGCGATAATTTTATTGAACAACGTTGATCTTTGAATCAATACCTTCCGGTATTTATGTAGTTCTCTAGTCTGCATAATTTGCAAACATCCCAAGTTTCCCGCCGTAGTAACTCTGAGGCCGAAATGCTCGTTTTCCATAACGATAAGCTTCGCAGAAAGGAAATATCACAAACCCTCCGGAGGTCGTTCTACCATCAACACCATTAAACTTTCGCCCATTAAGCTACACGGCGGCAAACAAATGCAGTTGCAACCGACGATGAGTAACAGGGTCAAATTCTCTTTAAGGGGAGTCCTGCTTTAGAAAGTCGATTGTTTTCGGAAATGTTTTTAGGATAGATGGAAATAACTCGGTTGAGGGAACTTTTCGGTCTAGTTTCAGGGATATTTTGAAAGTACAAAAACATTTTTTTTTATTTGAGGAATACTAATTTGTACATGGTTTCGGCAAGTTTGATCGTCGAAGTATCTCAGCTGTGTACAACGTGGAAATCGTAATTGTTGTCTGCAACAAAAATTACCAATTCTTTTTCTATTTTCACATATTTTCCTTCCATATGAAATCTATACAAACCCGAAATAATTGCGAAATTCTATATTTGAATCGATATTCTTCTTCTTCTTCTTCTTATGGAAGGAAAATATATGGAAATGAATAAACATTCTGGAATTTTTGTTGCAGACAATAATTACGATCTTTACATTGTACGCAGCTGAGAAACTTCGACGATCAGACTCGGCGCATAAATCACGCCGTACAAATTAATATTTCTAACATTAAAAAAATGTTTTCGAACACTTGTACCATCCTTAAACTATACCGAAAAGTTCCCTGTACCGAGTTATTTCTCTCCCCCCTAAAAACATTCTTGAAAACACTCAATTTTTTTGGCTTTCTAAAGCAGGACCCCCTTAAGACGTTCAACAGCTCCCGATCATCATGGCACACGTCATGCCAAATCATTTGTACATCGAAAATGATTTGACTAATAAATCTTGAATTTTTTCCATCAGTCGTTGAGTGACGATCGAATTTTGAAATTTGTCACGTAGAAAATTTGTCAAAAATGCAGAATGCCGCCCTCGCTTACTCCTTTCGTGCGCGCATAGATACGTACAGAAGAGATATATAAAGGAGTAATGAAAGAGTATAAGCGTACATTGAACGAGCTGCGAAGCCGAGCTCGCTCTCCACGAGAGAAACGTGCTCGGTCGGTCGGTCGGTCACTGAACCGCCGCCGGAGTCTCGCTTCCATACCGCGCGCACTCATCGTCTCAAGCTCCATCTCTCTTTTCCTTTTACTCCGAGTTCTCGCTGGATCGACGTCGTCTTTTGCCATGCCATCCCGGGTCCTGTGCCAGGCTCGCGATCGAGGCAAAGTACCGTTACGACGTTCCGTCGCTACGTTCTACCTGAAAAGCAACGACCACTGTGTACATGTATACTCTCGTGTTTTCATGTCTGCTGCGTGTATGCAGACTGCACATACTCGGTACAGTGGAAATAGCTCTTGATACATATGTGTAAACTAACAGGAAGGAAGCACCGGAGAGAGAGAGAGAGAGAGAGAGACAGACGGAGGGGAAAAAATTGGAGAAAAATAATAAAGTAGAAAAGGCACAAGAAGAAGAAATTTTCACGTGTCTTCGATACTCCTTCTCACACGATATTTTCATTCCCATTGTTGCTCAGAGCATTTCCACTTTCGTGAAAGTGTCTCGAATAAACGCGCGCTTATTGAGATTTGCATTAACGTCATTTCCGGGCGCATGCCTAACAAAACCCTTTAACACGAGCTTCTCGAAATGAATATTTTTCGTAAGTGTAATTGCACGATCTGAGGCTAACGAGATAAAAAGAGTTGAAAATGTTTTATTTGCAGTTTATTATCTTTACGCTTTTCCACTCCTCGACGTATACATTCGACGTCTCAAAGTTTAGAAGGTTGGTCATCAAAATTGTTGCAGTTTTTCAAAGCGGCTAGTGTACTTTTTTTAATAATTTGCCTCCACACGTACGTTGACCAATATTTTGACTCAATTCAACCAAACCCTTGAGTCCATCTACACTTTTCGTTTCTGCAATTTCGAATGATTTCTCAACTGTCGTATCTCGTTAACGGGGGGGGGGGGGGGGGGAAGGCGAGGGAGAAAAAAGCCACGAAGCTTGGAAACACGAGTAGAACCACCGCATACACACTTTTTGCAAATTATCACTACTATATTATATGAACACGTTCACAATTATGCAGAATACTCTACCAAACATTCAGAAATTTCTAATAACGATAAAGCTAGCGTACCATTAATTTATTCATAAAGAGAGAAGAAAAAAGTGCCAGGGAGATAGAGAGAAGGAGAAAGGAACTCAAAGTTTCATCAGGAGCAACTTTGGCCAATCTATGGATGGTTCATAACGACGGTATATGGTAGCACGTATAAACCGAGAGTATCTACCACCATATTTACCACGTTATATAGTAGTTATAACGATGAGAAATTTCAAATATGTTAACTCGTACCCGCGGGATCGATCGACTTAGGTTCCGGAATAGTGGATTGAGAGAGAGAGAGAGAGAGGGAGAGAGTTCCTCGTTGGAATATCTCAACAACAACATTCACGAATGGCCTGTTTTACATGAGTCTCCGAACTATCTATTAAAAACCGATCGAATTCGTACTATTTATAAACGAAACAATTATCGAGAAAACTATTGAATGAGACCGCAATGAGATCGATTGATTCGTAAAGCACAAAATACGCGTGCTTTATGGAGGTTTAGAAAAAATTAATTAATTAAAACTATAGACGAATCACTTGAAGAATATATTTGAAGATGAAGCGCATGCAGGAAAGATACTGATTTCAGTATCAATCGAATATATGGCAGAGTAACAACCATCCTCTTTACCGCTCTACTCGAAAACAACTTTGCTCCTAAAATCCTTACTCCAAAATTCATAACAAGTCTACGTCTGCTCATGTATAATCCATGATCTTCAATATCTCTGCTCATGATGAGATGTTTTCTGAAATCATCATGAGTAGAGATATATTGGGGATTAAATATCACACCGGAGTAGATATGTTAAGGAGGGTTGACGCTCTCTACGTAGATCCACAGTTATTAAGGAGCGAAGTTGTTATCGATAATGGCTACCGATCGAGTTGTTAACTAGCAACTATTTATAATCATAACTCATCGCAGCTCTGCTCGATAACAACTCCGCGCTCTTTAAACATGCATTTAGAGAAGAACTGTTGGCGATCACATTCACTGAGAGTAGAATTGTTGATTTGTTGCAACGCAACTCGACTCTTACAAATCTACTCGATAACATTTCCACTCGAGATGAGATTTTTATTTTATGTATAAATCACGTCTCTACTTTTTAACATTTCTAGGCGAATAACACAGAAGATTGATGACAAAAGAGGAGACATATTGATTTTCAAATTTGAGAGTAAAGCTGTCAGGAGCAGCGTTGCTTTCGAGTAGAGCCGTAAAGCGAGGACGGTTGTTGTTCTACCGACGGTAGCGAAGAAAATCTTAATATTTTGTTTACTGTGTTCTACAATTGTATATATTCACTATTTGGAAAACTGATGGAATACATCGATGCTCGATGTTACGTCATTGACGAACATATCGTCAAATTGAACCACTCGAGAAGCTGCTTTGAATTCTAGTCGAGCATCATTAAGGTACTCGGGCAGAATCATTCTAACGGCGAATAGCCTGAAGCTGCAAGAAGATCTCATCGCGTACGTCGAGCGTTCACATGTTTTCACGTAGTATATGAGTTACATGTTAAGCGCGTGTTGAGCGTTATACGCGTGCCTCGAGGTCAACTTCGTTGTATTATTATATCTACGCTGAATATACAGTTATTAGAAACAGAAAATTTTCCATAATGAATTTTCAATTTTGCCATTATAAATCTGATAAATTCTTGGTGTTTACAATTCGTATGAGCAGAGCATTGAGATATTTAAGGAGAGATTAACTCGATTGAACGCTGGTATTCGGAAACCTAAATATAAACCGTGAGCTCGTGTCACTCTCCGTCCATGTAAGCTCGCTAACCTTATCAATGTTCGATATTTTCTGTTTTCTCTGTGAACGCAATAATGCACTTGTATACATCAATATGTACGTACAAAATCGATCACCGTACAAACTGAGCGCGATGCGTCCGTATAAGTCAAACTGGGAAGGGTTCGAGGCATGCTTCATCCCGGAAAATCGATAACGCTTACCCGCTTCAATGCAATTTCAGAAATATTTTTATCCCATATTCCCAAGTTTCGGTACATTCTAATGTTTTTAACCAAAACGCCGGACAATATCGGAGTAGAAAACTTGCTATTTTCCTTGAAGAATAAGATTAATGAACTACATAAAAAAATCAATAAATTCACATATTAAATAACCTCTCCCTAACAACGAAGTACGTGAGAAAATCAGGAATGCATCATCGCAATGACTTTTTTTCCATTAAATTTTCATGCCCGAATTTGTAACGCTTTCCTTCCATTTCTTCGCCCTCGATCTGTTCCTAAATGAATATGTGCGGATATCCACGGAGTGCAACGGAAACCTACGAACAATCGGGAGTGCACCGTGTACTTTGGGGTGCTCTCGCGTTGCCGAGGAAATACTGGCAAATCACAGGGACGAGTGAGGGTGCGCGCGGATGACAAGGAGAAGGAGAAGCTTTTCCATATATGTATGAACGGAAGGGTGAATTTGTGAACACGATAAGAGAGCCAGCGAGAGAGAGAGAGAGGGAGAGAAACGGAGGGGGAGATGGGAAAGATCGCGCCAGGAAGAGAGCGGCGTAGAGGAGGCGGCTGTGTACGCTGTGTACCTGGGGGATGGACGCGGCTTCCATGGCAACCGATCGCTCCATGGTAGCTGGGATCCGGGCTCTCCGAAGCATCATCCAGCCAGTACGGGCAAAATTCCCGAGGTTCTCAAGCACGAGAGCCGAGAAACCTTTGGCTCATGTACACTATAGTTGTACCAATACGTATAACTCTATTTATATTCGTATCGCGTGCGATTCGAAATAAATATAGAATGGCCGCGCGTTGTCCGAAAGTACGCAAGCTTCATGCTCGATCTCACCCTCTTCTGTCGCCTGCCGTTATTTCTATACTCTCTATTCTCCACGTAGATACATAATGGCCAATACGTCGATAGGATTGCAACCAGGGAGCGTGGGCCTGGTCTATTGTGTGGCAGCTTTGTGAGATTGAGAAACGCAGTATGGAGCACGATACTTGAAGCAATAATAACGGTTGAGATGGCGGTGACGTCTCGTCTCGCGAAATTCGGGTGGGGATAAAATGTTGGAATTACTCAAATTTCGAAGAGCTAAAATCTCGAGTTTACACGCACTTAGACTGATGAATTCGACCGGAGCAGCTTTGAATGTCGAAAATGAATGAGGTGGAAACTTCTAGGTTCGAAGGACGTTTACATCGAGAATATAATGTTACAATCGCCCATGGAACGATGGCTGAAATATTGATTTTGCAGTAATTGATTGGCAGTAATATTGTGAATATTCGCAATTTCTGATCTCCAATTTGAAACATCGCTAATCCGCATGTATAAGTTTTAAGGCTCGAAAAATACACTTTCGATTTATTTGCTACTCCATATTCTGGTCTGTTTACGAAACAACTTCCTACCATTTTGTATACGAAAATATGAACTTTGACATTCGCATGGTCTGTTAAAATGGCGTTCGAAATGAAAACTATCGAAATGTATATTTTCGAGTAAATACGAATTGAAAGAAGGAATGTTCTCGGTTAAACACGTAATTTGCTAGATAGTCGATCGGAAGTAAGAATTTCCAAATATCAACCGTTTTACAAATTGGTTATTTGGCATGTCGAATAATCCTACCCCGAAATGCGATTCATTCGTCTAGTGACGCAGCCGTTAAATGAGCTCTCGGACGACGCATGAAAAAAGAAAATTTTATACAATACTTTCATTCTCGTTATATCTCATTCAACGTGATTGAGGAACCAGTCGATAATTTATAGCTAACGTGATATTTCCTGTATGCGTTCTTCGATAAATGTATTATTGATCTTTCCGAAATGATAATTATGAGAATTTCGATGTCAAACTCCAATAGAGGAATCGAGGGCTCTCGCTTTCATACGAGACGATACGCTCGATAAATCGTTGTCGCAATTCACCTGCCATTAGAGAGTCGACGCGTGTGCGATGGGGCATTAAACCTCGCGCTTCGTCGGATCAAATCCAAGTGACTACACGCGTTTGGAGTCTCTTTTCTCTTTCATTTTCGCTGCGAAGGGTATAACGAGAACTCGCGAAATTCGCTTGAAAAATGCATACGATATAGAAGAGCGAAAGAGCAGCGGGAAATTATCGATGAACGATTTTCTGCCTTAATCGCCCTACTGCACGAAGAGATTTAAATTTGAAAAATTACCGTGAGCCACGATAGTGCGGTGACGATCCGGAATTCAGGATATGTGACAATTCGTCTGGAATTTTCGTGTTCGAAGTGGATTTCCTATTGATAAATGTACGAAAGCGGAATTCGAAGGAAACGATTTTTCGAGTGCTGCCTTTTGGTACTTTTTCCAGCTTTTCAGGCCTTGGCAAATGATTTTCAGGGATTTTTCAAGGAGTCAGTATTGTTCAGGCTCTCAGAAGGCTGCCTTTCAGTTACAAACAAGTCAATATGCATTCCCTCTTATGTATAAGAATATACAAGTATAAGTATACCAGTTTAAAGCATCAGTTGGAGAGTCGGTGCGAACTCACCACCGGTTCGTCCACTTTGCTCGCCGTTTGACCTGGATACCGAAGCAGTCGTCACTCTCTCTCTCGCTCGCTCGCTCCCTTTCCTCTCGGCTGGTGTTCCGAGAGCGTGTTCGTAGGCTAGTAAGCGAAAAGCTTCTTTCCTCCTCTCTCTCTCTCTCTCTCTGTCTTTCTTTCATCATTCTTGTGGTATTAAAGCACAGCTCGTCTTTGTTGTCTCCCCGTTGCTGGACACGAGCTTCGTTCCCTCAGGCGTGCAACACCGACAGCGAAAAGCTTCTCGAGTCTGGTCCAACTCTTTCTATCGCTGCCTATCTTCATCTCCTTCCTTCTTCCACGCTTCCGAAGCTTACGTTTTGTATTCCTATATTTGCAATGTTTTTCCTCGAACAAAGACTAACACGTCATGAGCTCCGTGTACTCTTCTCGGTGCGGGCAGACGCTTCTGCGAAGGTACTCTTTACATAACTGAAGTTCATTTTTCTCGGGAGGTTATATTATGAAATCTTAATTTCACGATGCACAAAGTTCGCCTCTCTCGCTCTTTTGCTGCCCCTCTTATAGCACATTTACTCAAAAGTACTAAAAAACGATGATGCTTCGGGCTAATATCTCTTGAGACGTTTAACTCTCCCCTTAAACCCTCCTCCGTGGCTCTCTCCTTCGTTCTTTTTCCTCTCACTCCTCTTAGTTGAGAAAATTAACGTCTATTGCGTGGTTGAATTCGGGATAAAAATAGTTTGTACAAACTATTGTGGTTAAAAGCAATTTTTCGTGGAGTTGCAAAGACCGAAAATGTCCAACTTGATCTGAGAATCGGACAAATTTTGATGAAATAAGAATGACCTTTCATCGGCTATCATGTGTGAATCGGAGCGATTCATAAAAAGGCAATTTTTCGAAACGATTATCAAAATGGAAGCATGATTGAAATCGATCTTCAATTGAGCCAGCAAGACAGTTAAAATATTCTCGCGACGGACGTCTTCTCAGCCTGAGGCATGCGTTCGAACGAGAAAATATTTCAAAACGATAAGACGAACGAAGATTACTTGACCATATGCAGTTGTGAAATCTCTATGGCTCTTGGATGAAATCCACCGAGACATGGATTCGGTGTTGAATTTAATGAATTATTTATATGCCAATAAACGGAACGAGAGAAGAGAAGAGTATGGGAAAAATCTTTTCGCAAAGCCCTCGCTTTCATTGGTTTATGCGACAGAGTGACGAGATAAGTTTTTAATCGCGTACAACGATACGGTTGAATGACAAGGCTACACGTAATAAGACTCCGCGCGACTGTCTCCGCTCAATACTCGCGCAATATGTTCGCGTTAATTCGCGTATCCCGAGAAATCTACCACGCTAAATCATATGGTAATCTTCAACAATGAATATTACAGTAGCAAATAATGCTCGTGTGTACACGGGGAAAACGAGGCCGAAAATTCTAGAGGAAAGTACTCGGAATATAGTATCTTGGGGACAGTACATATGCACTGGTTTGCAGCATTAATTCGAAGAGCAGTAATAAGAATTGTTCTATCCGCCATGCTAAAAAGATTACCAATATCCATACCTAGTGTTTTTCTCTTTAAGCATGACAAAAAATCTTTTCAGTCACTTGAAATTTTTATATTGTAAAGTATGCTCGGACAAGCTTGAAAAAAAACTATAATTATGGTAAAATGTCGTACGTATTCCGGTTTATATTCGTGTATTTATCATAGAATTTACTATGCTGACAGTAAAATTTTGTGATTTGCAATACATTTCCACTTATCAGGAGGTGCTAGTCTGACATGACGAGTAACACTCGAAAATAGAAGGAAATATAGTTCTCAGGTGCATCACTTTTGGCTATCCACATGAAGCTGTTTATAATTGAAGGGACGAAAAATTGGAAAGTTCAAAAAATATTATGCTGTTTGTAATCGGTGGGTGAATACTTTGAAAATTCTTGAAAATTCCTCACTATACAAAACGAATCTGTTTTCTTCGTGACTCACGATTCTTCGTTCAATAACATTGGTCGGTTTTCTCGTAAAAAGAAAAACGAGGAGGAATAAATTTAAAAAACTGGAAAAAACGGGAAAAAATGATAAATAATGCGGACACGGACCGTAATCGGCTGATGGATAATGGTATGACAAGCCTGGTGAATCACGGCAACTTTGCCAATCGGAGAAACTTGTAATTAAAACGGGACCGATGAACGATTAGTTGAACGGAGAGAACAGCAGGCAGGAAGAATGCAGTATCCGGGGATTGGATGGCAGAGAGCTCGCACAGGCAAACGAAATAATAGGTATCGAGAAGACGATTGAGGTTGTCTCGAGCTCGTCTTTTTTTTAACCTTCTCGCTCTCTCTCTCTCACACGCTCTTTCGAGCCGTAGGTCAGGTTCGCCTCTTGAATTCTTCCCGTCTCTCTCTTTTTCTCTATTTTTAGTGCAAACAAACCCCGCGAGGATCTTCCGATTCGATGATTAAAATGCTCCGCCATACATAAGCAGATTCACGAAGAGTTTCATAATTCTCTTGACCTCTGACCTCTGGATAGCAATAGTCTTCACTGTCGACGAGAAACGAGCGCACGCTTGTCGATTAATCCATGCGGAAGTATGGAAAATGTCCCGAGTTTAAAATAGATTACTTCAAACAAATTATTGTCTCCGCACGAGCATTTTATTCCGTCGAAAATCGTCACAAATAATGGACGAGGAGAAAAACATGATATTACACCATTCTGAGAGAAAACCATTTTATCGGAATTTCTCTAGGCAATATACGTTCCAATGGCTTCGCACAACTGAACTATTTTAAGGTATTGCTTTCACGAACCCGAATATTCTACAAATAAGTGATTTTAAATAACAGTAAAGTAAAAGTACGTGCGAATAGATTGGCGGGATTTCAGGTCAGGTTATCGAATATTTCATGAAAAATTAATACTTCAAAAACCTAAAATTTATACGGGAGCTTATGGAGATCACCGTCACATTTCTATTCAATAATTCATACATACTAAATAATTCTAAATCCCCGACGCAAACTGTCTCACAGATAGGAAAAAATGTAAGGAATCCACGGCGACGATAAAAACAAAAAGGGTTACCGAATCCTTAAAAGAGATATTCACGATAGAAGTTGAAAAAATGGCAGAAGCAAAAGCAGAAAAAATACGATCATACGAAAGGAATATCTTATAGACTGAGAAAAAAAATCGTTGTAACAACTGAATGTCTTGAGTTTATATTTTTGTTGCTTAATCCAGCTAACATTCGCTTGCGATAAATAAGGAATAATTATAAGTTTAAAATAGTACTAAATTTTTGTTCATGTTAACTAACGAAACGAGTGAAACCAAATATTTTGTTCAAAGAACTCGAAACATTTGTTTATTTCTATTTAATTAACATACGCTTTCTTGCTACATTTATTTGAACATCAAGTATTAAAGTACCTAAACAGTTTTTTTTGGCTTGATAAATATTTAGTAAATCGCGAATGATACTGCTCAGTTCAATATAACTCAGAATTAATTTAATTATTTTTTGAAATTTATTTTGTCGCGCGTACGGGACTAAATATTTAAGTTAAATTGAACATTTTTCAAATCTTTCAACCAAATTTTTTTCCCAGTGTAGATTATTGATTTTGTAAAAGATAATAAAAAAATATTTGACCAAAGATGCTGCGCTCCTCTTCACATTCCATGGAAGAATAACTTTTTTGTTCGCGCAGGCACAGCCGGCACAGTTGATTTTCTTTTCATGCGAAAAGACTTTTGATAACACGTGCGCACAGGCTTGATACATGTATAACCGATGATATTGAGCAAGGGGACAAGCTGACGTAAAAAGACAGATCGAAGGATGATGAGTCGGAGCGTGGGTGGTTTTTAGCCCTGATGAAGGAGAGAGTTGCTGCTGGGCTAGCGGGAATACGCCAAGGATACTTGCAAACGGTAGGTCAGGGTACATCGGACTACGATTATGGGCAACCGGCCAAAGAAGAGTACCGCACAGCTGTATGCATATAGGCTACACGGTAATCCTTTCCTCGTATATAACACATGTGAATAATATATGGGAACGATGTAGGGAGGTATGTGTTGGATATATGCACCCTCTGCTCGGTGTGAGAGGACAAAATGGTCCAATGTTCATGCTACTGATGAGGAGAGAAAACCCTCAAACAGCGCACACGCCATCAAATATGTGCTGCTCTCCGGTAGCAGATTGTAACCTCACTCGTGTCTGTGCTCTATTCAATATGCACGTGTGTTTATGTCTATACGTACGTTTACAGGCCGTTGCAATGATGAACCGTAAAAAATATGGAGTTTATAGTCGGATAAGGGAATTCCAAAAACAAATGTCTTTGGCCATCTTTCTTGCAGTGATTTTGTTTAAATTACTGCTCAATCGGTGCAAGGAATTTTGATCCATCGATTAAAGAGCTTTCGATCGTCGATCGTCAATCTCGCACAATTTCAAAATGTACAGCAAACGGACTCGTTTTTTTATTGCGAGGAATACACTATTTTTCAAGAATTTACAAAGTACTCAGGCACCGATTACAAACAGCATACTATTTTTTGAATTTTACCATTTTTCGTCCCTTCAGTTATAAACAGTTTTACGTGGATAGCTAAAAGTGATGCACGCGAGAACTATATTTAATTCTATTTTCGATTGTTATTCGTCGTGTCAGACTAGCAATTACTGATAAGTGTATTGTAAATCACAAATTTGGTCTGTCAGCGTAGTAGATTCTATGACAAATGCGTCAACATACACCGGAATACGTGTGACATTTTACCATGAATATTGTTTTTTTTTCAAGGTTGTCCGAGCATACTTTACAATATAAATATTTGAAGTGACTGAAAAGATTTTTTGCTATGCTTAAAGAGAAAAACAGTCTCGAGCCTTTCGAATAAAAAGTATGGATATTGGTCTTTTTACTATGGTGTAAAGAAGAATTCTTATTACAGTTCTTCGAATTAAGGAGGGTGGCTACGTTCGTCAAATTGATAAGAAATTGATCAAATTTGGTGATAATGTTCTTCAACATCAAGTTCGAAGACACAATTTTTTTTTTAATTTTCTTCTGCTTAGTTATCGAGTAATTACGCATTAAAGCAGATTTCTTATGCCCGGAATGTATACCTATATATATGGAAACGCTATGCTTATACACGTGAACTTTAGTGATCAATTACTCGATAATTGTACAGAAGAAAAATCTTAAAAAATTTGTATTTTCAAATTTAACTCTAAAGAATATGTTCACCAAATTTTATTAAATTCTTATCATTTTGAAATTTTTAATGTATTTTACATGGTTTAGCATGGCAACATTGTATCGTCCCTAGCCACCCTCCTTAATACTGCAATCCAGTACGTATGTATACTGTCCCCAAGATTCTATATTATCGTAGTACTTTCCTCTAGAATTTTCGGCCTCGTTTTCTCGGTATGTACCGCCGTTTCGTAATGATTTATTTTTTCTTTTTATTCAATAGCGTTGTTAGATGTGACGGTTACCGGACCATTGCGAAACTGTAACGGTAAAACTTGTACGATTCTGCGTGTATTATTTTTGCGAGTATGATTTTGACATTATGAAAAACTTCAAGAGCGATGTGGTCGTTAGCGTTTCAGATCGAATGCGCGAACATCGCGAAAGATTCACCGAATCATGCGTTTGCGTCTGTCCCCAAGATGTTTTTTACAAGCACAGAATTAACCCATGAACCGATTCTCGATTACAGTTCCCTTGCGAATCTTGGATCGTCGCTTGCAATGAGGTTTATTCCGTAACTTCGGAAGACAGCTGCGATCGTACGGTCAGACAATGAAAAATCAAAGCGATAGAGACACCTAGATAAGAATGCTAGCTGAGAGATAAAACAAGAAGAAAGAAAGAAGCTCGAACAAGCTCGCAGAAAGAGAACGTACGTAGATGAACGTCGAACAATGCTCTTTGGAAAAGGAAGGGAGAGGGAGAAAGAGAAGGAAACTCTGTGTTCACGTGTGCATGGCGTTAACACAAAACCGGTGCACGAGAGTCCTCACTCATAGGTTCACCTGGCTCACGATCGTAATTCCGCAGCAGGTAGTTTACCGTACAGAGGCTGACCTAGCCTTGTCCGATGACGAGACGGGTGATCGTTCCCCTCGTTCGTTCAAGCCCAACGCGCGTACTACAGCTTTTTAATCTACGCTCACAAAGAGCCAGTGTATGGGGGAACGAAGTGGAAAATAAAGGGCGCACACGTGTGTATGCCGAGTATTTATATGTGCGATATGATGAAAAAATGTGAAGGGTAAACTGCTCATAAATGAGTAATTACAACCGCTGCTGCTTCGACTTGCTATAATTATTGTTAAATGATTCGTCAGCACTGGACCGTTCTCGTATGCATGTGATTTTTATTTGAGCATATTGCAGGAATATCGAGGAATTGAGGAACTGTGAAAAACAGTTTTGGACGACGACTCAAAATGAAGCGCTTCCGTTGGAGATTGGAGTTCACAGGGTCTCAGAATTATTCTTCCGGCCGGGGAATAAAAACATGAGGTAGAACGACACCGATGGAGAAAGAAGGAGAAAAATAAGAGGAGGAGAATAAGAGGGTGAAGAGAGGCGGTAAAAAATCGCTCGTGATTTATTCGAGCCCTTCTTTCGCATCTCGTTCATTCGAGAACGTCTCGTTATCGATCAAGGCTGTTTCAAGGGTGTGCGAACCAGCGTGTACAACACCGAAGGGACGCTCGCGTGGGATTCGTGTCCGTCGGATTCGGGTGCGTGCGTACGCGAGGTGCTTTGGATTTTTGGCCTCGCTTGTGGAACTCAAGCGGGCATTATTGACACCGTTGCCGATGCTCCAAACTCTTCGCCGCCCTTATCTATAATCAGCGTCGTTGCAGCCGTTTTTCAAATCGTAGCTTGCTGCACTTTGTTACAACTTTATTTGCGCTCGTTCGTGTACGAGTGATTGCGAGGAGCGAGGGGGAAAGGAAGATGAAAAAAGCGAGTCCCGAGCTCCTACGCTTTCGATCCAGCGATACGATCTCTTGGTCAGGGATGCTGCGTTCAATTTGAACGGGATCGCGATTAAGGTCTCCCGTTCCGGGGGATTTTTAGCATCGGAGATATTTGTGCTTTTTTCTTCTAATTCGTTGGCTCTCGTTCTTTTTTCACTTCGGAAAAAACTGACACTTCTAATCGAACCGATTGTTCTCCGCGAATTTGTCGGGTTCATTTTGCTCTCGTTGAGAGCGTTATCGAAATGGGACGCAAGCGCCGCCTCTCGATTCAATGAGAATAAATCTCGAGTTTAATCGCTGCTGCACGGAGGAGGCGGGTCTCACGACAAATTTCTCCGTTGGTGCGTCGCTTCTCATTTTTTGTTTCTTCTTTCAAATCCTTCGCGCGAAAGTTCCCTTCCAAACCTTTCGCATCCTCAGATATTTATAATGGAGCGAATCTTCTAGGAAGCGAGATTCCCCTCGTCAATGCTCCACCGTTACTGCGATGCGGTACTTTACATATCGCGTCATCTCTTTCGGAGCGAATTCCGGATTCGCTCGGTAACCTTCAACTTGGAGGCTTAGCACGCCGCCGATTCGATCTCTCTTTTCACAGCTCTTTCAAATCTTACGAGCAACCTCGCTGTCGAAGTACAGATGTTTTTTATACGGAGAAGAAATTTTATTGAAAATTCTGACGATATGCCAAGTGAAAAGTCATTGCTATTTGGAGTTGGTTAAAGTGATCGAAGAAAAAAATCAATGTCGATAAAATAACGATCGGAAATATCAAGAGCTGATGAATAAGAGACGATGTTATAAAAAGGAAAAGAACACTTGGCAGAGAAAGAATGAGAATTCTTATCGAACCTGCTCTTATATTTGAATAAATTTCAGCACATCATTCCCATGGTATTATTTTACACGGAGAAAGCGAGGTCGAAAATTCTAGTACTACGAATATAGAATCTTGGGAACAGTACATACGTACTGGATTGCAGCATCAATTCGAAAAGGGCTCGAAAAATTCACTTTCGATTTTTTGCTACTCTATATTCAGGTCTGTCTGTAAAACAATTACTCGCTCCATTTTGAATTCGAAAATATGAATTTTTGACATTCGGATGGTCTGTTAAAATTGCATTTGAAATGAAAACTATTGAAATATATATTTTCGGGTAAATACGAATTGAAAGAAGGAATTTTTTATTAAACACGCAATCTGCTGAATATAGTCGATCGGGAATAAGAATTTCGAATTACTTATTTTTCTCCTAACTGATGTCACAACTTTTAAAATTTCGAAATATATCGACCGTTCTACAATTCGATTATTCGACATATTGAACCCCACCCGGCTCTATATCGATAATATTTATTAATTCTTACGAATATTCATAGCAATTTTTTTCGAACCGACTCGATGAAAATTGATGAGTGTGATGTCAAAATAAATACATCGGTACACACGTATACCGGTACATTATCGTACAATCGCGAATGAAATTCTGTTATTATTTACCATAGTAAATTTCTAACCGCACTTTGGCGTACGATCGATGCTTGTGTTCGAGCTCATCAAATTTTACGATGTTCCCAACTGCAAATTTAAATTGTTAAAACAGTACTAAGTATAGCAAAACCGCATAATAATTCCACTTGCCAGTTCATCATCGAGTCAACATAAATTTCACAACGTTCACTCGGTGAACTATGTTAGGAAAAAAATAGCACAGTTTAAACCTTTGTCACAGCAAAATAGGCAATTGAAAAAATTTCATTCAGAATTTACTTGGAAATTAAAATATTTTTGGTGTAAAAACCTTGAAAATGGGCGATATAGAACCCCAATACCATGGCAGCATGGTAATTCTTACTATTTTTTTCTCTCCGCGTGTGTACTTAAAGAAAAAAAAAAAAAACATTGAATATAACAAAAAAAATTGTCCTTGTTATATTGAAAGCACTCGATACACGCGCGCTCATTCACAAGTATCGACACACATCCGATAACTTCGGTTTTCGAAGATCCAGCTACGCGCCGGAAAAAGTAAATTTGCTTTGTACAAAGGCTCTTGAGAAATGAGACGAGTTAAGGTGGTTCCTACGCGGGACAGTTAAATTAGGAAATTATTTAAATTTGGCATACGTATTGTTTAACATGTGAAAGATTCCAGATCGATTTTTGGAATAATTGGGGCAGCCAGACCCGGTGCATTTCGATCCTGATAGCGGAGTGGACTCGCTGCTTGATTTGTGTGTTCCGGTGAGGCTCCCGGAGCGAGAGACAGAGATTACTGAAATTAGCGAGCTCCCGAAAATCTCACACCAACGAGCAGAGAGATCGTCGCCGTCGTCGCCCAGTTGACGACGATCGATGACCGGCTCGATTTCGAGAAACTCCCGCGACGTATGAAACGCGAAATTCATCTTAAATCGTTTTCGTTAAAATCGTCGGAGCGTCGATGTCGTCCCGCGTCGCTATTTCTGGTTAAGGAGGGTGGCTACGTTCGTCAAATTGATAAGAAATTGATCAAATTTGGTGATAATGTTCTTCAACATCAAGTGCGAAGACACAATTTTTTTCAAAATTTTCTTCTGCTTAGTTATCGAGTAATTACGGATTAAAGCAGATTTCTTATGCCCGGAATGTATACCTATATATATGGAAACGCTATGCTTATACACTTGAACTTTAGTGATCAATTACTCGATAACTGTACAGAAGAAAAATCTTAAAAAATTTGTACTGTCAAATTTGGCCCTAAAGAATATGTTCACCATATTTTATTAAATTCTTATCATTTTGAAATTTTTACTGTATTTAACATGGTTTAGCATGGCAACATTGTATCGTCGGTAGCCACCCTCCTTAAATGCTCTTCCCGTATGGATAATGAAAAATCGTAAAAGTCATTAATCGGGCGGAGCAGGTCGTTTTGAGGCTACGAGTTTCACGGCTGCTCGCGCGTCTTTCATCTTCTTCGAGTCGGTGAATTGGTATGAAAATAAAAATAAACGAAAACGAAGCCATCGGAAGTTGTTTGCAAGAGAGAAAAAAAAAGGTATTGAAGCGGATAGCGAGGCATGTATCGAAAGGTTTTTCCGTTCAGCAAGCGCCTCGAATATACAGGATAGAAACGGAGAAAGTTGGTGGAAGCGGGCGGGCGGGCGCGCACGCGCGAAACAGGCGAAAGAGTACGGGTAATAATTTATCGTAAACTCTGTCGGTGGCACACGAAGTGAAAGGAGAGCCCGTACCGGCGCGTTACAATAATGGGTCCGACGTAAAACGCGAAAGCATGCGGCTTTTTATTTTCCGTCAATATTTTTATCTTTCTATATGGGAGAGAGACGTTTTCCTGTATTCTTTGAGCGCGCGAGCGTTGATCGATGTGCTCGAAGCGATTGAGCTGAGGGCGGGTAATGAGAATTTTGGATTTGGAGATTCTCCAAAGTGGCTGCGCGTCCTCGTTAAAGCGGATTAGTTGAAATTTCCAATGGGACGAATCGCTTTTGAAAGGTATGCGAGTGCAAAAATGATCGAGTTCATTTGAGCGAAAAGAAGCAGCGAAGCCCCGAAGTAGAAACGAATGAGAAAATCGTGGATGGGATTTATTCATCGATTCCGCAATTGGGGAATATTGTCACGAGAAGCTTGGCCTTGAATTGGCTCTCGGTCGAGAGAGTCGCGTTCCGCAGCAGAGTTTTAAAACGCAGCAACGGATGAGAGAAATTAGAAAATAGGAGGCGAGGTTCGTCGAGTCGCTTCGCGTCGAAAAGTGTGCCGCTGGCGGAACTGGCGCTCTGTAATTCGATGATACGAAAAGAGAAAATGTTTTGGTATTCGAGGCGTAAGAGTAGCAGGTTCATGGTGTCGGGAAACTCGAAAATAATTCTCATTACGAAATGCTCTCTCAATCAGTCATTCACGGAGGTATAAAAGGGGCCGGAGCGTGTGCAAAAGAGGAAAAGAGCGAGCGCGGTTCGAGAGTGGAGGGGAGCGGTGGAAAGGGAAGCGCGTTATGGTGCGCGTTTGGAATGAAAGAGGAAGAGAGACCTCGAGCCTCCGCTTACGGGTTGGAGGAGGACGAGGGCGAGGAGTGGGGGAGCTCGTCGCGGCGGCCTCGATCAGCCGCTCGGCTCGGCGACGCGCGAGGGCGCCTCGGTTCTCGGTTCTCAGTTCGTGTCGGGTCTCCGCCGGAGTAAGATCGTGCCGTCAAACGGTCCGTGCGCGCACGCGTCTGCATCCTCTTGTCCTGCTGTTTTCTTCGCTCGAAACGCCGCGAGCCGCGTTCCCTCTCCGTCCCTCAGCCCGCCCCAGACCTTTTGGACGAGCTAACCAGCGCGAGCTCCCCTCGCCCGTCCCCCCCTCGGCGCTGCCCGCTCGTTTTACTCACCGTTCTGTGTCCCGACGACGATCGTACGCAGTGTCAGACCGCGCGCGCGGCAACTAAAAAACCTTGCCGACTTTAGTGTCCGTGCGAGTGTGTTCTTTTCGCTGTTCGTGTCCAACGAGCTACGTCATCGCATACGCGCTCGTGTCCGTCGCACACTCCCTGTAATACGAGATTTCACTTTGCCAGTGTGTGCGCCGCCTCGTCTGTGTATCCTACGTAGGTGCGAGTGCTACGATGTGCGTGTGAGTGAGTGTCGCTGTTGCTGCTGATCCATGTGTGCATAAGTGCGTTCGCTTGTGGCGAGAGCGAACGAAAGATTCCAACGGAGAGTCGAAAGTCTCTCGCGATTATACGTCCCACGTATCCGTGCGCGAGAAAAAGAGCTTGTGTGTCCTGACCACCGTACGGATTCACCGAATATTATAAGTCGGAGTGAACACGCGCAAAAAGAGAGGAAAGAGAAAAAAAAGAAGGTGTAAAGGTTCAACAAACGGTATATAACGGAAAATCAAATGTTGTGCTGCGTCGCCCGTTGTTTCAAGCGATGAAAATGCGTCAAGTCACTCCCGTATAACAGCCTCGGCTTATCGACTAAATAAAATATTATCTACTCGTTCTCCTCTCGAATAATACGCTTTAAAATTATCGCCAATGTGAATAGTGAAATATCAGTGAAAAACGGAACCGTGCGATCGAGTACGGATGAGTCTCGCCGAGACAAAGAAAACACGAGCACCGGATTATCTCGCCTAAGAGTTTCGGAGGCAGCGTATCGCGCGATGTTGTACACTGTGGGAACGAAAATTCGACGCTCCTCCAACGAAATATCACGCGAGACCGCGGCTTCCTTTCTACGAGCTTCTTCGTAGAAGCGCCACGATATTTTTTCTCCCCTTTTCAAAGTCGGAGAGATTTGGTCGCACCTGTGGGAGGGAATAGAACGCGCCGCGAAGTGGGCACGGTGCACAGTGCTCGTCGGGTGACACACGACGGTCTCGGCGGTGAAAAAGTAGGTTAGAGCTCTTTCGCTGTACCGACGAGCGACACGACGCACACGGACAGACGGAAAGTGCGCGGCCTTGGCTTCAAACACGGCGAACACGAAGGAATTATCACTATACTGTTGTCATAATCGTTGTTATTATCATCGTTGTGATTATTGTTATTGTATTATAACGAGAGGATCGTGCATCGCGAATATAGTTCCTCCGGTCTGAGAACACGTCCGAGCGCTTTAGCGCGACCGTATCGCCTTCCCCGTTCTTCCGAGAACGTCTTTTTTCTTCTCTTCTTTCCTTTTCTTTTTCTCTCCGCGCTGCTAACCTCCTGCTTCTTTCGTCGTAAGATGGCGCCCGAGATTCATCGACTCGAATAAGATAACCATAAACTATATCCTTCTCCGACACTAAATTCTATTTTCATCGATTTCATACCAAATTTATCCTCCTCGACGGGCCACCTCATTTCTCGGAAGGGTGCATCCGCTCCTTCTCAAACCGACTCGTTAAACGCCTTCGTTTACCAAGTATTCTGCTCCGAGGAGCGACGAGTACTTCCCAAATCAGTTCCTCCCCTTTTTATCTTCCTTACTTCTTCCCACTTTTTTTTTATTTCATTCTCCAATTCGTGGATACGTAAAGCACTTTATCGCTCGGCTCTTCACGCGCGAGTGAGAAAGAAAAACATGGCCGCCTATCGGAGATAAAGGAAAGACGAATCTCGAGATAACGCACTAACAATTGACGAAAGAATAAATAGTGAGCAATGAGAAAACGATTCTCTCGGAAGAGATGCTCGCCTGAACGACCAATCTTATTCTCCAGTAGTGCACGATCGTCGTAGACGATTTTAACAATTAAATCAACAAAAATAAATAAAAACAAAAATCAACACACACACACACACACACACACACACACACACACACACACACACACACACACACACACACACACACACACACACACACAAGAAAGAAGACAGAAGGCAACGAGTTTCAACGGTCGCTAACTGTTGCTGTACCCAGTTTTTATTCAGCGTACACGAGAGAAAGGTTACGCGAAAAAAACGGCTTTCCAGATCCACAGAATCGACGCGAAATCCAACGATATATCGAGTACTCATTAAATTCAGTGTTCCCGTGTCGCTTTTCATTCCTGGAGGTTAAAAATGAATGTACATATATTTATACGTTAATAGGAATGAATCTACCCTGATACGCCGTAAATTTAAAAGTTTCGGTGTTAAAAATTGTCGGAGTGATGTGCGCGCATTCGATATTCACAAAGGAAAAGTGAGCACAGAAGAAAAGCTCTGAAGTGTGTGTGTGTGTGCGCGCGCGTGTGTGTGTATATACGAGAATTCGTGGCGTTCGTTCTACGTATGTTTATAAATAAATATACCCGCGTAACGTAAATCAAGTGGATGTTTCTTGGCGCTTTGTGATTTCGTTTCGGTAAATTTTCTTAACCAAGCTATTCTGGGAATTTATGTATGTTGTGGTGATACCAAACAAGTGACCGTTTCATCGATCACACTGTGGATTATTATTGGATATATATCGACGTATCAGCGACTCGGAGCTCATCGGCAAAGCCATTTCAACGGCAATATTATTTATGTGAGTTATTCTATTACATTTTTATGTATATGTCGACAATAGAAATTTATGACACTTTGCAACGTTGGGGTCCAACGAAACGACGCGAACAAACCGTCCAACGATTCCACTAATTCTGGTATTTGGTTAATCTACAGTTCGGAGGTTTTCGGTCTACAGCAATGATTCGTGGAATGAAAAATTGGTGAATTACAAGTGTTATTTTCGTTCGTTGGACTTGAACGTTGCAAACTTCAGGGTCGTAGAAATTTATCCATTTCATTGTTTGGATTCACTTTACTCTTCTCCCTTTTTTTTAAACGCTATTTCGACATTCAATTTTTCGAATATTCTCGTTGCCGGTGGAACTATTCCGAGTCGAATATTTCTCAGCGGTTTTTTTTATTTGTGATTTTTCTTTAAGGGGGAAACGAGAATGAGCTTTTCCGCTGGAGCTACGCGCGCGACGACGATGCCTTTTCGTCAGGGTTGCTCACAATGTCCATTATTCTCGCACTATTTTACCTGGCAAAAACGCCATTTTTTTTCTCCGACGACTTTTTGTCGATTAAAATTTGGAAATCGTTTCTCATTATTAAAAGAAGATCATGATCAAACGCACATCGGAGACGGTTGAACTTTGTTTTGCTTTCTGCTTCGCTTATTCGTGCTCCGAGATCGATCACGATTCGCAGATTTTTGCCCTTCGTGAAAAAGTCTCGCGGAGGAAGAAAGAGGGAATGCCAATCGCGATTCTGACATTAGTCTAAACTGGTGCATGTAATTTTTGTAGGGAGAAATAAAACTGTTTTTTTTTTTCGAACGTACGAGGTCACAAATATGCGTTTATGCAAAGAATCCTCTTTTCAATATTCACGAAATTGGAAAACTCGTGTATCTTCCTCGCCTACGATTTTATCGTAAACGGAAATAAATATATGGAGGCGAGATAGGCGCTTGCACATCGCATTTACGGTACAGCGATTTTCATGCTGCGTCACATGTATTCGCGCGTGCCAGCTGCTCCAACGACCGATCGAGTCATCGTCCCAATATTCACGATCTGCTATCTAATTCACGTGTCCTTCTTTAATATCACTATCCGCTGTGCTGTGGTGGTGCATCGATTTCTCTACCCTTCCTCGTCTATCGTGTGAGTGCATACGGGACGTATTACGTAAACGCACGTGCAAATACATCATTTACATTCAATGTTGTGTGTTGAATTTGTAGACATTTTTACGAATGTTGTGTTGTGTCGGAGAAGATCGTTACGAAGGGACGAGTTATCGAGAGAACGAGCATTTAAAGGATTAAGGTAACTCCTGTACTACTGCATGCTAGTCAAATGAGTGCTAAATTTTAAAAACGCTTTTAGACCAAGTTCGACGTACCGATTAAACTTATTGTTAGTAGATATGTATTCAAGCATATTTTATTAACGTGAAAAAATATTAAAAATGATAGTTTTGCAAAACTGTCAACTGATAGATGCAAATTTCCATGATGACACATTTTCACAGCTATTTTTCAAAGAATCATTTGTATTTTTTAACCGATTTTATTGCACCAAGTCTCATTTTGTTACTCAACTGATCCTCTACCAATTCACCACGTAGATTTTTCTTTAAACTCATTCCTGAGAGAAATTATGAAGGAAAAAGTTTTTTCACTTAATGAACAATTAGCTGCAACGGTGAAACGATCGAGTTAAAAAAACAACTACGTGGTGGATTCACAGAGGACCAGGTGACGGACAAAATGAGACTTGCTGCAATAAAATCGACGAAAAAACGCAGATAATTCTTTGAAAAATATCAGTGAAAATGTGTCAGCGTGGAAATTTGCATTTATCAGTTGATGGTTTTGCAAAACTAGCGTTTTTAATATTTTTACATGTTAATAAGATATGCTGTAATACAAATCCACTAACAATACATTTAATCAGTACGTTAAACTCGGTCTAAAAGCGTTTTGAAAATTCACCACTCGTTTGACTAGCATGCAGTACAGAAGTTACCTTAAGAAGTGACATGACGCTGAAGTTTCCAACGTTGGAGTCCAACAAAATAATCTAATAAAACTCTCAAATAATTCCAGTAAATCTCCAATTATCTTCCCTGCCGAATTTCCAATTCGTTATTTTTTAAGCCGCATCATCAATTCGTGAAATAAAAAAATAATTAATTATAAATATTTTTTTCGTTCATATCGTTGAACTCCGACGTTGAAAACTTCAACGTCGTGAAGTTACAAATTCGAGGTTTTATTGCCTCGAGACGATGCTGAAGTTCGCAATGTTGGAGTCCAACGAAGCGATGTAAAAAAGCTCTCCAATAATTTCAGTAATTCTCCAATTTCGTTCTTGCCGAATTTGCAATTTTTAGTTTTTCAACCTGCACCGATACTTTGTGAAATAAAAAATGAGTGAAGTACAAGTGTCTTTTTCCTTCATTTCGTTGGACTCCGACGTCGCAAACCTTCAGCGTCGTGCAATTCGTAGTTTTTCACTTCACACCAATCATTCGTGAAATAATAATTTGGTGAATCGCAAATGTTATTTTCGTTAATTTCGTTGGACCCGAACGTTGCAAACTTCGGCGTCGTTACGAACGTCCTTTATTTCTTTCTTCTCCAATCCTCCTCGCCGCTTTTCTCCTTATTTTTTCCACTTTTTTAGTTCCTACGTAATCACCTCTTTGACGAGATATTAAATTGGCCAAGTGAGCGCTCGGGCAATAGAGAACCCGCAGCTCAGCCTCGCGCGCTCCCTCGCTCACACGCACGCACACACACGCTCGTTTCCCTTTCCCAACTTCGCTCGTTCGCTCGCTCGTACCGGAGGTATCCAGGCAACCGGCTCAAAACTATAATACTACGCTTGCTATGAATCCGCTCGGGAATATTTTTCTCTTACAGCGCACGCATACGCGGAAGAGGCGCGCACACGCGCGCATGTACACATTCTCCGTAACTCTCTTTCTCTCTCGTCCTTCCGTTCATCTATACATAATTACTCGCTTCTGGGCCAACGGTACACCCACTTATAATCCAAAGACGAATAAGTGCAATTACGCGATTGGCTAATTAGTATGTTCTTAAACACGCTCTTTCCTCGTGCGCTGTATATGACGGATTATTCAGACGCATGGAGCGAATGATATTTTTTGCACGAAAATGTTCACCAGGATTGGACGTTTGGAGGAAAAATATTTTTTCTACGGCGTTGCATCTACTCACAATTCTTTTGTTCCGTAGAAACGCGTGCGTTGTTGCTTTCTTCTTTGCCGTAACTATTATTCCCACAATATAACGCTGAAGTTTGCAACGTTGGGGTCCAACAATAATCTAAAAAAGCCCTACAATTATTCCAGTAAATCTACAATTTCGCGTTCCCTCCCGAATTTGTAATTTTTAGTTTTTTAACTTGCACCGATACTTCGTGAAATAAAAAATTAGTCAACTAATGACGCTGAAGTTTGCAACGTTGGAGTCCGACGAAATGATCTATAAAAACCTCCAATAATTCCAATAATTCTCCAATTTCGTTCCCTGCCGAATATGTAATTCGTAGTTTTTCAATCTGCACCGATACTCTGTAGAATCAAAAATTGGTGAATCACAAATGTTTTTTTCTTCATTTCGTTGGACCTCAACGTTGCAAACTTCAGCGTCGTCCGCACAATTCGGAAGAGGGGAGAGGGGTTGACGGAATTTCGAATCGAGTATGTTTTCGAGATCGAAGAATTCACCTGTTGTATGAGTTCCATACGACGTTGAAATTTGCAACGTTGGAGTTCAACGAAATGAACGAAAAAAAGATTTATAATTAATTATTTTTTTATTTCACGAATTATTGATGTGGCTTAAAAAATAACGAATTGGAAATTCGGCAGGGAAGAAAATTGAAGATTTACTGGAATTATTTGAGAGTTTTTTTAGATCATTTCGTTGGACTCCAACGTTGCAAACTTCAGCGTCATAGTTCCATGACAGCGAGGACCGCGAAATAACATGGAAAACGTTTCCTCTCCGCTCTCTTATACTCGTTGGCGGCGCGGGCTTACGACAAGCGTAAAAATTAGTTTGCCCTACGGAGCAAGAGCAAGCGGACGAGGAAGAACTCGAAGCCTGAGTCGCGATGATGTATCGTATCGTTTGGTGCGGCTTCCCGATCCTCCCTATTAGGAGAATTGATCTCAAGCTGCGTTCCAGTAACCTCGTTACTCGTTCGATCGTAGAGAGCAACAGCCAGACATTCGCACACGTCAAGTCGCCCTTTATATACGTCTGTATCATACTTCTATGTACAATATACACGCAAACACGTGTATCCTCGTCTACTGTGTGTACATTTTCTAGACATCGTCGCCCTTAAAACCAGCAGCTTCGAACTTGTCTATCCTTGGATCGATCGAGTTCGGGCTCCTTCGTACTTTCGACGATCAACTTCCCTTTGGTGAACGAGAGACATTTTCTTACTTGCATTCATCTGCGTGGACGTTATAAAAGAATGCGTCATGACGCTGAAGTTTGCACGATACTGAAGTTTGCAACGTTGGAGTCCAACGAAATGAAGGAAAAATAACATTTGTAATTCACCAATTTGTTTATTTCCCGAAGTATCGGTGCAGATTGAAAAAATACAAATTGCAAATTCGACGGGGAATGAAATTGGAGAATTGCTAGAATTATTGGAGAGTTTTTTTTATCATTTCGTTGGACTCCAACGTTGCAAACTTCAGCGTCATAAGTTTGCGACGTTGCAGTCCGACGAAATGATTTAAAAAAAGCCTCAAATAATTCCAGTAATTCTCCAATTTCGTCCTCTGCCGAATTCGCAATTCGTAGTTTTTCAACGCGACGCTGAAGTTTGCGACGTTGGAGTTCAACGAAATGAACGATAAAAATATTTATAGTTGATTATTTTATTATTCCACGAATTATTGATGTGGCTTAAAAAATGACGAATTGGAAATTCGCGAGGGAAGAAAATCGGAGATTTACACTGGAATTATTTGAGAGTTTTTTTAGATCATTTCGTTGGACTACAACGTTGCTGGAAAGTCAGCGTCATGTTTTTCAACCTACACCAATGATTCGTGAAATAAAAAATTGGTGAATTAGGAATGTTATTTTTTCATTTCGTTGGACTCGAACCATTGGAGACTTCAGCGTCGTCTCATTTTCATGAATTCTCTCCGATTCGGTGCACGTGCCTATGGCTAACTAGTCGTTTTATTTTTGTTTTTACGTATGCTCACCTGTCCTTTTGCCAATTTACTTCGCTCACCTGCTTTTTATATTTTCGTTTGTTTCAGTATTTTATTTACATTCGATGCTTTTTTGTATGAATTAACGTTGCCATTTCTAGCTCTTCACCTTCGGTGCGAATGAATATTGAAATACGGTTTTCCGATGTTTTTAATTAGCTGAGAATTTTTTTAATGAGTTTGCGATCCGAGTGAAATGTTGCGACGGGTTTTCCTTCAGCAAGGAAAAAGAACGGACACCCCCGCGCGGTATATTATAGCCGAGTATAACTTTCATTATACTCGCTACGTAGCTCCGACATCCGACAAACTTTTACCACTCGCGATCGTGATCACGATTCACCGCTACGGTCGTGTGCTAAATAAAACCACCTCTATGGCTACTACTACCACTCATATGTACGCGCATATACATTCATACGCGTTTAGAGTTTCGATTACGAAACTCGGATAGCATAGTCGCGACATCCTCTCCCGCCGCCGTGGCAGTGGCTGGGAGTGGTTCTGGCGATGCCCGTGAAAGTCACGTTGAAACTTTTCGCATTTGCATGATCGATAGGAAATACATTTAGCCTAGGCGACGAGTGCGGCTTGCTCGGAGCGGTACGGCGTCAACGAACGCCAATCTTTGAATATGTTGGTCGCAGAAGGCCGGGATCTCGCTTAGCTTCAACTCTTCTACTTGGCAAATACTAGATCGGGGTGTGCACAGTAAGAAGAAAGATAAAACGTGACGTTTCTTGATGCTTTGGTAATCTCGCTAATTATATGACGCCGAAGTTTGCAACGTTGGAGTCCAACGAAATGATCTGAAAAAACTCTTCAATAATTCCAGTAATTCTCCAATTTCGATCCTGCCGAGTTTGCAATTCGTAGTTTTCCAATGACGCCGAAGTTTGCAACGTTGCAGTCCAACGAAATGATAAAAAAAACTCTCCAATAATTCTAGTAATTCTCCAATTTCGTTCCCTGTCGAATTTGCAATTTGTAGTTTTTCAACCTGCACCGATACTTCGTGAAATAAATAAATTGGTGAATTACAAATGTTTTTTTTCCTTCATTTCGTTGGACTTCGACGTTGCAATGACGTTGAAGTTTACAACGTTGGAGTCCAACGATGTGAAAAACCCTCCAAAAATTCCAGTAATTCTCCAATTCGTTTCCTCCCGAATTTGCAATTCGTAGTTTTTCAAGCTTCACCAATGAGTCGTGAAATAAAAAACTGGTAAATTACAAATATTTGTTTTCGTTCATTTCGTTGGACTCGAACATTGCAAACTTCAGCGTCGTCAATCAACGTTGTAGTATAAAATTCTCACGGATTAAAAATTTGCATATTTAGTTCGAGGGGTGTTGCAAAATTTGAATTTCTTTTTCTCATCCAATTATTTCAAATATATATCCGGTCAATTGTGAATAAAAACAATCATATATCCCCGATTACATTTATTGAGAGCAGGGGCTTATGAAAAAAGAGTCGGTAACCATGATACGCTTGCTGTAGGCAACGGGAAAACATTTGCATCACTTTGCCGTGGAGGCAATCGTTCGATCGCGATGGACGAACGAATGCCTGCCGGGTTGGTTTTATCAAATGACCGCGAGCGATACTGCCTGCTGCAGCATCCGTTTGGATATATAACTCACCTTGATTTCCAAACAGTATCGCACTCTCCTCTTTTCTCCTCGTCGGAGGCAAAGTTTTTTCCATTTTTTTGCCTCATTCACCTCAGTCCGAAATAGCATTGGAAATGAAAACTTTTAATTCGTCCGATCTTGTGCTCCTCGTTTCACTCGGCTTTTCTGCCCTCCTTCTCCTTCATCTTTTCCGCTCTGAACGAATCGAATTCTTCGTAACGCCGTGAAACGTCGGTCTCGAACGATCTGTCGGCCGTGACGAGAGGCCACGGCGAAGGGGGAGAAAGAGAGGCCGAGAGAGACGTGGCGATCGAGGGACAGCGAAAAAAATCTCGGTAGACTTTTTGGATGTGAGGCGAGCGCGCGCAGCGATGCTCCATGGCGATGGCCCGCTGCTTTTCGGATGCTGCTCCGAGAGCGAGGCTGGAGCAGGACGGGGGCGGAGGCGGGGGACGCGTTGGGTAAGCGAGGGTCGAGGCCATAATATAAAGGATCCGTCGACCCTCAAAAACCTTCTCCCTGAAAGCCTGAAACTGCGAGCCTGACTCGTAGCCAGCCTGGAAATATTTCTCCTCTTTCCTTCGTTCTTTCATCGCTGGCTCTCTCTCCTTCACTCGTTTTCTGCGGTTCTGATAGTCGCTGCTCTCCATATAGCTCTCCCTCAGCATCATTCATTTTTTCTTTCACTCTCTTTCGCCCCTTGTTCACTCTCTGGCTCTTTCCCTCGCAAGATTTTACTCCTATTTCTTCTTGTAGTAACGCTGAGTTATTCCAAACGCGAGAAACGAGTTTTAGCCATTTTGTTGGCCTTATTTCTAAGCGCGTCGGAGCTAAATACGGGTTAGCTCGGGTTCCGTGGTAACGGGGCAAACCGATGTGAGTGACCACGAGCCGGAGAGGAGCGAGGAACCGATACGGCGAGAGAGGAAGAGAGTGAGAAAAAGGAACAAAAAATATTGTTCGGTGGGTGAGAGGTTGAGAAGGAGACTGGAGAGGGGAGAAATCTCTCGAGCTCGGAGCACGACGGAGGACATACAATGCCGTTTATTCGTCTATTTTCTCCGGAGCAAGCAAAAACTCATATTTTCTCGTTGTCTTTATTTTCGAATAAGTCTTCCAGCGTTATCCTCCCGGAGAAAAAAACGAGACCAAAACATTGGCTTTTCAATAGTGATCCTCGCAATTGTTTCCTCTATTTATTGCCGCCCGAGATTAAAATGTTCGAAAATATTCAAAAAAGTGCGAAAAAAACTTTTCACTTTTTTTTCCTTATCGCAATTGATATTACATTGCTGAAGTTTGCAACGTTGGAGTCTAACGAAATAAAGGAAAAAAAACATTTTTAATTCGCCAATTTTTTATTTCCCGAAGTATCAGTGCAGGTTGAGAAACTACGAATTGAAAATTCGACAGGAAACGAAATTGGAGAATTACTGGAATTTTTGGAGAATTTTTTTAGATCATTTCGTTGGACTCCAACGATGCAAACTTCAACCTCATTTGATATTTACGAAACGCGCGTTGAAACAAAAACTTAGTGTCCCCGAAATAGTTGAAAATACACCGGACTAGAATTATTTGTGATAAAATTTTCAAGTGCACAAAAGTTGTACATTTTTTTTTCACCTCATCGATCGGTCACTCGTATGCAGAATTTACGCGACTCGAGTAAACTCCGGTTATAAGGTGAAACGCGAAAGACTTGCCGACGCTCTTCCCTTACATCGTTTTCTCATCCATACATCGCTATACATGTATACACACACATATGCACATACAGCTATATAATGACGAGGGTGAGCCCTCTGCTTTTCCATATACTGCCAGGATTCCTTTCCACTGCACGATTTTCTCTATTCCCGTTTTCTCTCCGTCCCCCTCCCCTCTTCGCGCTTCTTCTTTCTTTCTCTCTCGCTATTTCCATGCTCTGTATAACCGTATACGTACGTATAACTCCGGTGCACGCTGCACTTCCCTCCCGTGTTACTAAACAACGGACAGGTCGACCGGAAAAGCACGCGCCTCGTGTACGGAGCTCAAAGAAAGATGGGAGGGGAGAGAGAGAGAGAGAGAGAAGGAATAACAATAATAATGATGACGATAATAATAATAATAAGAGTCATTACA
The DNA here is from genome assembly GCF_019457755.1 of Venturia canescens. Classification (NCBI taxonomy): domain Eukaryota; kingdom Metazoa; phylum Arthropoda; class Insecta; order Hymenoptera; family Ichneumonidae; genus Venturia; species Venturia canescens. The sequence continues at coordinate 23,386,611 of NC_057424.1, read as the reverse complement.
GACTACGGTCGGTGTACAGCAAAAGGCACTAATCTCTGACGTTGTTGAGTTTTGAAAACGTCCTTTACAGGTCTTCCACCTCCTCCTCCTCTGCTTGTTGAAAATATAGAAAAAATACAGAGGATATGATAATCGATATGAGAACGTGAATTTTCGAAAATAACGACGTTGAAGTTTGCAACGTTGGAGTCCAACGAAATGAACGAAAAAAACGATTTATAATTAATTATTTTTTTTATTTCACGAATTATCGATGCGGCTTTAAAAATAACGAATTGGAAATTCGGCAGGGAAAAAAATTTGAGATTTACTGGAATTATTTGAGAGTTTTTTTAGATCATTTCGTTGGACTTCAACGTTGGAAACTTCAGCGTCATTCGAAAATATGCAGCATATGCAGTAGAAAAAGTGGCGGAAAAAATAAACACGATCTATCGATTTAATAAAATGACGCTGAAGAGTTTGCAACGTTGGAGTCCAAGAAAATGATGTAAGAGAAGCCTCCATCAATATAATTCCAGTAATTCTCCAATCTCGTTTCCTACCGAATTTGCAATTTGTAGTTTTTCAACCTGCACCGTGAAGTGTATCGTCCTTTCATAAAAGAAGAGTTGTCACGAAATCTCGAAGTGCGAGTTATTTTTGAAGCTGATTACATTGATTGGCTGTCGATGTTGCGCTCGGAGTTCGTTCATGTGCGTGTATTTCAGATCGTAGAAAAAAGGAGCAGGAAACAATTGCAACACATTCGATCGCGATCGTGTCAGATAAATATATTTAGCGACATAAGAGTGAAGTGATGGAGTAATTTAGTAAGAGTGATCTTACGCAATTACTACTCGACCGTATAGGTACCGTGATTTTTGCAATGGACTATTCGAAACAATAGTCCTGAGTAATATTTTTATTTAAAAAGTGTTGAAACAATTAAAGACAAGCGCGCTTCCGCGCGCGGTGACCCTGGTGAATTAAATAATTGGTGAATTACAAATGGTTTTTTCGTTCATTTCGTTGGACTTCGACGTTGCAAACTTCAGCGTCATCGGTTTTGAAAATTCCAAGTGAGGTTAGTCAACTCATCCATATTCTTAATACACTAATGTGCATACGCGTGGTGGTGTATTTTTTTTTCCAATGTTTTTTTTTTTTTTTTTTTTTATAGTTTCTATCCTTCCATTATTTAAACCGTAACTTTTTTTTCGCTATATTGTTCTTGCGAAATTTGGTCGATGAGAACCGTCGGCTCATACCGGCAGCTGTTTTTAGACGAAATTTCAGAAACTCATAAAAAGTGTCTTCTGCGTTCGGCGATCGAAGCGCAAGTCAGCAGATAGCTCAGCCACCCGACTATTGGTTTCGTTCGAAAAAACTGGCGAGGATCGACGTTAAAGTTTGCAACGCTGGAGTTGAACGAAATGAAGAAAAAAAAGATTTATAATTAATAATTTTTTTATTTCACGAATTATTGATGTGGCTTAAAAAATAACGACGAATCGGAAATTCGGCAGGGAAGAAAATTGGAGATTCACTGGAATTATTTGAGAGTTTTTTTAGATCATTTCGTTGGACTCCAACGTTTCGGAAACTTCAGCGTCGTCGGAGAGGGATCGTCAAAGTCAAAAACGACGGCGCAAGCACCGCTGTTGATTAACGTTGAAGTTATATATTTTCGTAACGAATCTTAAGGAAGGTCGAAATCACATCTCTACAGTATTGATACACCCGTGAAATCCGTGCTGCATTAAGTATGTGTAACCTGTCTGTTTGCTACGAGATTATGCAAGTGGTGGAGCAAATCCCGCAAAGGAAAACGAACGTGTGAAAAGTTTGGGCTCGAGGATCGTACATGGATACACAGCTGAGAGCGAGGGGCGGGCGAATAAAGTTGCCCGTTGCTCGTAAGATCGTGACGCAAATGCCAAATATACATTCGTGGCACAGTAGGCAGCCAGAGCGAGCGCGGGTGTCTCCCCGGGCACTCGCCCGTCCTTTTTTTCCTCCTCTTTCACCGCTACCTTCGGCTCATCGTCAAAAGCTTCAGTGCGAAGAAAGAAGAAGAAACTCTCGCTCTGTTTTTCAGTTACTCGATACATTGCGAGCCTATTTTATGCGAAGACGAAAAAAATCTCGATTTCTAAACTCTCGATATGATTTTATTGTTTACCGCCGTTTTCCTCTTTCAAATATGAAAATAGTTTCGCGTCACGGCTCAATGGGATGCGCAACCGTGTTATCCTCAAATCGAACTATATATTCACTAGATACCAATTGATTTTTTTGTAAGAGGACACTTTCAAAGCCACGATTCTAAAGCTCGCAACGTTCGAGTCCAACGAAACGAAGGAAAAAAACATTTGTAATTGACCAATTTTTTATTTCACGGAACATTGGCGAAGCTTGACAAACTGCGAATTGCAAATTCGGCAGGTAACGAAATTGGAGAATTACTGGAATTATTCAAGCCCTTTTTTTTTACATCATTTCGTTGCACTCCAACGTTGCAAACTTCATCAAGCTCGCAGCATCAAAACTTTCTTTCTCTCACTCGATGAATCCACATGACTTTTCCATATTTCGTTAGCGTTCTGCTTTCATGTGTAGATTAAGTATACGTCACAAACACATATATTCGTGTGAGGCATGACCCATGTGTATGGGTGAGTTTCTTATTCCCCGATTCGACCTTATATCAAGCTCGAGAAAGTTTGCTTTTTTCGGAGCTACGGAACGAGCGCTACTCTTCGCCCGCTTGTCACGGTACATAAAATTGATCGAGGCCATGGGGACGAGAGGAGAAAGAGAAATGGAGAAGCGGCGAGGCGGGAGGAAGGGGCAGGGGGGAGAGGAAAAGCAAGAGAAAAGAAGAGGCTCGCACCCTTCCCTTGCTCCGCATCCACTTCTTTATCCTCCATCCCCATCCACCCTCCTTGTCTCGTTCTTTTCCCAGTTCGACAAAGTAGGAGGGAACGGGCGGCGAGCGAGGAAAAGCAACGAGGGTGAGCCAGAGTTTTGGTCCGGAGCGACGTGGATTAACGAGAGGCGGAGGTGCGGAAATTCGAAAGATCGATCGACGTACTTTCCTTTTTCTCTGCTCTCTCCTTCTCTTTTTCTTTCTGCTTTCACTGCCCTCGCACATTTTGTGCGTTCGCATCCCCTCGATCTCCCAATCTTTCGACGAGCCTTTCGAAAAAATAATCGACGATCATTGCTTCTTATCTGATATTTTCAATTTTTCAAAGATCGTTTGATTCTTTGACGCTCTTTTAAGGTAATCGTTGAGTGCGCTGGTCAATTCGGTTTCTCGACCAATCGTACGCATTGACGTACAAGAGGATGAATCATGCGCTGCTTTCGAACAGCTAAATTTCGTTGTGCAGATTGCCCATGATTTGGGAAATTGAATAATTTTCAATAGTTACGAATTACGATGTGAAATCGTACGACAGCGCAAGCCACCGATCTGCAACAACTCAAATCAATATCCTTTTCTCAAACTTTCGTTTGTCCAAATTTTCGAGACGCGTCTGGGACTGTTTAAGGTATTTCTTTCGCCTCGGTGACGCTCATTGGGACACTCGAAATTCGGACTGATTACTAACTTCGGAGAAGTCGCTTTTATATAGGAAAAGCTTCTGCTTCTGCTATTTTTCCAACTTCTATCATTAACGTCTCTTCCGTAACTTTTTTTCAAGTTTCAATTCTTTATTAAATGTTTGATAACCTGACCTGAAATTTCGCCAATCTACTCGCACGCACTTTTACTTTTGTAATTTAAAATCACTTATTTGTAGAATATACCAGTTTGAGAAAGCAATACCTTAAATTATTTCGCTTGTTCTCGATCCGATTTTTTCTTTCCTTAAAACTTGACACTATCCGACGTGTGATTAAACTTTAACAATGCTGAAGTTTGCAACGTCAGAGTCTAACGAAATGAAGGAAAAAAACATTGTAATTCACCAATTTTTTATTTCGCGAAGTATCAGTGCAGGTTGAAAAACTACGATTTGCAAATTCGAGAGGAAACGAAATCGGAGAATAACTGGAATTTTTGGAGAATTTTTTTAGATCATTTCGTTGGACTCGAGCGTTCGCGAGCGCGTTCCAACCTCAGCCTCATAAACTTTAGCGAGGAGCAAGCCTCCCACCCTCATAACTTTGAGCATCGACCTCAACTCGCATACACATTTTAAATCCTGCACAATAGTTCGAATATGAATGATCGTGGCAGATGCAAATGCTATTATCGTGGATGGTCGTGCTAACAGGAGCCTCGCATAATGAGCGAGCGAATGGAGCGAACCGCCGCGTCAGCATTGCCGATCCCGTGGAACCGCTCCGAGAGGATAGTCAAGGTCTCTCCTCCGCGCCAAGAGACGAGACTCGCTCGGTAACAATTTCCTGTCATTCGTCGCTTGGAAACCTCTGCGAATACGCGACGCTATTCCCACATACAACTGTGCATAAATATATATAAACCTATCTAGATATATTTTTATGCATATGCATAGGCGCTCGTATAGGTAGCTACGAAACAACCAGTTGCAAAACAGCGAGTCCGATTCAAGGACGATACGAAGTTTACGATGACGCAACGAGCACACGGAGGAAAGCACGAGCGCTCCGACTTAATCGCGCGCGCGATGCGCGCAAAGTGTGCCTCGAGAGACGTTGCAATCTCTTCACATATCATTATATTCTAATGCAAACGGGCGCTCCTGTTGAGCGCCGATATATTCAAAAGTTCAAGGTCAGAAGTTTGAGTTGTGCATCGATTCTTTCTTCTTTTCGATCATCGTTTATTCATGGGTAATTCGAATGAACCTTTTTTGACAGCCTTAAAAAAATATGTGATATCAGCATCGTCGAATTGTGTAGGATAATAAATTGGAGGAACGAATATCGATCGAATGTATTTTATTAAAACAATATGACACTGAAGTTTGCAACGTTGGAATTCAACGAAATCATCTGAAAAAACTCCCCAACAATTCTAATCTGCAATTCGCAGTTTTCGGGGTCTACACCAATGATTCGTGATATGAAAAATTGGTGAATTACAAATGCTTTTTTCGATAATTTCGTTGGACACCAACATTGCAAACTCGAGCGTCGTGAAACAAGAACAGTTTCAATTGTGATAGAGGAAATGATGTTTTGACATGCGCGTTTTTGTCACGACTGTGTTCTCTCTTCTTTTTTTCACCTTCTCTCTCTCTCTCTCTCTCTCTTTCTCTTCATAAAACAATTGAAGTTCTTTCATTTCGTTCATCACAACGTTCAATACTTATATCTCTACAGAACGTTGGTGTAAGAGGATTATTTTATTTGGTAATTTTATTGTCCTTTGATCAAATCGAGACGATATATACCGACAAATGGGATTAGCTGAAAAATCTGAAGCGAGCGCCAGTCGAATTTGGTGGCTTCTCAATTGACATGCACCGTCCAATCGTCAACCTCGAATCCTTCTCTTCTTCGCTTAAAATAAATAATTCCAGTAATCCTGGAATTTCGTTCCCTGCCAAATATGCAATTGGTAGTTTTTCAACCTGCACCGATACTCCGTAAAATAAAAAATTCGTGAATCACAAATATATTTTTCCTTCATTTCGTTGGGCTCCAACGTTGCAAACTTCAGCGTCGTTTATTATTCGACTTTCCTTCGCTTTGTTTTCACCTGCACAAATCGCTCCGAGTTAACATCGCCTTCGAATTTTCGAACTGAATAAATATTAATTGATAGCATAAACATAGCTTACGAATGGGGGAGAGAAAGAAATAAAAACGAAAAACACGAATACCCGCTCCGTTCCAGACTTGACTGCGGAGCAAAAAACGTACATGCTCTCTTAGCGACCAACACCTCGTTGCCAAATAGGATCGGTAGATCACCGAGATATTCGCGTCCCAGTACACACGCGTGTACGCGTAAGCTTACATCGGGGCCAGCCTGAAAGGGAGGGAGAGCAAGCCACGCGATACCAGGCAATAATGATTAATCCCACAGGAGCGTGAAACGCGAGCGAGGCTCCTCGCTACCGGCATCTCACAGAGCAACACAATGAGCGAGTGTGCGCGCGCGCGGGGCAGAGAGAGAGACAAGGGAGCGCGGAGGGGAGGCCAGCAAAGTTCGCAGTTGCGAATAACTATACATTAGCTTCGGATATATTGCGATAGAACGAAACTGGGCAGGGTGGATGCAGGAAAAGCACCGGCTCGAGAGCCACATGCAGGGTGGAAGAGAGAGGAAGAGCGATGCGGCCGAAGGGGCGCGAGGCACCGGTCGACAAAAGAGAGGACCTAGCGGTCGTCGCGCCGCTGGCCCACGCTATTCCCTATCTTTGCGTCTCCTGCCTTCCCTCGTCGCTATTTCTCTCTCTCTCTCGCTCGCTGAACCAAGGGGACGAAGCTGACTGCTGGCTAGGCAGCGAGATATATCCCGGCCCGGTTCGGCGGGGAAGACGAGAGAGCAGCCGCGCGCGCGATAGTCCCGAGCAAACACGTTTTCATGGCACACACCTATGAGTCTGCTTTTTAAGTGTACGTGAGCTTCTCGAGGCTGTATTACCGTGCCTTCGTCCATTTATACTCTACGCTCGCTGCGGGAGAGCAACGGAAGATAGAGGAAGATGCGAAGAAGCGGGGTGCGACCGAGGAGGAGAGCGAGCGAAAGAGGTGATCGACGCCAGAGAGATTTCGGATATCGCCGCATTTCTATTGCCCCACCGCGTTTCGACATTGTACAAATTAAATAACAGGGTTTCGCGCTCGGTGTACTCTGTTGATTATTCCGTTGTTCTACACGATGATATGGACATATTTATTATCTTGTCAATCCATTTTTATCTACAATATTGTTTATCAAAGTCCGCAGAACATTTGAAAATTTCCATACCGCCTTTTTCAACGACGCTGAAGTTTACAACGTTGGAGTCCAACGAAATGAAGGAAAAAAACATTTGACATTGAGAGATTTTTTATTTTCACAAAGTATCGATGCTAGTTGAAAAACTACGAATTGCCAATTCGACAGGAAACGAAATTGAAGAATTACTGGAATCATTGGAGGGTTTTTTAAAATCATTTCGTTGGACTCCAACGTTGCAAACTTCAGTGTCATCCTTTTCCATGGTATTCATTCCAATTTAGCTTGTACCAGCGGTTTCATTACCCCGTGTAGGGACCCAATTTTTTCGGGTTTTTCGCGATTTTTTTTTGTGGCGAGAAAAAAAAACAGACTTTTGAAATTTGAAGAGTTCATTCACTGGTATTTCAACTCTGTGATGGAATTTTTTAGTTCTGATATCTCGGGCAGATTCGGTGGAAAACTACTCCACAGGAATCCTCATTATTCTCCATGGTCTCTACGATTCTGAGGCATTGGTTTATCTGAGATGAAATAACCAGAGAGCGTTCCCATATGACGCTGAAGTTTGCAACGTTGGAGTCCAACGAAGTGATGTAAATAAACTCTCCAATAATTTCAGTAATTCTCCAATTTCGTTCCTGCCGAATTTGCAATTTTCAGTTTTTCAACCTACATCGATGTTTCGTGAAATAAAAAAATGGTGAATTACAAATGTTTTTTTCGTTAATTTCGTTGGACTCGAACGTTGCAAACTTCAGCGTCGTGTTTTCATTTGTCGAGCAGTGGCTATCGCCTGATCTAAAGTCATCTAGAAATATTAAAAATCGAAGGATTATCGCACTTTGAAACACCGAATTTGAATTTTAAAAAATGTTTCACAGCGCAAAAATCCTTCAATTTTGAATATTTTTTAATGATTCTGGTCGACCGCCTTAACCAAATTCATGCAGCCAGCAAGCCTATTCATTTTGCTTTCTTCTTACTAATCTTTCGGATATAATGACACGCTGCCGACGGTTAACGAATCGTACGAAAAACTACGGCAGAGAATGATTTACGCGTGTTCGCGTGAGTACATTGAAACTTAAGATTTTCCCATAAAATTGAGGTTCAATGTGTTTAATTATTTTACATACAATCGTACTTTGCACGTGGCAGCAGGCAGTCTTGATATTCATTGTCCAAGAGTTCGGTCCGGCTTTTAATGGTTTTCGCCAAGCATCGGAGCCCGCCAGCCGCTCTCGTATATGCGAGTAATTTACGGGTCAAGTTGGAAGAAGGGGGTCCCCGGGAGAATTGCCTCGTTTTCCATATAGCTTGTATATATGAGAATGCGGCGATTATACGCGATTGCCTGGTTTTATGCGTAACAAACGTGCTTAATAATTCATTCGAAGGGTTAATAACTTGAGGGAATCCCAGTTCTCAATGATTCAAGAGCAGTCGAAAACTAAAAGTGACGTTACGTCGACTGTCACGTGGGACCATTCCAAGAGGATTTTTGCCATTCTCTTTACAACTAGAACTTGTCACTTTGCGTAACCAAGTGCTCGGTCCAGTTGGACAGGTGTCACTTGTTTTTTTTTTTTTTTATATAATCTGCACAATTTCCGCTTTTGAATGAACCACCACGTTGAATTTGTAAATAGCAAAATTGTGATTTGCCAGCAATTCCTCTGGCCATGCAACTTTGTCCACGAGATGAGGCTGAAGTTTGCAACGTTGGAATCCAACGAAATGATCTAAAAAAATTCTCCAAAAATTCCAGTAATCCTCCAATTTCGTTTCCTGTCGAATTTCCAATTCGTAGTTTCTCAACCTGCACTGATACTTCGTGAAATGAAAAATTGGTGAATTAAAAATGTTTTTTTCCTTCATTTCGTTAGACTCCAACGTTGCAAACTTCAGCAATGTTCCACGAGTGTACACTGCGTGTACACAAAAACGAAACTGTCAACGTTCGATTGTATAATCGAATCTTCATTTCGATTATACACCTCGACAATAATTTCATCTATGAGACCGTCGACCCTATATACATTCTCGAAATCCGACGACGACGCGACACATTTTTTAAAGGGCACACGTATTAGCCAAGCATTAGTTTCGCACCCTGCCGCCGTCCAACTAAATCTCTATCAGGTTAACGAGTGCGAACGCATATTTAGGCATGCGTGTATATCTTGATGCTATCGCCGCTCTATCGTTATATATGTGAGCAGGGCTCGTATACGTGCGTGAATAATATGCGTACATATATCCGCATATGATGCTTCGCACGTTTGGAACAACGTTGCACACCGGTATATACGTGTCTGCGACAGTAATAACCAATCTCGCGCACGGCTCCGTTATTACAGTAAGCAGAAACGTCACGGAACGACAGAACGAGCGGAGAATGAGAGGATGGTGAACGAAAGAGTAATGGAGGGAGAGAAGGAGAGAGGGAATAAGAGAGGGTATAGACAGAAACTCCCGGAGCACTTGTCAAGCCGTTGGCGTGTGTGGTGCTTATATGCGGGGCGAGCGCGAGTCGGTAGTCGGTTAGGCGTTGGCACGCCTAATGCATAACGAATGCTTTAGCGTATCCGGGCCACACGAGTACGTATTCACATGTTCGATGACGCTGAAGTTTGCAATGTTCGAGTCCGACGAAATGATCTAAGAGAACCCTCCATAATAATTGCAGTAATTTTCCAATTTCGTCCCCTGCCGAATTTGCAATTCGTAGTTTTTCGACCTGCATCAATGGTTCGTGAAATAAAAAATAGGTGAATTACAATTTTCCTTCATTTCGTTGGACTCGAACGTCGCAAACTTCAGCATCGCCATGCCCCCCCGCGTACACACGCATAAACGCGGACAAACTTATTTACGAAAATGGGCGCGTGCGGCCGCATGACGCTGAAGCTTGCAACGTTCGAGTCCGACGAAATGAAGGAAAATTTGTAAAAAATTTGAAAATTCCAAGGAATTTGTAAATCGGCGACAGTTTTTTTGGAATATTACAAATTTTTTTTTTACCGTTCATTTCGTTGGACGCCCACGTTGCACATTTTCAAATGTCATCATATGGCCGGGGCTGGTCTACTTTGTGTATGCGACCTAACTAAGCGCCCATCGCTAACGCACATACAATAGGTACATGCGACTACATGTACCTATATTTATGGGTGTTACATGCGACGAGGAATGTACCGGACGTTGAGGACGACCGCGGCAACCGTATCCTTCGCCGGGTATATCCACCGATGTTTGTCATACGCGTACGGGTCATTTGGTCATTTGCTCGAATCCACTCGACACACAGGTATTGGGTTACCGCTCGGGGATGCTTTTTCGAGCGAGGATCATAACCGATGACGCTGAAGTTTCCAACGTTGGAGTCCAACGAAATGATCTAAAAAAACTCTGAAATAATTTCAGTAAATCTCCAATTTTCTTCCCTGCCGAATTTCCAGTTCGTCATTTTTTAAGCCACATCAACAATTCGTGAAATAAAAAAACAATTAATTATAAATCTATTTTTCGTTCATTTCGTTGAACTCCAACGTTGCAAACTTCAACTTCGTCATAACCGCGGGACAAAACGGAAAATCAAGACGACGCTGATGTTTGTAACGTTGGAGTTGAACGAAATTAACGAAAATATCATTTGTGATACACGAATTTTTTATTTCGCGAATCATTGGCGTAGACCGAAAAACTACGAATTGCATATTAGGCAGGTAAAATAGAATTGTAGAAGTAGTGAAACTGTTGGAGAGTCTTTTCAGATCATTTAGTTGGACTCGAACGTTGCAACAGCGTTCATGCCAAAGACACAGGAAGAAATAAAATTGACAAAGATTTGTCCCCTCACTGTTTTTCGGCTGATTATTCGTCTTCTCTGTATTTCGCGAAGCTTTCGTATATTGCGTTTGAAAATGTTGAGACGACGACGCGCCCTGACAATGCTCTGCACTTTGAAGTTGATTTAATTTTCAACTATCCGTAAGCCCCTTCGTCGTGCTTCAACGCTGCTAAATTCCATTGAAAACTACATCTCAATGGCCGTAACAGCACTTTTCTTAGATACATTTTTAGGAATGTGAAGTGCTATATTATGTCATTTGTAAGTCGCTCTTTACGAAGGCGTCAAACATAATAGGACATTTTGCTCCTTTTCCTCATTGTATGCAAGGCATGTACGAGTCCCGTTTTCTTCCTTCAGCTATCTCGTCCTCCCTCCCTTCACTTGCCCCTTTTGTTTTCAAGCCTCTTTTTTTTCGTTCCCTGGTCGTTCGCCCTCGTATAGGAAGCTTCACTATCAATTTTCTGTCCCTCCATCTCGCTCTCCTATTCTCACTAATGTCCGTCTATTTTTTTTCACCTTTTTGTCTTTCGCATTCACACGCCCTTTCCTTCCGTTCTCATATATACGATTTGACTCCCGGAGATGTATTATGACGGATAACCGCGCGCGGTATAATAATATGCTCGTCGCGTGCGTCTGGCTTTAGGATCCCTGGCGTGCTTGCGACAATGCGTGTATGTGAGTGCCCCCGCGTGTAGTCTGCTCGCTTCATCATTTTAGTGCCTTCTCATATTCGCAGGGCTTTAGTACTCGCTGTCATTCGTCAATACGCTCCTACGTTTCAAATATAAATCTATTCCTTATTCTACCGAATTGACGATTATTTGCGTCGCTCTTTTACACTCGCGGATCGATCGCATCTGTTGTAACGAATTGAGGAGAAACCCAGCCCGAGTAAATATGCGATGGTTCCAACATTCTTTCCACGATTTTAATATGCGCGAGGGTACACTCCCGTAAAGATATTCAAGAGCTCAGAAGAATTTAGTCGCGTCCATTGGAGATTTCGCTTTATACGTTGATGAAAAACTGCGAGGAACGTACGCGTCGTGTGACTTTTTCGCTACGAATTTCCGTCGCGCTGCCTTTGCACTCGAGAATCGGCAGCGCGTATATGTATCCGAAGAATCCAGGCGTCGCTGCGAGGAGCAGGGAGGAAGAGGGAAAGAGCATGTTTAAAGTTGGAGCTGGCTGGAAACGAGTTCGTTGGTCGGCTCGATAACCTCTCTTTCCCTCGGTCTTTTTTTATCCAGCTCGCGGTTTCACCAACGTTGTCGACGTTACCGCAGAGCTCGCTCGCTTTCATTTTCTCCCTTACTTTTTTCGATTCCGTCTTTCTCCCCCTTTCTCTCTCTTCGCTTCTTTTTATTATTATTTTTTATATCCGCTTCTTTACGCACTCGACGAAAGCTCCTTCATACACGCGTATTCTCATTTACACGATGATCTACCTGTATATGAGACATTTGCATGGTGTTGCCGTCTACACTTTTATTTTCTCACTTTTGTTCTCTTGTCTGTCCTTCGTCGTTTACTCCGCGCAGCACATTGTGATGAGTCTCTGCAGTTTTCTGCTGTCCTCATCGCTTTCTACTTTCGCTCGGAAAAAAATGAAGATAGCGATAAGAAGGATAAGCAACTGTCGACGTTATTCGACTGCAGCGAAGCTTGTCGATTCTGGAATATGCCTAATTTAGCCCGCGCAATGCCCGGATCTTTCTCCGATTTGCTTTCGCATGAAGCGAACTTAAGTAGCGATTAAATTTGAAACAGAATATTAAACTTTGATTTTTCAACAGTACGGATACAAGATTGGCAGCTAAAGGCGATAAAAATGAGACATCGCATGACATTGCGAGGTCGAGTCAATCAGAAAAGAAACCAAGTGTCATAGAAAACCGGACCTCGAATTTTTATTGGGTTTCATTGTACGGAGACAGGGAGACCGGGCACGGTTGTGCCACGTTACGGTTGTGACAGTTGTCATATAAGCGAAAGTATAACGACGCTGAAGTTTGCAACGTTGGAGCCCAACGAAATGAACGAAAAAAACGTTTTTAATTCACCCATTTTTTATTTCACGAATCGTTGGTGCAGCTTGAAAAACTACGAATCGCAAATTTGGCAGGGAACAAAATAGGAGAATTAGTGGAATTATTGGAGAGTTTTTTTTCGATCATTTCGTTGGACTCCAACGTTGGAAACTTCAGCGTCATAAAGTATAGGGGTTAGCGGAGATGTGCAATGGGACAAAGGAGCTGCTCTTGCACGTCCGAATTCGTCTCAAAGTATCACCGCTGCGCGCCGTACACGCCAGTAGAGGCTCCCATTGCTTTTTGATAGCGAAAAGTAAGTTTTTTTCTCGATTTCTTTCGATAATTACAGACACAAATATACCGATGGAAAAATGAGAGTTTTTTCCTCGAAATAAGTCAAACATCAGTTCTTGAATAGCAGTGCTTACTTCATTGATAGATTGTTTTTTATTGACACGGCGTTTGTTCGTTTGCAAAAAAGTGCATCGGGTACGGTTGCGACATTTTTCCTGAGTACGATGGTGACGTGAGCTATCAATGACTCAGAGATCGCTGATTTCGTAGCATACGTTTGAAGGTAAATTTTTGCCTGTAACAAAGCTGCGATGAGATGAAAAGTAGGATCCATGATATTTTCGGGCGTACTGAACCAGAATTCAAGCCCCGAATTGAGAATTTCTGGTTGAAACGTTCCCAGATTTTATTTCTGTTGCTGCAAAATTCTTATCGGTTGCTAAAAAAGTTTTACTGCGTTATGTTGTATTACGTTACATACTGCTTGCAAATGAAGTCATTTTAAACCATATTCGAGTATTTTTTAACGTGTCACTACCGACCCCGGGTCACAACCGTCCTTGGGACGTGGTCGGTTGTGACAATTTCCCTTTTTTCTAACTCGCTCATATGAGCTAATCGTTGTATTTAGGGAAATAATTGTTATTCGTATAAGTCTACCAATTTACACATTACATTAAACAATAATTTTCGTTAAGTTTACTAGCATATAGACAGGACTAAGGGCGATCAAACCAAAATCGTCACAACCCCATCGTCCTAGTCTCTACCGATATTTGGATAATCCGGTGGATCGACCTCGTTGCAGTTGAGCGATGTGACCCTCCTGATTAATTTACCGTTATGCGATGCAAACGAAACGATAGGCGATCGCTCGACTAGTTGATTTAATGAATCTCTCACGACCCGTACACAAAAGAGCGAGCAAATTTTATCTTTTCGCACTCGACTAAATCCTCGTCCACCGATTCGTCAGCTTCATCGTCGTTATAGTTGTATAAATATCTTTGATCTTGCACTTTTTTTCTTCACGTTTCCCATTTCTTTCCATCTTTCTTTATACTTTTTTGTAGTCCCGAGCAGATATTGCTCTTGCGGAACATATTTCTCCCGACGCTATAAATTTTATCTTCCTTCTGCCCGACGGTTTGTTCTTCTTTCTACACAAATGCAAGACACACCCGCGCCCACGCACAGATATACACCATGTTTACCGGAGTTTTTTTATTCGGCGTACGCCTTTGGCTCTCCGTCACTTTCGCATTTTCTTCTCGTGACTCCTCTCCCGGACGAGTCCTTGAACAAAGTCTTTTATATTTGTAATGAAAAACGCTTTTGAATCTTCGTGAGCATACAAACAGAACATCCAAAAGCTCGTCTCCTCCATCTAGGCGGCTGGTACTTTTACTTTTCCTCTTTTCCTTAAACTGTGCGCGAGAGAATGTTGACACAATAGAGTAATGCGACCAATCGGAGTTCGGCTCATGTTTTTTTCTACACCCCGCTATCCCGTCTTTTTAACTTTTCTACTTACTCCGTTTGTTCTCCCGCATTTCTCTTCCTGTCCGTTCCTATCAACGGAAAACGGAACAAGGCTCAAACTCACTGGCTTTTGTCATACGCACGGCGTTTCCTTTAACGCGAGGTCGCCTCTCAAGCATATTCGGATTCACGGATGAGAACACGCGACCCGATTCGGCCCGGAAGATTAATGATAATCGGTATCGAGCTCGGCGCTCTCTCTCTCCCAACTCCTCTTTTCTTACTCCCTTCGGAGAAGATCTGGATTGAGAAGATCTTGAGTCTGAGTTGAGTATCTAGAGAAAAAGAGAGAGAAAGAGCACCGCAGTTTCTGACGAGCCCGAGGTCGTGCCGATGCCACAGCGATGGTAATATCGATTTAGCGGGGCTCCATCTCGACCCTCCGCTTCATCGTCGCTTCGTTCCATCTCCATACGCGGCTATATGCATGTATTTCTATCTCTGTGTGTATTCACGCTCAACAATCTTCCGCCGGTTAGGAGTGTGTACATATAAGCGTTCTACGGATGTATATAAACCTCTTCCCAGTCGATTTTACGGTGCGCGCCCGCGCACCTCGCATCTCGTTGCCTAATCCTTTCACTTGTACTTGGCTCTCTCTTCCGTTCTTTCTTTTCCTGGCATCCATCTCTTAGTGTGCCACTTCTTCCCTTTGACCAGGATAAACTCTTAAAGTGCCTCTCTACGTATGTATTTTAACCCTTTTATTATTACACGAATTTCAAATTTACCGCGCGTTGCTCTCGCTTTTCACAAAACACCGCGAACATATTCGTTCTTTCCTCCGGATCAGTCCGCTTTTCATGCTTTTTACATTTTTCATTCTTTGTCTTCCGAGAATCCTCTCATACGTGCAGGGCTTATCGCACCTGCTCGCTCTCCGTTTCTCTCAAATTAACGACCGACAAAACTGCTCTTCTTTCAGCGGTTCTCTGTGGAAAGCGGAGCTGCGTCGGCGGTGAAGGAGGTTCAATGATTCAGTTGTTGCGCATTACATTTTACATCGCTCGCAGCGAAAACATTGTTTTGGTCACGCGCCTTTCTCAGTGAGCATGCTTTTTTGGGTTCCGTTTATGACCCCGGTATGCTTCTTAGAAAAATTAAATAAATTAAATAAACTTTCAACGTTTTTCATCGTACGGTCTTCGAAAACTTTGCATATTTTTGTCGGTGCTCGAAGCACTTTTGCTCGAACAATATAAGCTTACTGCATTCGATCGAAAGCGTCGATTCTCTTGATCTCTCTCTTTCCCTGTTGGCCCTCGTCAGACACTTGTCCGCGACTCGCTCCTATCGAGTATTATTGTACTCATGAGCAGTTCTCGGTTCGGGAGATATAAATAGACTCGTCCAGTGACTATACCAGCTTACGAAAACCGTGAGCTGGCTTGTTTCCTTAATTGTCGTTCCCTCCACCATTCGCTGATGAATATACTCGTACGCGCTCAGAGTATTTCGAGTGCACTGTTTATGCTCGGATGTGGATGTAACGATGGAATATATTGAATTACGATCGCTATCAAAAAGATCTAAATGGGTGAGAAACCAAATTTTTTGTTCCAATTTTTTTAATTGATCCGTTCAATTTAGTTGAAGAATAATTTGAAGTTTGCGCGGTAATTATACAATGATTTAGAGAATGAATGTAGGAAATCCGCATGCTTGAAAAATCGAAAGAAACGAAAAAATCTCTCCACTGAATTTCAAAACGAGATTCGTTAAAAATTCTCGGTTAATTTCCTCTCAATATCCGTATTTTTTATGATGAGAGGTCATTTATATGATCCGTTGAGGTTTTGAAATATAATCACACGATTCAATAAATCTTATGCGAGTTTATTCGGCGAGACGAAATATGGGTTTGGGGATAAAATGTCGGGGGCTTCCAGTTTTGGTCTCAGCACAGTTCGTTAACCTCTTTTTCTCTTCCCCTTCTTTCCCATACGGTAATTTACCAATTTTATCATGCAACTTGTTTACTCGCACTCTCCGATCGTGCTCCAAGCCGAGAGCTGTCTGTGATTTTGACAATTTTTTTTTCTTCCCTGAAATAGAATCAATCTCCGCGAACAGCGACGAAAGAATGGAGGTTCGGTCGCATGTATACGCGTGTGTTGAACCCAGCACCAATTTGCAGGATTACTTATGCACGTGGCATGCAATCGCACGTCTGCGAAAATTCTTCTTTTCGCGTCTGGCAAGTCTAAAGCCCGCAATTGTCTGCCGCTCGCGCACACATATTCGTTCACGTTCGATACGCGAAAAGACGGGCGAAGAGTCACAAAGGTGTACACACAACACAGACGGCGTTTTTTCTATTAATAACTCTCGTGCTCCGGTGTGCAAACGCGTGTGCTTCTTTGTGTGCGGGCGTATTCAGCGTCGATGTTTTTCAAGACCAGCTGCCCGTTGAATATGCATGAGCCAAGTCATTAAATGCTCGAATAAAATGTGACCAAGTTCGGTTCGATCGATTGAATTTTTTTTCTCTTTCTCCAACCACGGCTTCGTCAGCATTATTTCCCTTCTTTCACAGCTATTTCGCGTAGAGTCTTCGTTTTCATTGTGGGTAGTATAAAATCAGGGGAATTTTAAGTGTCGAAGGGGACTCGCTAAAAATACTCAAATATTTTGACGTTACGTTTGAGACAGTCGTCTCGTCGCAATCACGTCCGAGTGTTCAGTCCTTACACAGTGATTGAAAACTTTAATACAATTCATGGAATGTTCCCGTAGGGGTACCTATTTTTCTAAGAGGACTCAGAAAATAGTGAGTTTGTTAGCAGCAACGACAGAAAAAGGGTCTGATATAAAATCCAGAATTAGAGGAAGCTTAATTATGCTGCACTACCTTTAAACTTTCAAGGTGGTGCGTCAAATGTAAATTTCGCATAAGTTCCGCATACAGAAACAATTGAATAATTATTATTCACACGAACATTTCCATGATTCTCTATCGCTGCTGTTGTCTCTCTCTCTCTCTCTCCCTCCGTCTCTCTTCTTTTAAATAGAGTGGGAAACAATCTGTCAAAACAATAATAGCCCCACATTTAGAATATTGCTCAACAGTCACGATCAATATGGGAGAAACTGAGCTGAATAAAATGCAGAAGGCACAAAACAGAGCTATGCGTACTATATTACAAGTAAGTAGAGCGACAAACATAAAAGATATACGACACTGAAGTTTGCAACGTTGGAGTCCAACGAAATGAAGGAAAAAAAACATTTGTAATTCACCAATTTGTTTATTTCCCGAAGTATCGGTGCAGGTTGAAAAACTACAAATTGCAAATTCGACGGGGAATGAAATTGGAGAATTGCTAGAATTATTGGAGAGTTTTTTTTATCATTTCGTTGGACTCCAACGTTGCAAACTTCAGCGTCATAAAGATATGCTAGAAGTCTGAGGATTTATGTCAATAAGAGAAAGACTGAAAGATAATGTTAATATATTTATATTTAAAGCGCTACACAATCTACTCCCGCAAGAAATAAGTAGATCTATAGAGCTAGTTGAAAACGCAAGGGGTTTGCGAACAAGGCAAGCCCATAATGTATAAAAATCACGATGCGAATCACTAAGAGTGCACAAAAGACATTGATGTATTCCGGATTAAAAATTTACAATGAACTTCCCAAACACATAAAAAATATCGAATCGCTGGAGAAATTCAAAAGAGAAATGAAAATGTACATAAACAAGCGAAAGAAAAAAACGGGATTGCTTCTAATTATAAGTGAAAATCTGTGAACAAACTACAGGGGAGACCGGGGCAAAACGGGATACCTAAGGAAATATGGAACTTTTCAGAAGTTTGGGAAGCTCTGTCTATTTTTTACTCCCAAAAACTAAGAAATGTACTGGAATTCTTTTTAATTCTCAAAAAAAAAAAAAAATCCCGAGGCAAAAGGGGTACCTCTCAAAAACTCATGAAATTTTTTTTTACTACAATTTTAATTCAATGCACCTTGGGTGCATATTTTGCACCCGTAACCGAGTGCTTCCGACTTACCGCTGTAATTATAGCGCTCAAATGCAAGTCGAGCGCACGCTGTGAGCGCTTTCAGCGCTTACAACGCTTTAACGTACGTCGAACACACCCTCTGTAATTCAATTAAAAATTAATGATATGAATTATAACGAAGATTGACAATGTTTATTTTGTAAAAATTTGTAAAAATTTGAAGTTTGCAACGTTGGAGTCCAACGAAATGATCTAAAAAAACTCTCAAATAATTCTAATAAATCTCCAATTTTCTTCCCTGCCGAATAATTCGTGAAATAAAAAAATAATTAATTATAAATCTTTTTTTCGTTCATTTCGTTGAACTCCAACGTTGCAAATTTCAACGTCGTTATATCTGCGATAATCTGCGAGGCAGTAATTGCAGATATACAAATACTCTTTGTATATCTGTGCAAAAACGTTTTCACTTTGGAAGTGATGTAAAAAAAGAGAATTTGAAAAAAACGAATTAAAAAAAAAATCAAAATCCAAAAAAAAAACAAGATATTTTGGAAAAATATGTTTCACGTTCTTTTCGGACAAGTATAAAAATTGAAAAAAAAAATTCTTTCATTTTTCGGGTATCCCGTTTTTCCCTAGTCTCCCCTACACGTATATTTACAAATAGCCGAGAAGGCTAAATAAACATGTCTCTCTCTCTCTCATATCCCTCTCCTTTTGTCTGCCTCGACGACGCGAGCATATTTTTCTATCACGCGCGCATTAAAGTACGTTTCACTGTGGCGCGGCTGATAACACTCGGAATTGCGACGCAGCTTTACACTTCCACATTGCCATTCTCCCTCCGATTAATGAAATCTCGTAATATTCGGTTTGATGCCGCATATATGTGTATCGTAAAATAAAGCTGACCGGCAAGTAACTGTCGCAACTTTTTCATACGAACAAAATTAACGCTTCAGTTATTTTTCAAACAAATTTCTTAGCAATTTCCTCGATACAATTTGATTTAAATCCAACGAAATGATCTAAACAAATTCTCCAAAAATTCCAGTAATCCTCCAATTTCGTTTCCTGTCAAATTTCCAATTCGTAGTTTCTCAATCTGCACTGATACTTCGTGAAATAAAAAATTGGTGAATTAAAAATGTTTTTTTCCTTCATTTCATTAGCCTCCAACGTTGCAAACTTCAGCAATGTCCAGTTACGGAATTACGTCTGCATAAATCGTTGAGCCTATATTAATGCTTAAAGGAAAATTGGAACGAAGAAACAGCTGAACTCGATTAAACCTCTGTAAAAACAAACAAAAAATTCGATGCCCTCAAACTGAGTCCTTCACAGTTATAAAAAATTGTATTTGAGATTATTACAAGAGGATAAAGCCAGCGCGAGCCCTCCGGCACCATACACGTGAATGTGTCGGTTCTATATGACGGTCTTCTTTATTCACTTCTTTTCCTTCGAACTTTCGATAGACTGGAACGGATTTTCATGTTTCACCAAATCTTCCCTCATGTTTCCATGGTATCTTCTTCCCACAAAACTTTGTATGCTTAATGAGGCTGAAGTTTGCAACGTTGGAGTCCAACGAAATGATCTAAAAAACTTGGAAATAAAAAATTGGTGAGTTAAAAATGTTTTTTTTCCCTCATTTCGTTGGACTCCAACGTTGCAAACTTCAGCATTGTTATGCTTAGTACGAATAATTCATGTGTATCTTCACTTTCTTCCCTTTTTCCTTTCCGTTTCATTTTTCTCTTGTTGACTGGGTCACGTTCACCACGGTTTGACGCTGGTATCTTGCTGCGACTCGAACCAAATGGGTCGCTCTCGCGATTCGATCGATACACTCCGCTGTATATATACGTGAGTTTCTATGCAACGTATGTTGTTACGTGGTGAAGTCACGTTTAACGTTCGATCAACCATCGCGTAGTCACATTCGTATCTCATCTTTGTCACTCTCTTTCGCCGCATATTTTCACCTCGAATCGCACGCGCCGAGCGAGAAACGATTTTCTGATTTTTATTTTTTTCACACGCCTTCTGCATTTTAAGACTCCGGCGAAGCGAGCTTTCTCTTTCAAACATTCAATCCTACAAATACCAACGACAGAAATAGTCTTCTTATCATAGTTTTTGAAAATTATATAAACTACTCATATGTAAAGTGATTAATTCATTATGGTTTCGGATGGAACTGCGCGCGAGATAAGATCTCTCGTTCAAGAAATCTTTCTCATTTCATCGATTCGATTCATTCATCCAACCGGGCAGATTGCAAAATATCAGAATAAGAAAAAAAAAAAACAAATGGAAATTACGATGAATCGTTTGACAATTAGAGTCGACAGCAAAACGCCACGGGTGTTTACATGGTCGCGTATACGATTGTACGAGAACGTAGAGTATTTGTCGAGAACCAGAGGATCAAACGACTGAACGATAACGCAGCAGGAACACGCAGTCGGGGAGGGTCCAATTTCATATCCCACCGTGGGCGCACATACGTGCAAATCCTCTCGGATCGGTCATTAAATATTTCATCAGTAATGGCCAAAACGCGCTGCAACGTTGTTACAAATATTCTATACAACGCGGATCCATATGCGCAGATGGATATCACACAAATGTGAATTGAAAAACGCTCATCAAGTGCTCATGTTTTTCGATTGAAGAGCTAAGATCGCAGGGAGCAAGGAGTGACAATGAAAAAAGGCGCAAATACACGTTGGGCATCAATAATATCCTTGAATTCGAACTCGAGCAGAGTCAGGGAAGGGCGCTCGATTACGTGGGTGGATCAGCTGCTGTGAAATATGACGTCTTCGAAGCGAATGGACATTCGTCTCGCATATGCCACAATCTTTTTATGTATACGGGCCTCGCCTATTCACAAGTCTCGGCTCGGCCAATATTCTTTCCTCGCTCGTATCTGCACGTAAGGAAATATCGTGTATTCCTTTTCACACGCACACTCGCGCCCGTGTGTATGTTTTGATGTGTTATGTCCCCTCGGGAATTAATCGGGAAACTCTTGGAATGATTTCTCGCTCGATCTCACTCGCATCTAATCGACCGTGTAGTCAAAGATAATAATTGTTATTTTACTGCAACGTTATGATTCGATGCGGAAAAAAAGTATGAGATAATGACGCGAAGACGTTTGATATCTAGATTTTTTTTACGTATCTGGAAACTGATCCATATCAGCAGTTTCAAGAGAGATTTTCACTGACGAGCTCCTCTTTTATGAGCTCGAGAGCGCAAGTCCGCATAATTGAATTCAGCAGTTAGTAGTTTCACGGGAATACATTCTCGAATGAGATAGTAACGATTGTCATCCGGTTATTACTTCATTTTTTCGTCCAACTCTGAGACAAGTACATTTATGTTATGACGAGTCGCTTCCAGAGGCTCTTTACAGGAGCGATATTCTTTTTCAGCTGTTTTCGATAACTTTCGTTTTACGTTTTACTCGAGCTTCGAATTTGTGAGTACAAGATACAGGTAAATTAGATAATATTAGCTAGAAAAAAAAACGCCGAGTACAACGGCCAATTTTTTTTGTTTCAATTTTTTGGTTTATAATTTTCTTTCGTTTGTAGTTTAAAAAATTTTTTCCTCCCAATTTGTTTTTGCAATGTTTCGTCTCTGTATTTTTTGCGGTTGTAATTTTTTGCGAGCAATTTTCATCCTTTTGTAGAAGATGAACTAAATGGCAATTTATTGAGGGAGAGTCAGTCGTTGCCTGTTTGTCGCGATGATAAAACGTCATATAAAATCTGTTAACATAATTTGTTATTTATCTTTATAATAAATAAATACAAATGATCTTATCGTGTATGATAATTCATTTATTCGCGTTAGTTTACTTCTGTAATTTTTTTCTGTTCGTAACGCGATTTGCTTACGTCTGCATTTATTTGACAACGTTTTGTTTCTTGAATTAAAAGTCTTACAACCATCGATTTCCATGATTTCACAGATGACTACTCAGAGGGTACAAATATACTTGTCTCTACTTTTCATCGTGCACTCGTATCGTAGTTCGCATGAAAGTACTATAAAATGTCAAGGGATCTCGCCAAACAAATGATACCGTGAAGAAACGATATCGCAATAGAAATTCATTGTTCTCGGTTCGTAATGCGTGATTTGCAGCGGTTAAATTGGGGGTCAGCCTATCGGTTAAAACACAAACGCGTCCCGCTTACATACACTTTCCCAGGCTCTTGAACCATCCGTTGAATTGATCGTCACTGGCCGATCCGTTTACGAGTTCCTTTGTAATAATGGCTTAGGAATACGCATCTATTCGTTGAGGGGTGGAAAAGTGTTATTATGCCATCACTTATTCACTCCGGTCTTGCTCGCTGGGCGATGTAAACAAGTGGAATTCATACCCGTAAAGAATCGTACGAAACGAAAACGAAAAGGAAAACGACGAGAAGAACGACGTCGACGATAACGACGTCGCGACGACGACGGCGACGACAAGCACACGAAAGCAGAGAGAACAATCCGTGTGTCCGCCGTTCTCGTATAGGTCGTGGTATAACTGGTACATATATACTGGTATATACATTACAATATATACATGTATCGTTATAATATACACACGACGACCGTGCTACTTTAGGGTCAACGCATTGCCAAGGTGGCGGCCATGTGGCACGCCGGCGCAAAACGCTTGTCGCGGAGGCGCATGTGCGCGCATCCCCGAACAACGTTCTTACTCTAATAAATGTCCTCTCTCCGTCGCGCTTTGTTCTTCACGTATTTTCTCTCTCTCTCTCTCTCTCAGCTCATTTTTTGGCTCTTTCGTTGCGAGTGACGATGCGAGTGCGCGAGTACGAGGAAAAAAGAGTTTTGCAACTTTTGTGCTTCGTTAAAAATTGAATACACATGTCGCGTGTGCCAGGTAAAGATACTTGGGGAAACAGTCTTTATTATTAGTTACAGCGACACCACGCTTATTTTCACAGCTGCGGCAGCAATCTCCACTCAATTTGTAGGAACGAAATGTGCCGTAACTCTATATCGAGAAAATGTACACGAAGCACGAGCCATTTCAATCTCTTCGTTCAGAGAGTCATTAAACTTGCGAGAATTGTCATTAGGGAATCTGTCTCTTTCTCTTTCGGCCTGCCGGCCCGGTCTCTCGAGCAGTCCCGGATTTCTTTGTGATTCGTCCGAGAACGTGTCGAGGAGAAGAGCCGCGTACGACGTGGGAGAGGAGAAGGAACGTTGGAATTTAACAGTGTATTACGGACACATTGCTCTCTTGCGCGCCTCGGCTCGTTCGCTCCCTCGTGATTGCTCAACACCGCCA
Organism: Venturia canescens; assembly: GCF_019457755.1. Lineage (NCBI taxonomy): Eukaryota > Metazoa > Arthropoda > Insecta > Hymenoptera > Ichneumonidae > Venturia > Venturia canescens. The sequence goes on along the minus strand of NC_057424.1, from coordinate 23,362,703 downwards.
ACTCAGCTAATATGTATACACATCGATTGCTATATAAGATGAGTGTTCTTTCCACACGATTTTCTAGCTTTCCTGCGGAGGTCATTGACACATCGGAATACAGGCACGAGCGTCGCTCAACGAAACACACGACTTTGTAGCAACCCGCCGTTTTCCTTTGCCCGTTATATTCTTCTTCTTTACCTCGCGGTGTCGTGCACGCCGATTGTCTCGGCTCGAGAAACTCAACTTGGATGCCCAGTCGATCGGAACCTTACCGCATACCTCTTTCTTTCATTTTTACCGTTAATTTCGGACGTTTCGTTCGTTACTTTCAGCTTTCTTTCCGTACATATGGACAAGATAACACGTTATTAAATTTCTTTTCCGACATATTCATGTGCAAAGGGTAAACGACGAATTTCCTTCGTAATAAATGCAAAACATCCGTAAATATGATTACCGGACTTATAACTATGACGACGCTGAAGTTTGCAACGTTGGGGTCCAACGGAACGAAGGAAAAAAATATTTGTGATTCACGAATTTTTTATTTTACGAAGTATCGGTGCAGGTTGAAAAACTACCAATTGCATATTCGGCAGGGAACGAAATTGCAGAATTACTGGAATTTTTTCTTTTAGATCTTTTAGATCATTTCGTTGGACTCCAACGTTGCAAACTTCAACGTCATTAACTATGACTCTCTCGTCTGTTTCGTAGAGCATCGACAAAAATATATTTTCACCGCTATTCTCATATTTCCCGTTTAAAATGATGCTCGCAAAATGTTGAGTATATGATATACGTGATACCTAATCACACACGCAAGCGATACGGTCGTCGGATGTGCAGCGTTTTACCTCCTTTACGATCAAGTTCTCCGCGCAAACGTAGCAATTCATATTTTATTACTCTATCCGAATTATCGAAAAATATCTATACCCGTGTGTACGTGTACGCGCGTTGATTTTACCACGAACACAAACAGTAATTAAAAAAACGAGAAAACTTGAAAGAATCGAGGCGGGGAGACAGTTCGGGCGTGGGAAAAGTTTTCGAACTTTTCCCAACTCGACTGAAAAGGTCGTTACGTTTTTGTTTCGTTTACTGTTACGATTACGACCTAAACATGAAGTAAGACACGAGCAAACACGAAATTCAAGACTGAAATGTGAAAGTCGAACCTCTCGACCTAAAACTGCATTTTTGCCTCATCGTAATGACTATAACACACAATAGACCGTTTATGCGAAAACGTAGAGAATCCCCGAAAGGGAAGTGCAATCATCGTAAATCTCGCTCGAAGCACTAATTTGCCCAGCTCGTATCGAGTAGAAATTCCTTTTAACGTTGTTGTCGTTAGAGTATTCCTTTCATTTCCGTTTTCCTTCTCTTCGATGCGATTAACTTCATACACAAATTCCGCATGTCGTTTTGATCCCTATATTTACAATTTCATTCCGTTCCCGCGTCGTGAACGGTATAAAATCTGCTAATTTGTTACTCTTCCTCCTCTTTTCATGTTTACTTTATCAACGATACCGCAGCTCTGTTCGTACACAGCATTTATAGCTCGTATCGTTGTACGTTACATTAATTAAATTGAATCACGGAATCTCGTTCGGACAGGAAATATCCAATAGAGACGGCCTACATTAACGCAAATAAACGCGCTGACGTTCGAAGGGTCCACTCGCGTACACGCCAGTAAGCCGCTCCAATGCTAGCTCTACCCTTGAATCAACGAAAGGACGAGGACGATATCGCACAATGTGCAAAAATGGAGTTTACGATTAAAAAAGAAAAAACACCCATACGCTCTTCAAGTACTTGAATTTGCAACGGAAAGCGCTCAAGCAGATTTACGCAACGTTCTCAATGCTCTGGAATGATTTCATGATTACGAAATATCGTGATTTCCAGAAGTCTGAGAAGCTTCGTGTATTTCCTATTCTCAATCACCAAGAAATGAAGAAATTCTTACAATTTTGAAAAGAAAAAAAAAAAAAAATTTGAGGCACAATGGAGTCCTCCTCAAATATTGGTATAATTTTATTCTTCTTCCTATGAGCTTTAAATCCAATGCAACTTGACTGCTTCTTTTGTAAAACAGTCGCAAAATAAAATTAGCATTTTTTTTTCAAAATTTCTTGTTTATCCCATTTATCAATTTTTACCTTGGAAATTTGGAAAGCATTCCTTATTTGCTTATTTCGAAGAATGTTTAGCGAATGGCCAGAATTGAAAAAAGAATTTCTGCAATTTTTGGAGTACTCCGTTTTGGTCCAGTCTCCCTCATATATTGGCGTAGAGTATAGGCACATATATCGGAATATTCTCTATAAAATTTTAATACGCACCATATACTTCGGGCAGTCCCACACTCGTAACCGAATATACATTGACTCGTTGATAAAGCCACAGCGTTGTGCTTTTGCTTCCGGAAACCTCATCTGCGCGTACGTCCTACTGTGGCATATCGATCGAGTTTTGGTAGTACACGCGCGCTGGTATCTATCTCTGTTCTATGCATATGCACATATACACGGCGACCTCTGTCTTTCCGCAAATCGCGGTTACCCCTTAGCAGGAATGAAAGAATCGTGTGCGCGAGTTAATAAGAGCTAATTCTTTTGTCAAACACGAAATTCAATGGCGTTCTCTTGATTTTTGTGCTGGTCATTGGCCAATGGAAAGGCGAGGCTCACCTTCGAAATTCGATTACGCTGAAGTTTGCAACGTTGGAATCCAACGAAATAATCTAATAAAACTCTCAAATAATTCCAGTTAATTTCTAGTTTTTTTCCCTGCCGAATTTTCCATTAGTAGTTTTTCAACCTACACCGATGATTCGTAAAATAAATAATTGGTGAATTACAAATATTTTTTTCGTTCATTTCGTTGGACTCTAACGTTGCAAACTTCAACGTCGTGAAATTCGTTAGTTCAATTTGATTTTCTGGATCGCGATGCTTTTTCATATCGGTCATTGTGACTCTCCACACGGATATGTTCGAGTGTCGCATGCGTAACGTGTTACATCGACTAGAATAACAACCATTCTCTTTAAAACTCTACTCGAAAACAATTCTGCTTTTAAAATCTTTACTCCGAAATTCACAACAACTCTACGTCTACTCATGTATAATCTATGATTCTTAATATCTCTACTCATGATGAGACATATTCTCAAATCATCATGAGTAGAGATATTGGGGATTAAATATCACCCCGGAGCAAATATGTTAAGGAGGGTAGACGTTCTTTACGTAGATTCGCAGTTATTAAGGAGCGGAGTCGTTATCGAGAATGGCTACCGATAGAGTTGTTAACTAGCAGCTATTTTTAACTATACTCATCGCAGCTCTACTCGATAACAACTCTGCTCTTTAAGTATGTATTTAGAGGAGAACTGTTGTCGAAAACATTTACGAGAGTAGAATTGATGACTAGCAGCAACATAACTCGACTCTTATAAATCTTCTCGATAAAATTTCCACTCTAAAGATTTTTATTTTATGCATGAACAACGTCCCTAATCTTTAACATGTCTAGGTGGATAAGACAGATTATTAATGACAATATATGACGCTGAAGTTTGCAACGTTGGAGTCCAGCAAAATGATCTATAAAAGCCTCCAATAATTCCAATAATTCTCCAATTTCGTTCCCTGCCGAATTTGCATGTAATTCGTAGTTTTTCAATCTGCACCGATACTCTGTAGAATAAAAAATTGGTGAATAACAAATGTTTTTTTCTTCATTTCGTTGGACCTCAACGTTGCAAACTTCAGCATCATAGACGTATTGGATTGTACTGATTTTTCAAATTTGAGAGCAACGCTGTTTATAGCAGCGTTGTTTTTGAGTAGAGCCGTAAAGAGGACGGTTGTTATTCTGCCGTTGCATCGTTATGCGGTGTTGCTAATTCGAATTCGGAGCTATACTCACTCACGGATCGCGCGTCGTTCGTTAGCCGAAACTGGAAAGAAGTCGTCATAAAAGAGACGCGTTTCGGGTGAAATTCCGGGTGCGGTTCTCCAACCGAATCTCATTCGTTGAAGTATCCAGAGTTCGTCGATCAGCGGATAAAGCACGCGGCAACTAATTGTCCATTGTACGACGAGGGTTTTATGTCACGTGCGTACTCATCCTTCTCTATGAAATATCCGTGACCGCGAGCGTTGTCACGCGGTAAAATAGCCTCCATTCATCCGCATTCGTCACTGTCCCCGTTCGCTTCCCCATCCGTCATTCAACCACGCGCTTCTATACTTTTGAAATTCTCCCGTTCGCGTATATTTGCGAAGTAGAAATATACATTAATTCGAGTAAGTATACCTTGAGCGAATTCGTCGTCGACCGCAATAACGGCTTAATCGTCGTCGTCTCCAGCATTCTCGCTGATGCTGCATTAAGGTACCAAAACCCTGGTTATATCCGGCTCGTATCCGCGTTTTATAAGTGTGTCGTGCAAAACGTATTACATTTGGCTCTGTATATAAAGACGTGTAGCTACTTCACGCATCTGCACACTGACCTCCTCACTTTCGCTTACACACGCCGCACCAGGCTCCTTCAATTTATCGGGCTGAAGTACACTGGTTCTGCTGTTGCTGCTGCTGCTGCTGCTGCTGCTGCTGCTATTACCGCCGCCGCGTTGCTCGCAACTATTTTCGCTCTCGTCCATGCGTGGGTCCGTTTATGTGTGTACCTCTCGTCTCCCCAACTCAGCCCTTTAACCGCCTCCCCTAAACCTTGCTCGTTTCCTCCAAGCCTACTCTTTCTCCTGCTCTTTAACGATGAACTTGTTGCGAGAAGATTTAGCGGAACGCGAAAAGTTTCGTTCTCCCCGCGCACACGGATACACGAGCCCTAGCTTATTTAACTTCAACTCCCCAACATCAGTGCATGCGGCTATATAGAATTGTTTTCTTACATATATATAAAGGTAGTACATGTTGTTTCGCTCCCTTCTCTGTATCCCCATTATATTTTACTTGTATGGATAGGTATAAAGATATATCCGCAGTTCCTTCGCTGACGCACCGTGTTCACAACTAGTTTGTACAGTCGACAACTTTACGCCCATTATTTTCTCGTATCGTTCAACCTCGCCTGTTCCTTTCGCTTCAGCGAGTTGTTTGTATCATCCACCACGCGATGCTCCGTTGCATCGCGTAAATGCGCGACAATTATACGACTCTTTCGGGCATTGGCCCAATTTGTTCTGTACATGCGTGTTTTTTTTGGGGGAATTAGCATCACCCATTTGGCGGTGGAAATGCGAGACAAAGATAAAGAGCCCTGTTGACTGGGTAATTCTTATTCGATTAATAAATATAAGCAATCGGAGGAAGGCGCAGTTTCGTTATCAGCAGACTGTTATTCACCGGTACTCGGTCGTTAAACTTTCATTCACGATTCTTTATATCGATCGTACAATACTTGAATACTTACAATTAACCTCGTTTGGCCTGGCATATTTTTATGCATTCAACTATCCGAGTTCTCGCTAATTGATATTCAATGAGCGTCGATGGAAAAAGGTATTCTGAAGTTTTACAGGCGTCGAGTATACCGGCTCTTAAATACGACGGTGAAGTTTGCAACGTTGGAGTCCAACGAAATTAACGAAAATAACATTTCTTATTATTCATTGGTGTAGACTGAAGTAGACTGAAAAACTACGAATTGCAAATTAGGCAGGTTACCGAATAAGAGAATTAGTGGAATTGTTGGAGAGTTTTTTCAGATCATTTCGTTGAACTCCATTGCAAACTTCAGTGTCATCTCTTAAGGTGATGCATCACAAGTTAAGAGGATGGATCAGTCGGTATATCGCAACCGTGAGTGCGAGAGAGATAGCTGCAAATTTCGAAATCGAAATTCTTTGACACAGTTTAACCGATTAAAAAAAGGCTCTGTCAGTCGATTTTTGCCATCGTTCTGCGTAGGCTGACAGAGCCTTTTTTTAATCGGTCAAACTGTGTCAGAGAATTTCAATTTCGAAAATTCCAAGTGAGGTTAGTCGACTGATCCATACTCTTAAAGTGTGTAGCCGCTGCCTCCCACCTCTTTCGGTACTGCAGAACTCAAAAGAGTTACTGCAGAATACCGACAGATGTCGCGGCACTCGTCTGCCATCAGGTTTCAAGGTTACGCAATGGATGCATACGAGAAACCCGATGGATGACGTTTGACAGGTGTGTGTGTGTGGCACATGACAGCCACTCAAGCAGTAAAGATTGCTGGTTCTCGCCTGAAAAAGCGGTGATAATAAATAAACAATTTATAATGTTTATATGAAAGAACCATTTTTGTTCTCCAAATCTCAAACGATTTTCATCGCTGGGTAGTTCAACGTGAGTTGAACTCTCCAGCAGTGAAGACTGCTGGGTTCTCGCTTGAAAAATAAGCAGTAGACATAGATAAACAATATAAAATGTTTATACAAAAGAACGATAGTTCTTCGTACACTCCAGCGATTTTCATCGTTGGGTGCTTCAAAGTCAACTGAACTCTCCAGCAGTGAAAACCGTTGAGTTCTCGCTTGAAAAAGCGGTAGACATGAATAAACAGTCAAATTGAAAAAAAAAAGAAAATTTACCAGAATTATTGAAAATTTCGCATCCTCGTTGGCTGTTTTTTTCTCCAGTTATTTTTGCTCCCTTTCACTCTATCGTCTCCGAAATTTCAATATCCACACGCTCGCAGCGAGTCCAGGGCTTCGACGTGTCCACCGATGTTCCTTTCGACATCGAGCACGTTCCTATGTATATTTTGTCCTTTATTCTTCAGCACTACACTTTTTCCACAACACTACACTGCACAAGAAGACTTTCTGTCAAATCCATGACGTATACTAAACGTCACTTTCTCTTATGCTTCTTCGTTTGTCTTTTCAGAAACTGACGGTCGCGCACATTTCGATAAATCAATGTCGATAATTTTTTTCAATAAATTTTTAAAAGCTTCTTTCTCCTTCATTTCATGATCGATTTAGATGAAACAAAGCTCAAAATGTGTGTGTTTTTTTATTGCCGTTGGGCTGACATTCGCCAAATTGCGATTCGATGGATATTTACTGAGTTATTCCACAATTACTCAGATGGTAATACGAAATGCAAAAAAAAAAATCAAAATTTCAAAATAACCTCATGTAAGCCCAATTTTGGCACTATACTGTATTCACAGTTCAAATTTCGGTTCACAATCGGTTTAACGGTGTGGCAGAAATCAAATTTCGAAATTTCGATCTGCATATACCGACTGATCCATCACCTTAATTCCAAGACTCTTCAGCACATATGCATCCCAGTATTATTAAAAGTCGTGAAGACGCGGGAATGAATATGAGCAAAGAAGCGTGCATTTTCTTTGCACGAATGCACCGTATATGAAAAACGAATTTTACTATGAAAGATGGAGAGAAAAATAGAGCATAAGAAATGCAGTGATCAGATGTGATTTATACATATTGCTGGGCGCAATATCAGTTCGGCGTATCGAATCATTGATAAAGCCCGAGGAAGTCGGGTGCACAGTTGATTATCGAATGTTACTTTTCCCCCGAGCGAAACTATTTTTCTCAGTTTCCCTTTCATTTCTGTTGCTCGCACCCTCGAAACTCACGCGTGGGCACAAAAATCTCGCGCTACTGAGCAATGTATTTAATTATCTGACCGCAACAAAGATGAGTACAAATTGATCGGCGATTAATCGAATGAGAGATTCCTACCGATATTTTTCTCGTCCTATCCAGACGGTGTTGTAACTCGAACCCCCCAGAGTCACTCTTCCATTTAATGCAACAAATTTTTCACTGGGTCCCGATTAATAATATCACATTTTGAACTACAGACATTTATGTTTTTTTTTTTAAGAATAAAATGTAGAAAAAACAACAGGACAAACAAAAAACCGCGGCGTAACGCGGGCTTATCACTAGCTCAGTGGATCTGATGCAAGAATTCACACGACCCAGCTAAATAAATCGATGTGGATATTATCTGCATATAAAAACGAGAAAATTTTGTCGAATCAAGTGAAAATTGTTATTAAAAGGAGACCCATATTAAAAACAATGTTTCTAGCCGCGGGGGAAGCCGCGGGCACGGGTGGTATCGTATGCATAATCCGTTTATCCTCCATCATGCATATATATAACTACATAAATTTTCTGTACATATTCGCGGCTGTATACGCGATGCCGCGCTAAATACGCGGCACTTCGACATTCATTTAATCATTGTGAAGATTATATAAACTGTATGTACCTCGATTTAACGATGTACCGCGTTCGAGCGATAATCCTCAATGCGTATGATGTAATTTGTGTTTAGTATCGATCGCTCTTGTCGTCTTCTGGCCCGCATGCTGAGAGAGAAACCCTTCGCGTACGGTAGTGTGGGATTGTGTGACGTCAATGCGTGCCCTCGCTTGTCAACTGCGCGAATTCAGTTGCGCAGCCTTTTCGTGCAGCGTGCTAGCTGCGTCCAGAAGCTACTCTGATGTTGCCGGTGGGCTTGTCGCGCCGCGTGTCGTTTCATTCCTCCACTGTATAAATCAAGCTTTCACAGCGGTTCCTGTAGAGTCCAGCGTAATTAACGAAGCAATCGAGACTCCAAAATCGCTTTGTGCTCGCTCGACTTATGCCGGAAACGTCCGATGCAACGTATCGTGCATCCTCGGCACAAAAGCCTGCTGGGGTCAGCCTGCCTGTTGAGAGGGAGAAAGGCCAGAGAAAGATAAAGGCGGACCTGCTGCGGGAAGAAGCAGATCGACGCCGGTCAGTTGGGAAATGAATTGCCTCAATTTGTTCGATTGAAACTATCTCGACACTCTGTGCTTCGTATTCTTGTATTAATTCTCCGTTCACTACCGATCTCTCTCGCTCTCCGCTGTCCGATATCATGGACGCTTCATCCGCTCTGTCCGCGCTTCGTATTTGTCTTCCATCCTCCCTCCCTTAACTTTCTTTTACTCCATTTTTATCATTGCTCCTGTCACCGATTTATTCGTTCTTGTGGACACATGTGGTGTCGTTGCATGTTGCTCTTTACCGAAAGCCCCCGTTCACCTCGGTTGCACCTTCGTCGATATTTCATTTGGTCCGCTCAAGTGCAACGCGTTCTTTCGTACGTATTCTTTGATTTCTCTGAATATAGACGTGCGCGAATTCATATACGCATTCAACACGGACGTTTACAAATACTTGCATTTGGGAAGATTTTTCCACTTTTGCTCAAACTCGTGGCTCCTCGCATTCTTTCTTCCATCTCATGCAGCCGCACAATTTTTCAACGCAATTTATCGAAAACTCTTTTCTCGCCATTCCTGCTCAAGCATTTGTGCGCCCATGTGTATTTCTCGCATCCTTGTGAACCGTAGTTGGAGACGGGGCGTAAGACAAACGGGATTTCTCACAGCAGCGAAATATTTGGTGCCTGATTTTCTCGTTATATTCATCCGAATCTGATCCTCATGACGGCTCAGAAAAAAAAACCTTTTGAATGTGCGCCGAGGCGAAATTTTCTATTTTTTACTCTTTTCAAATATTATGAGCATTTTCTCGCTCTTCTTCACTCCTTTTTTTCTGGCAAATAGCCGTTGTAACTCTGAAGTTTTCTGAGAACCAACGAGCTCGAAACTTTTATGATTAATGCCTTAGAGATCACGGGCGCACGCGCACACGAAAACTATATACGTCTGTGCATATATCGGCGAAGCTTTAAGGCGAAGGACAAATAAGAGCGGCCGTGACTCGCGCCATCTTGCACGAAAAAACTTGAGGGAGATACTTTCTTCTGAATATCACTGCTCTGCGGAACCTTTCTCTTTTCCAGTCAAAAGTTTTGTCGCTCCCTGCGCCAGGCCAGCATGCGTTATGTCTTTTTAAAGACGCACCTCGTACATCGTTGAAAACACTTTGCGAGCATTTTGCTTTCTGGTACTTAAAAAAAACAGTGCTCCCGTTAAAGTATGAAATAACTAGGAAATTTCAGTGAATTTGTCAAATCTATATATGAGATCTCCTTGAAGAACCCATGAATTTCAATGAGCGCTGCGATAAGGTTGTGTGGACCGCGCGATAACACAAAATATGATGATAATTCTCCGAAAGGGTAACACCGAATGACTTCTTTATTAAAACGATTATATTAAACGCCGACTACTATTATCCGAAACAGACTTTCAGTTAGAACGAAACGAAGATAAAATTTAACGGTTGATCGAGGACAAAAAATATGGATTTACCGGTTTGTATTCGAGTATAAAGTTGAAAATAATAAAGCGACGAGGAAAAGGCATCTTTTAAGTCTTGCTGCTGGGAATTCCCTCAGTTGCTGTATCTTTCATACTCCTCCATCGGGGCTCCTCTCCTTCTCTTCTTTTTCCGCCTCGCCTTTTTTCCTCACGTCTCGCGTATAACCTCGATCGTAAATATAAGCGGCTTGCTGGTCGCGCGCGCGTCGTCTCTGTCCCAGTTCCTCACGGCGAAACGGTGTCGGGCCGACCGACTTTCCATCGCTGTGCTCGGCAAATCCCTCCGGCTTGATGTCTATACAATATATATATGTCTATCCCAGATTTTCCTATTCTGATGTGTATACGCCTTTTTGCTTTATACGTGCACGCACGCATAAACCTACATAAATAATACGATACGATATCTCATTTTCTGATTGCTGTTATCGCGGTAACGGGAGAGTCTTCAGTAAATCTCGAGCGAAAAAAGGAAAAGAAAGATAGTTGTGAGTCATCACGGACATTCGTTTATATCTCGTGAGAAAAGAATAGGAGAGTTCATTTTATATAAATTCACCTCCAACCAAATCACTTTTGCATGGGATCCGAATTAATCTCCGCCCCATTTTCCAGCCGCGAATACTCGCTCAACCTGCTGATACGCTAGGGACGTGCTGCTGGCAATTTGTAAATAAATAAGATGCAAATCATTCGAAAATATACTAATCCCGTACAGATATACGGGAATTAATTGCGTAAAGCAGATTCATCGACCGTTTGAGACTAAAAGAACCAATTAATCAATAATTTGTATAGTCAATCGTATTTTCTGCATGACTCGGGAGAAGCTGATACGACGAGGGAACTCGTGTATCGGCCCTCAGCGGTGCTGTAAAAAGTTTCCCCGGATGTAACACGTCCGAAGCCGAGTCAAGGGGAATCAATAATGAACGATCGTAGAGCGATATCTATGAATAAATAAACTCGCGGTGAATACTATACAATATGTAGCGGACTCTTTTGTTTCTTCAGTAATGTGGTCGATCGCTGAACGAGGAGGCCCTTTCTATATATCAGTCATACGTCGTTCTCTGGCCCACTCAACCGTGGCGTATCAGCAGCAATCGGATGACCATCCATCTCAATCACTGCCTATTAGTCTGATCAAGTGTCTATATACACGCACACACACGCATATACATTATCCGGGCACACGGTTTATATTCACGCCTTTCGTGGTTTTGTGCGGGTTGTGGATGTGGCATGCGCGATGCGCGTTAATCATTCGTAGCAAATTGTACGGACACAGCGCGTTACCTGTGGCCTCCCATTTCTTATATACGCGCGGACATATTCTTTCAATATTCCCAACACGACATTTTCGTATCGAGCTTTTATTTCATAAACGTACACGATCGACTTTCGTGGACACTTTATTCGTCTACAATATTTTCGATGCTAGTATTTTTTTTCAATGAGACATTTTAAACTTCTTGGCTCGCTCGTTCGCCGATGAAGATCCTGCAAAGATTCATGAGGTTGAAGTTTGCATCGTTGGAGTCCAACGAAATGATCTAAAAAAATTCTCCAAAAATTCCAGTAATTCTCCAATTTCGTTTCCTGTCGAATTTTCAATTCGTAGTTTCTCAACCTGCACTGATACTTCGGGAAATAAAAAATTGGCGAATTAAAAATGTTTTTTTTCCTTTATTTCGTTAGACTCCAACGTTGCAAACTTCAGCAATGTAAAGATTCCGAGCATTCGTTTAAGCCTGCTTCTTTATTCCCGCCGTCTTCCATCCTCGTTTCCTTCACTTTACCGTGAAGCACGTATCAATGTGTACGGACCGATTCCTTATTCCCGCTCTCGGCGTCTTTTCGATCTTCTCGACACGGGCCGTTCTTCTCTCCCCGAAACTTCTTCTTTCTCGCTCTTCGTCTTTTATTCTCTCGTTCAATCCGTACGCGAACACACCGACGGAGATAACGAAGCCCAGGGATATTCAGGGGGAAGAAACGTTACGGGGAAGCTAAGAGAAATAATAGACTCGTCAACGAACCGATATGGAGGGTTGAAAATGACGAAAGTGGGGGAGAGAAAGACGAGAGGGTGTATGAAACGCGTCGTGCCCTTGGATTTTCCAGAGAAGGTCCTCGAAACCAATGTCGAGCTGGACCGGCAACAGTCAGCTCCTTTTACGCGTTTTTATAAACTGTCAGAGCCAACAACGAGGTTACGACGAGAATATGAACTTTGAATCACTGTACCGGCGAATCTTTCATCTTATCGACGGATATGTTCGCCTCGTCTGTTCCACCTCGAAGTGATTGGCATGAGAAGCGAGCCATCTGCATGAACAGAAAATGTCTGTATTGTTATGAGATTCTTCAACCTTGAGAATGCCGACGGGGAATGTGTTTCTATTCGAACACTACAATCTCGAACGTAACTCGACGCGACAAAGGCAGTTATGTAAAAAGATGTTTTTTAATCGTAGACGTATGCAAAGAAGTCGGAGTTATTTTTTAATGCGCTACGATTCGTGTCCATCGTGTTGAAAATATTGTGCAATATCGCGCGAGACGCGTCAAAGAAATGCTCTTCTATAGTTGGCGGGTATGAAGATAGAAAATAAGAAAGCGATTCGTCCTTGTAGAATCGAAAGGAAAAAAGTGGGAAATATATAACGAGCTTGGAGATGTATGAGGGGAAACGAGGTGGATAGAAGAGAATATTGTAAAGAACAGCCGGAAGTAGTAGAGGAGGAGCTACAGCAGAGAATCGCTCTGGTGTTTCTCCAGAATCCGAGTCTTCTCTCCCAGGAATGTTGGAAGCATTTCTTCGTACTTACGTATAAATATGTGATTTCCTTCCGATATTCCCGCGACACCGGAGACTTTTGAAAGAGATTAAAAAAAAAAAAAAAAAGGATATGACAAAATGAAAAACGAAATACGAAAGAGTTTGTTGGATGGAGGGACTTTGGACGGAGCCAAGCGATTTACTTTCGGATCTGTGCTCAATCTCAGAACGACGAGAGCCACAATAATGAGTTGCACTCCTCGCGCATTTAACGAATCAATACACACTTTTTTTTGTATTTGAATTTAACGAACTGTTCGATACAACGAACATTTTTCCAATGCACCTTGCTACTAATCGGAACTTGTATTTTGAGATAGTCTTGAAAAAACTAACCCCGCATAGTCGCCCCGGTTTAAACTTGGAATTTATGTGTGCCAATTTGGAGAAAAAAGTGTTTCTAGAATTCCAGAGTGGTTTCCTCTTTTCCTCAAGGACCTTCAGATCTTTTGGCGTATCTATCCAATTACCAGATGCAAATATAATATTCTGAAGTTGCCGCTGCACCAACGCTGCATGCATTTGCCATCATATTTCGCAGCCTCTCTTCACCCCGATCTCTTCATCCTCTCGCTCCTTTTCCAGGGGGTTGCTTGCGCGAGATGTCGCGAAACCGGTTAAAACCTCAGGCTCGTATCGTCAAACGTTGATGCACTCGGAATTGGCACAACTCTTACGCTTCTCGCGTTTTCTACATTACTTGCTTCTCATGAAATTTCGAAGCAATTTATGTATTTGAGCTTGTTAAATTCTCTCTACATTAAATATATTCTTTGTAGCCTTTCTAAAGAAGAATATAAGACTCACATTCGAGTTTATGCTGTTCGGAAAGGTACACGTTGCGAGTCGCTACCGCGACTTTATATAATTTATTAAAGAACTTTGGCAAAGGACATTTCGAGATCAAATAATGTATTGAAGGAGCTCTTTACACTTCGCGTTATACCTAGCTCATTATCACGTGCATCGTTATACGAGCATGCACCCGAGCTTATCTGATAACAATTTAGTCCGCTTGTATAGTTATATGCGTGCTGTTACGTTGTTTCGAAAGTGTGCAAACGTAGGCGGTATTATATAGATGAGACGAGTTTTCTTGCCCAGTAGTGCAAGAAACAGAGGCGCTGAATCGAGTCTTCTCGGTGGCGGCGCGTTGAGAAGTTTATTGTCCGAAAAGCTCGTAAATCGAAGAACGAGCAATTTTCTCAGTGCACCATTGTATCTCCTCTTTTTCCACACGTTTCCATATGCTCCTTCGTTACAAATTTATACCCGATTCGATTTTATTTTTTTTTTTGATGAAGTGATTTTCAATAAAACGTGAATTTCATTCCTATTTCCATCATTTCCATATTTAGTATCAACAGGAATCTAATGAATTATTGTTTCTTTTATTGTTTCAGGTAAGTTGGCTAACCCATAGAGAAATCGAGCACGCGGTGAAAGATTTGGGCAAGTATTTGTACGTTTGCGCGATAATAAGAGGATAAACTGGACAGCTCTTGGTTCTTTTTCGATCGATGTAGTAGTCGGTATGTAGGTTTATTGCAAGAGAACCGGAGATGAGACGAGCAGGTACTAGGAGAGGAGCGCAGCCGACTCTGGACATACTTTTTTTTACGTCTGGCTTGATGTGCGACGTCGGGCTGACTTCTATATGCATCGATATATAATCAATATTTTATTCATAACCGGAATTGGAGCGCAACGACTCACCGTAGCTCTCTACTGCATGCAAAAGTCCAAAGTGTCATATTAGCAAAAAGTAACGAAGAAAAAAAAATTGTCAAAAGTTCTGCTGTTTTGTTTAAACCGGAATAAATGTACTGCCTGTCATTTTAGTACACTGAGAAAAAAATTTGGTTGAAACACTTGAAAAATGTTCAATTTAAAATATTTAGTCCCACACGAACGACAAAATATTTGCAAAATTTCACAAAATATAATATTTACATAATGATTCAAATAGATAGCGATTTGGATTAACAAAATTAAGAGTTATGTGACGATATTTGGGTTACTCCAACGTCATATTTTGTTGCTACGAAAATAATTGTATATTGAATCCCCATAGACTGTGCTGTGATAAGAAAACCTTCGACTGAATTGACAAAATGATATACCATTCGAACAAAAAATAAATAACTAACTTCATGCACTGGAGAATAAAAATTCAGTTATGTAGAGCAAACTACTACGTACTCGTAACGGAAATCATCATTGACTAAGGTTGGGTCTCTGTCAACGGAAAATCTACAGTCCTTCTCTAAAGATAAAATGAAAGTGACAAAATATATATTTACTATATCCAGCCTGAACGTACAGTTAATCAAATCAGTCGTGCATTTTCAAGGACAAATCAGAACTGTCACATTCTAAAGTTTCGTGGTTTTAACATTCGTTTCTTTAACCTCTAAAGAACCGAAAAACCGATATATCGGCTCATCCTGTGATACGAGCTTTGTATTTAATTGATACGTGATACCAGACGCTAATCTGGGCACTTTTCAAGGGCGATTTCAACTCTGGAATCCCGACCGTCTAATGATTACGATAGACGTTTTGTCAACATGTCCAACGGGCAAGAAGTGCCTTGACATTTGACATGAGAGCTCACAAAATCGAGGGTTTAGGCGCCATTATTACTTTAGTTTTATACAATTTAAGTAGGAGTAATGAGGAGGAGAATGGAAAGATTGGAACTCTTATAGGCGTACAGGTGATGCTCCGAAAGCGCCCCATCCGTAGCCCTCTGACGGATTTCTGTCACACTAGAATACGTACTTGGCTCTACCGTTACAATGTATTAATTAGGACGAAAAAAATAAGTATTTATTCCAACAAAAATTTGGTATGGTAGTTAAAAAAATAACAGTTATTCTGAACTAAATTATTGACAAATTAATAGAACTTTTATCCATGCTAGAAAATTCATATCGACTAATTGTCTGTTTAATTATTCAGCGAACTTAGTCTCCAGATTTGAAAATGATGGGGCGATATAAACACATTAGAAAGTATTATCAATAAATTAAAGTAACATAAATAACTATCATAAAAGTGTACGTGAATGAAGTAGAAACAAACAAATGTTTAGAGTTCTTCGAACATAAAAAGGTTTGGTTTCACTCGTTTAGTTAATTCAGATAAACAAAAATTGAGTGATTTGGATAAATGAACGACTCCTTATTTATCGCAGGCGGTTGTTACCCGTGCAGAAATTTTTTGGGGATACCCTATTAACGATCCGATCCTGATCAGGATTTGACAGGGTAACCCCAAGTCAGGTGTCCTTATGCGTTTCCAGCCAGGGTCCACTTCGATCATACGTGCAATAAAATATTTTTTTTCTTGTTTATATACACATTTGTTCTATTGCGATTCGCGTTGGGAGCTTATCGGGACGCCACGTGTATATTGAACTAAAAAAAAAAATATTTCAATGCGTGTATGACGAAGTGGGTCCTGACTGGGACCACGTAAGGGCACCCGACTTGGGATACCTTGCCATATCCCGGTCAAAATCGGATCGTTAATAGGTTGGATTACCCTACCAAATCCCGGTCAGAATCAAATCGTTAATATAGAATAGAGTCGCAACTCTACATAGTGGGCAGTAAGTGCCCAGCGTTATTGTGTCAACTGCTCACTATACATATTAGTGTAACAGAAAAAAATAACCAATTTTTTTTTGTTTAAAGTTGAATCGACAGAAGAAATTTCTCATAAGAGGGACTGACAAAATCAAATTTTTCGTTTTACGAACAAACTTCTCGAAAGTTTTTCTATGATTATTATAGTTTTATAATTTTTATAAAATTCATTATCTTTATAATTTTTATAAAATTATTTCGTGCTAATTCTTTTGCTTAAGGTAACTCCTGTACTGCATGCTAGTCAAATGAGTGCTAAATTTTCAAAACGCTTTTAGACTAAGTTTAACGTACCGATTAAATGTATTGTTAGTGGATTTGTATTACAACATATCTCATTAAGATGTAAAAATATTAAAAACGCTAGTTTTGAAAAAGCATCACCTGATAAATGCAAATTTTCACGCTGACACATTTTCATTGGTATTTTTCAAAGAATTATCTGCGTTTTTTGATCGATTTTATTGCAACAAGTCTCATTTTGTTCGTCAACTGGTCCTTTATGAATACACTATGTAGTTGTTTTTTTAACTTGATGGTTTCACTGCTGCAGCTATTTTTATATATATTTTTATATAATTATTTATTTTATTTTATTCATTTTATATATATTTTTATATAGTTCATTAAGTGAAAAAACTTTTTCATTCATAATTTCTGAAGGAATGAGTTTAAAGGAAAATCACGTGATGAATTCGTAGAGGATCAGTTGAGGAACAAAATGAGACTTGGTGCAATAAAATCGGTTAAAAAATGCAGATGATTCTTTGAAAAATACCTGTGAAAATGTGTCATCATGGAAATTTGCATCTATCAGTTGATAGTTTTGCAAAACTATTATTTTAAATATTTTTTCACGTTAATAAGATATGCTTGAATACATATCTACTCACAATAATGTTAATCGGTACGTTGAACTTGGTCTAAAAGCGCTTTGAAAATTTAGCACTCATTTGACTAGCATGCAGTACAGGAGTTACCTTAAATGGAGTAAAATTCAAAATCTGAAAAGTGTGTTTTTTTTTCTTTTATTTTCGTGATCCTCATTTTTTTGGTCTTAAATTGTTTTTTATATTGTTTTGTCTTTATGTTTTTCGTAGTTGTAATTTTTCGTGTCCAATTCTTCTTCTTTTGTGATTTTCTGTTGTTCGTGATTTAATGTGCTTGACTCATTTTGCAATTATTTGACATCGTTTTCTTTCTTGAATGAAAAGTCTTACAACAATTGATTTTTTTACGATTTTACATGTGACTGTTCAAAGAGCGTAAATGCACCTGTCTCTAATTTTTTTACAGTATTCATATTGTATTTCAGGTTTTAAACTTTACTCCATGTAAGCAAAAGAATTACTGATTCTCGTTTATCAGTTTATGTATGATATCGCGTAAAAAGAAATTCGTCACAACGATTTAAACTTTTCCAAACACAATTATTAATAGATTTCGTTTCTATTATTCTTCATTGCCATACTTATAATTATACCAAAAAAATAATAGGAAGTTCGTGCTTGAGAATTTCTTAATGAAAAACATTGTTATCGTATGAAAATAAAGCACGAAACCTGTTTGGAATCATTTTATGAAAATTATAAAGATGATAAATTTTATAAAAATTATAAAATTATTATAATCATAACAACTTCCGATACAGAAAGTAGTTTCCTATGAACAACTTTCGAGAAGTTTGTTCGTAAAACGAAAAATTTTATTTTGGTAGTCTCTTATGAAAAATTTCTTTCTGTCGATTCCAATTCAAACGGTGATAGCTCCTTTATCAATATATCGGCTATCTCGTAAAGAGCCTGCGCTGTAACTCAAAAAATGACTGCATTACGAATTTTAGGAAAAACGCTTTTTTCGGATTTTTTTGATTTTCTTCCTTAAAAATGAATCGATTGAGTTTTTTCAGGTCCCATTTACTTTAAATTTTAGTTTTCTAAAATTCGTTCATTGGGGCCATTTACATTGCTCCATCATTTTTTTTATAAGCAAAAAACAAAAACGGTTTTTTGCAGTAAATTATTAATATAAAAAAAAATGAGAAATATCAGTAGAAAACTGTACATTTAGAGGACGTGGGCTATTCTGCGGGGCAGCTGATGGCATACCGGTAGTTATTCGTTAATATTAAAAAAAAAAAAAAACCCTTATATATTTGCTAGGCCTACTATAGATATCATTTGCGATCGTACGATGGCAGAGAATATCTATATAAATAATGGGCAATTGCACTGTTGAGTTTTGGGACTTTATCCGATTAACGATCCGATTCTGACCGGGATTTGGCAGAGTAACCCCAAGTCGGGTGTCCTTACGCGTTCCCAGTGAGGGCCCACTTCGTCATACGCGATATATTAAAAATCGAATTCTCAATAACGAATTATATGAAAAAATCACATGTGAATGGAGTCGATTCCGAATCCTATAGACTGAAGCCTATGTTTCGGCTTAAAGGTCAAAACGAAGTGTGACGGTCGAGTATCCATTAAAATAGACGATTCGGTTTATGTTAAATATAAGCAGCTGTAGCGTAATGGATAGCACTCCAGACTCAGACTTCGAGGGGCCCGGGATCGAACCTTACTTGTGGATCAATTTTAATTTCTTTCATCAGTCTAACCAAGTGTTTCTAACGCTCTTTACCGTACGCTTCAAAGTGCTCGACCATTACAAAAGCATTAAAAAAATTAATATACAATCTAAATTTAATTTTAAATTTAATGCATTTGAGATCGGGATTAGGGTTGGTATCCCGATCAGGATCGGAATTGGCATCCCGATCAGGACCCAGTGTGCAAGCGTTACATTCCATCCGGGAATCTGATACGGTTTCCACACTCGATCCCGATCAGAAGTCGGGAGTCCTGATCAGAATCCCAATTGATCCCAAGAAAATTTCTGCACGGGTTACGATCAAGCAACAAAGATATCAACTAGACATTTAGTTGCAACGATTTTTTTCCCAATGTGCTAGCATGTGATCGTTCGGAATTATCGGTTACACGAAAAAACACCACTTCGATTAACACGATCCCCAATAATACATTATTTCAAAAATAAATGACTCGAGTAGCTGTAATAGTTTTCTTTTCAATGAGATGATTGAAGCCCTCGAGGTTGAACGATTATTTTTCAGTTTTTTTCTTCTAGCTTACTTCCCTTCTTGTTTTTCTTCCGCAATCGCAGAAGCAATATTCACAAGCGAGCGGATTCCGCGTGATTCTTTCTTTCTTTCTAAAATTCACGTGCGTGTGCGGCTCGACCGTGAATATATAAAAGCTCAACGGGTGAAGCAAATAAGGAAATGGAAGCTGATTAAGAGAAAGAGAGATGATAATGAAAAGCCTCGTACGGGAATCTCCCCAGAGATTTTGCGATATAAAGTTGGATTATACGGAAGGGAGGCAAGAACCAAAGAGAAAGAGAAAGAGAGGGAGAAAGAAGAGCGAGAAATATGTGGTTGTAGAAAAAAAGAAGAAACACGAAGGGAGGAAGGAATGCTTGGCGGCAGTAGTTCTAGTATTAGTTGTGCAGACTCTGTATAATCTCTCTCGCGGCCATTCGGGCGCGAGAACTCTGGACTTCGGCCAAGCGTAGCATCCGCTCCACAAATGTCGCTAAATATATACTCAAACGTTGCACTCGCGCGTGTCTCGCTGTGTCTCGATTGGAAAAAAATATATTTGAAAAGAAATGAAAATAAAAAAGAAAATAACAAATAGTCAAATTAACGAGTGAATGGTAAAGTTTCGTTCTAACGGATGCAGTCAGCACGCGTACAATGTCAAAACGTTGAACACATTTTCGATGTAAATATTGATTACTCCGCTTGCCATGACCTGAATATTACAAATTGCAAGAATTAGAAATACGCAGGCACACGATACTATGCGACAATGGAGCAATTTTCGAAAATTGATAAAAGTTTTTCAACCGGTTGAACAATCAAGGGGGTAGCTAAAATAGTTTCGTGGTATGAAATTGCATCAGAGTGTGGACGAACGACGCCGGAATGTACACGCGCTCGAGCTATACAATTTTTAAATTTTCATTACCAAAGGACTATAAAAAAAAAATATTAAACACTTTTTCTATTCGAAGTTCCATCGTGCGAATTGTGAAGTGTACTCGGACCGACGGAGCACAACAAGTTGGATCGAACGAAGACGTGGCCAATTGAAAAAAGTCCGAACAAGAAGGGTGCGTGAAAAATATGATTGTTTGGAGGATCTTTGAGCTCATAGTTCAATACTCGCTTTAACAATTTGACGTAATCAATCATCTGTTGAATAGACGCACTGTTAATTAAACGCGGTGAAAGTGGTGCAACAGAAAATAATTGCGAGACCGGTCATTAACATTATATGGATCGGTTGCGATGATTTAACACCGGATTGCGTGCATGCAAACGTGGCAGGATTTCGTTTGCACTCACGTATATATCGGAGGGAAATGATGATTATATATTATGGGGGGAGGAGAAAAAGAGCGAAGCCGTTAATGCCGATCGATGAGAAAGAGGAAATGAAGTCACGATGTTTAACATATTGTACACGTGTGCCAGCGTTTACGCATATATAACTTCTTTTATGCGTTATTGCTGAGCTCGAGGTCAACCGGTTGTCTAAGAAAATCACGTTTTCTTTGGCGTTTGTTGATATTTCGGTATTTTGTTACCCCTTTAAGTACATCATTTCAATACACATTGGTCGCCTCGATCTATGAATGAACAATAATAAACTGATATATATTCTACGTTAGATACATGATCAACGAGATTAATCAACGAAATTAGATACATAGTAGCGTCGACGTTGACGATATTTACTTTATTCGTGGACACGCGTGAGCATTTCTATTCTCAAATTTTTCGACCTCGAACACGTGCGATTCCAGCTCCTCCTTCATCGTGCCTATTCGTATATCTGCTTGTGCAAAATATAAAGTATTGAAAAAGTTGAGCTCAACGCTACGGATGGAATTTTCTTCCCCAACTTTTTCCTGACTCAGCCTCTCGTGGATTTTGTGCACACATTGTGACACCAAACGTGTTTGAATTGAGAAACAAAGTGCTCGATATTAATAAAAGTAAAATATACATCAGCGATGACACTGAAGTTTGCAACGTTCGAGTCCAACAACGAAATGATCTTAAAAAACCCTTATATAATTCCACTAATCTCCAATTTCGTTATCTGCCGAATTTGCAATTCTTAGTTTTTCAATCTGCACCGACACTTCGTGAACAAATGAGTGAATTGCGAATGTTATTTTCCTTCATTTCGTTGGACTCCAACGTTGCAAACTTCGGCGTCGTATACCAACGACTGCAAAAAAAACAGACAAATGGGCATCGAAAATGCATGTGCACGAAGGAATTTGCAATTTTTAAATAGTACGATGAACAAAGGAAATGCTGATATCTTCAAAACATGCTTAGCTGCATGTAAAATTCTAATTGAAAATTGCTCGTTCAATATTATACTATGCACTCTAGTATGAAATACATATCACAAGCCTAGATATTTTGTCAATCTTTCGACAGCAGATGGAATATGTACGGTTTTATTATTTACTTGCGCGGTACAGATTTCGACAGGTTCGATGTGTATTTTATGGCTTCCGAAGGCCTACAGCTCAGTTATAGTTTCTATTTGGTATGCTCGCATCGATCCATGTTCCAAATATTATTCAGTAAGTTTACATGATACAGAATAGCATTTACGGTTATGGGGGGTCTCGTGTACGCGCGCGTGTGTGTGTGCGCGCGTATATATAATTCACGAGCTATCGTTTTACGACGTTATCATAGGAACATAGTAGACTAAACTGTACCATGTTGGTGAGTTCGGCGTTAACGCGAGTGCATATGTATATGAAACATTTGATAACGAGCCGATCGAGTTCTCGGGTATGTCGACGAGCATTCGCGATTGGTAGAAATAGTTGGGAGTAAAAGCAGGCCGAAGAGTTCCATACATTTTTCTACATGAAGAATGATCTGTATTTATGCTATGTGGCCTTTGTAACAGTTTTACCATCATATTGTGATAACTGCGAACGAGAATGGTCACGTATTTTATATTGGTCTAGTTGTATATCGGCTTCTCGACTCTCAGTAAAAGTAATATTCGATCCGGATCGCATTCGTGCTTTAGCTTGTTTCCTCTCTCGGTCTTGGCCTCTCCTGCAAGGCGTGAAATTCTCAACAATATACGGGATTTCAATGTAAGCGTTTAGAAGATAAAAGGCGAACGTGAGACGAGTCTATCCGCTCGTTTTTCTCTCGATGTCTGACGGAGCTCTTCCGCTCATTGCTTTTGGACTCGACTCGCGCGAGTGACGTTGAGGACGGAAGGGACAGGGGGAGGGAGAAAACTAGATAGAAAAGTATGAAAAAGTAAAAAGGCTGTGCTCGATGGTGTGCAGCAATGATAGAACTAACCGCTCATGAATCTTCTTCTACTTCTTCTTTTCTTCGAGTTTTTATTCTTCGTTTCTTCTATCGTTCTTTCTCTCGTGCGAAGCTTCCCAGCGAATTCCTCTCCAATAGGCTCCGTTCCGTTTGGCGTAACTGTAAAGAATCTCTTATACGCGCGCTGTGCCAACAGCCCTTCTCTATCGTTGAAAATTTCACTCAATTCACGAGATGAATATAAAACGGAGCGGCTTCTCCCAACTTGCGTTGAATTCGCACATATCAGCTAAACAAATTTAACATCAATCACGTTTCACATGTATTATTCATTTGGATAAATATGACATCTGACGCAAATATCATTCATATTACGAGACTGTAATATAATTTTCGTTATTTACTTTTAAAAATATTTTGTTGGGCAACGAAATGATCTAAAAAACTCTCCAATAATTCTTCAATATCGTTCCCTGCCGAATTTGCAATTCGTAGTTTTTCAACCTACCTCGATGCTTCGTGAAATAAAAAATTGGTAAATTACAAATGTTTTTTCCTTCATTTCGTTGGACTCCAACGTTACGAACTTCAGCGTTGTTGAAAAACAAAATCGTTGTCGCATACAAAAGATGACGATTCGTCATCGATTCATATGAAAGGTTGAAACGAATGATCATGTGATGAATCCCAGGAAAATGAGAAAGAGAGAGAGAGAGACGAAGAATTTGAAAGGGGACGAAAGTGTAGGGCGATTTACTCTCGGTGCTTTATGTTACGTGGGAGCTCGTTTGGATGGGTTTAACGTTGTATGCGCTGCCACATAGACACTCGAAGGATTGGGGGAGGACACTAATAGAATGGTGAACGTACGTGTGAGTCGCCCAGGAGTAATCGATAAAGCTCACGCGCGTTCATGAGAGGAGGGTACAACACGCAGACCGTACTCTCAACGTGTGTGTAAATTCGAAATGTCGACGTTGCTCTTGACGTCATTATAGCTCTTTCACAAACTTTTACATTTTATGTATTCTCTTTGTATATATATAAACTTATTTATGTGTTCGTATTGACCGCTCATATACTCGAGGAGGCTGTTCCTAACTTTAGCCAATGAAGGCAGAGAATTCTCAATAGAGCTTTGTTCTTATACTTTATATGTGTGGGAACGAAACATGAAAGAGAAGACGTATTCGAAATGTGGTATATGTTCACATTGTAAAAAGCAATGATAAAAATAACAATTCTTTCTTAAAAAATAATTGAAAGTTAAGAAAAAAGAAATTTGTTCGTGAACCTCGAAGAACGAAGTCGTTTAAAAAAAAATATTGTGATTCCTCTGAAATTGAATTTGAAAATAAAGAATTTCGAATCTATTATACCCGATCCTATACATCCATCATTTTTAGTGCCGCATAGCACGAATGAATCACAACCGTGCATTGTTTCAGCGTATTACAAAGAAAATATAAAACGTCAGTGAAATTGTTCGTCGTTGTATCTCGTCTTGACACCTGCGCGAAGTGCGTCGGAGTTTCATATTCCCGGGGCGCCAAGTGTCGAGTTCTAGGTCTTAAAACAATTTCGTGTATGACAGAGCACTTGGTATATAAAGCGGGTAGTATACAGATGAAACTACTATCGATTATGTATTGAATTGCGAAACTCAGCGATTGAAATGCATTAGTCCGCGAGATGTATCTATCGCATAAATCATGAGGAATCGCGCTAACGCGATTTCGCCTCCGGTTCACGTTTACCACTCCAAAATTCTCGGCTGCTTCTCCTCCCTCTTCAATTCGTCTATGCACACTTATACGAGTGCGGACGTTGAAAACACATATGGAAGCAGCGAGTATCTAGCGTGAACGATGATTTAGTTTGGCCCAAAGTAGAACCGCGACGAAATAATACTCTCGTTGCACGACCCAGCCATACACGTATATACGAGCACAAATTTATCGATTTCCATGCACACTATTATTGCAGTAACACCCAATACTAATGTTCCATATTATTTGAGCACGAGATCCGTCAACGTCTATATCGATAGCGGGTGGTAATTATATCCTTCGGCGTATCGGTGGATCCTGTCGAAACATTAATTATCGTAATGCCTTTCACCAAATTTCTTCTCATTAATCGTATTTTTCATAAAATATTTCCCCGTGTAATCATCGGGGATTCGTGAGCGTGAATTTATTTGTCGACTGCTGTTGAAATAAACTGACCAATTCGATGTTTGCGCTGCATGTCCTCGAAAAATCAAGCATCCACTGGATTTCATAAATTTCACCGAGCACACTGGAATAAAGCGAATTTGCTTCGTTTCCCATTTCATTAACCGCCAGGGGATTTGTGTTTTAATATAAAACTGTGAAATTGTTGGACAATTATTGTGAGCAGCTGGAAATACAAATGTGCTCTTCCGTAATTGATTCGCCCGACGATCTTGCACACCTAAACAGATGCATTGTTGGCTACAAGGAGAATGCTCAAGTATCGTACCCACGACGAACCTTGAACAAACAGCTTACACCGAAGGAGGACGGAATCGATCGAGGTATATCACGGTCGCTCGTTTTTGCCTCACTCCGTTTTTACCCACGTATCGAGAGAGCCGCTCGGCGATTCTACAACCGTTCGATCTATCGAGGCACACGTGTTATTGCATGCACACACAGCTATATATTTATACATAAGAATGTGGTGTGTTGTATGCAGACCGCTGACGAGGCGCAACCTGCGCCTCGTCAGCTTGTAGCTCGCGCGTGTACACTACACCACTCATTCTCTTCACCGACGCAGCCACACGTATATTCATGCATGTGCATGCGTGCCATCTCGTCGACTCTGAGAAGGAGCAGCACACGATCGAACAGCCAAGAATTCTCCAGCTTCTCGGCGAAGCCATTCGTCGAGGCTTTTCGCTAAAAGAAGGAACGGAAAGTGCGCCGTTCGCTGCTTACACACGTCGGAGAGGAGAAAGCGACCCACTTAGAGCTCTCGGGTAATTATAAGCCTCGAGGCGAGTAAACGAGGAGTCGTGTGCTACGACAGCTATCGTTATATTCACACGATTCTTTAACCTCAGGAATTCTCGATAGCGCCCGAGCGCAATCCCAATCGTGGTTATCACGTTTTTCCAATTATTATACTCGATTAGTGTGAAAATCAAGGTTACCTTCTACCTGCTAATTTTCTTAGCTCGGATTTTCATTTATAACGCAAACGAATGAACAATCGCTTGCATCAAACTAGATCGAAGAAAAAAGCTGATAATTGGAGAAAAAACTCGACAAATCGTCTATTGAATTCTACGCTCGGTTAAATACGAGGGAAATATTCGAATTCAATGTTGCGTCCACCTCGTTGTACGGGTAAATATTTTAATATCCTGGATAATTCCAGCTTGAAACTAATATTTATTCATATGCGTATAGTTGGCGTACATACAGAAATGACGCGCTCCTTCGTTCCATGCTTTATTGTTTTTTTATACCGCATTATATCGACTAGTTCCCCGTCCTGCGAGATTTAAAAAAATATCTTTGGACAGAGTTCCGTTGAAAAGGTTCGTCGTTTATAAATGCAGCAGAGGACTGAATTCGCACGAATTAGCGAGAACGAGTGAAAAGCTGACGCATTTCTACGGATTTGCAAGAAATATTGATAATAATCGTACTTTGGTAGAGTTTGGCACAGGTACGGCGCGTTCGCGTTTTCCAGAGAGAAATGGCGAAGCAGGAGAACATAACTGCTGCGGTATGGTACGGTGCGCAAACTCTGCGGCTCTTACTACGATAGCGTACCATACGGTTTAAAACTGACCGAGAACCCAATTAGCTAGCTACAGTCCGCCAAGCAAGTTGTAAAGAGAAACAGAGGGAAAGAGCCCCCGAGATAAACGGGACTCGAGCGGCCTAGCTTTTATGCTATCAAGTATTTAAATGAATTAAGCTCTTTCTCTCGCTCTTTGCTAGCGAAAAGGATTTCAGTGAACCATTCGTGTAACCCTCAAGAGAGATTAGGAAATGTAACAATAATTTACGAATTGAAAAATAAAATGCTAAATTAATCGACTTCATATTCATCGTGCGAATTACCGTCCGAGAAAGAGGGAGATGAATAAAAGTCGTCGTGGGAGACTTTCATTAACGTGACGTTAAAAAAAGCTCAACGTTCACAAATCTATTTTTAAATAAAAAATAAAGAAAGAATAAATATCTGATACGTACACGTGCACGTGTACAGAGCTTTGTCCTAAATACTAGAACCGGTAAATGTTGATGGAAAACCTCGGAACAACGTGGTGAATGGAAAAAATATTGTAAAATATCGTGGGAAAAGACTCGAAGTGGGATTTTCACTGCTTTCTCTCTCTTTTCTGCTTTTTCCGCGACTCTAGGCGTGCTAAAACTAACAGACGCGCGCGCGCACACACACACACCATTTTGTAACAGAGAAGCATTCTTTGTCCTTCCCATCTGACGAAAAATCGTGGAAAAGCGAGAAACGTGTTTTTTCGCTCCATTCTCACTCGCCCCTCTCCTCTCTCTCTTTCTTCCTCTTTCTCTATCATCCTCAGTGGTGTTGTCGCAGTATATGACTTCTGCGTTGAACACTTCTGTATAAAAGCACCTCCTCGTTTCACGAATGAAAATTCATGAAGCCAAAGCCATGCAGACTTCCAGATATATGTATATGAGCGTAGAGAGTCTACTAGGGAGAAAAGCAAGAATGGCAAAAGGATAAAAACTTTTGTAATCTTTATATGTAGACAGCCACATGTATGAGAGACACATTTCGGAGTTACATGGGATGAAATTCTCGAGAGCGGTTATAATCATTTGTCATGCTACAAAGCGTGGGAGCACCAGAGCACAGTGAGGAGAAGCGATTTCATTGCTTTTTAATTCTGTTTTCTTGCCTCTTCTCGTAACTAGCTGTTAAGATCACCTTCGAAAGGTTTTTTAGTGTAAAAAAACATTTGCTACATGACTTGAGAAATCAGACGAGAGATTTTCTAATTAGTGACACCATCTCATTGACGCTTCATTTTGTGAGGAATCTTGAACCAACAGGGGTGATTCACTGACGATCTTTTCGCGTGTTTACCAAAAAGAGGACATCGAGCGTTATATCAAATATGTGCAGTTGATAAAATGCGCAATATCAGACTTTCCGCCAAACGCTTTTTCGAATCGGTGATGAATCCGCGTATAAGTAGGGTCCATTCGTCAGTACGAAGAGCCAACGATGACACCGAAGTGTGCGTTATTCCACATTCAATACGAATATACACTGAATTCATAAGTGCATCGGTTTGTCGATACCCATTGACCTGCTTTTCTCGTTCAAGAATTTTTTTTTAGCGTAGGCCGATGATGGTTCAAGGGTTTGGAACGATGTCATTGACTTTCAAGTCTAAAGGACGCGTGCCCGACAGCAATTTCGGTGTAACCGAAAGCGGGTGAACAAATTGAGATCGATTAGGAGGAAAATATAACAAGGAGGAATGTCTATTCATTCGATGGTTCGTTATGATTAATTGATAATAACCTCGACACCGAATAGTGACTGTTTAACCATTTTCAAACAGTTGTCCATACGTCCTTTATTTCTCCTCGATCTTTTCTACTAGCTGTTTTACCTCCGTTACAGTTATTTTTTTTTCTCTTACCTTAATATCTTGTTATAGAATAGTCGGCTTATGTTTGAGCATATGCTAGATAAACACGTAACTGGCATATCGGGAGCACCCGACTAGTCTTCGCCGACACTGTATGCGCAAGTACTGCGGGGCAAAGAGGTGAAGGGCCTGCGTGCGAATATCGCGTGTTTAAAACTCGTCAAGCATGTGATATACTCGTTCTGGCTCTCTTTCTCCAATCTTTTTTCTCGTCTCTCGACTCTCTCTCTCTCTCTCTCTCTTTCTCTTCTCTCTCCCTCTTACGCCGAGTGTACCAATCTGTAGCGAAAGCTCGACAGCGGTGTGTAGTATTAGTACTATATATTTACTTAAACCGTTCCGCCGTAAGAGCAGTTTGAAAAACCAGAAAAGCTGATAACCGTTATAGTCGCGAGTGCGCGGCAAGGCCTCGCATCGCCGGCTTTATCTTTCAATGCTCGCCGTCGAGTCGCTACCGCGTCTCTTTATGTACGCAAATATTTTGTCTCCTCGCTCCGCCCGAGGCATAATAATTTAAATCAAAGTCAAATAAAGTTTGAGCTTCTACTCTGCTCTAAAAATCGGTCATTCGGACATCGAAATGAAGAAATTCAGAAAAGCCGCAAAAAACTACGACGCGTATGCAAATGTCGAACGGCAAAAATTAAAATAAAAGATAATCGCGTAGCAATTTGAGATATTTCAATCGCGGCTCACGTAATTGAATACATTATCGCGTTCGTCTCGCGCAGAGACTCGTTTCTTTTTTAGCTCTTTTTCGGCTTACAATGCCGAAGATTAAACCCCGCCGTGAGTCTTCGGACTTTGCCAAAGATACTTTTTACCCCTACGTTTCTTACGCAAACTTCCTGCCCTACGCAAACTTCCTGCCCTATTCGCCCCTCTTCTATTCTCCATTGTTTCATTGTTTTACGATGTAGCTATTTACACCCCCGTCGTAGTACTTCACGGTAATTTTCTTCGATATCGAGGAAATGGGTTAGCATGTACCGTCGTTAATCACGAGTACAACGCATCGCTATATAAGTTTACGTTGACTCTATCATTATTATAACGGTTTCTGATGGTATATCCCATTGTTCATGAAATCGATAATTCACATGTTCGAAACGAGATTCCGGAATGTCGTCAAACGATAAATACTCTATTAATATTTTTCTCAGTGCTGTATGTTCTTACGCATCGCGTATCTCACAGGTCCTCTTGAAAATGTCCTGCCGCGTTGTTTTCTCACCCGACACCTGCCACTTCCCATTCCGTCACCAAGGACCAAGAGTATGCCCTTCGAAAACTCACTTTCGCTACTATGCGACGTAATAAGTATGAATTCAAATCTCTGGATCAATTACGATGCGGAAACGATGTGGGAGGGAAAACGAGGCGATAGGGATGTTTTGCAATGAGGCCTGGCCGGCCGAATCAACACAATAAATCCATACGTTGCACGAATGTACGTTAGAGCTTTACCGCCACGGCTAGGTTCTGCTTCGAGCCGCGGGCGGTCGCTACAGCGAGCACCGGGCGTACCTACACGCGAGAGAACCCATTGAATTTAAATTATCCCACGCGCTTTATCTCTTCTATCGCGCGCCCTTTCTTCATTATACTGTGCAAACCCCCGTTGTATGAATGTATTTATGAATCAATGTATGTACACGTGTAATTAGTTTTCTCAGTCTGTTGCTTTTATACATAGTATGGAATTTTGTGTACTCTCGGATGACTGCGGCCTAATTCATTGACAATTATCCGCGCACTTTCCCAATATCCAAGAACTTGAGTTCAAAATGGAGGTTCGTCATCCTCGAATCTGAAACGAAATTGTTAAAAAACTGTTTGTTAATAACGAGTACAGAGATCAATGTTCCTTCAAGTATATCTTCACCGTGGAATAGTTCTGCATCCTGCTGTTGTGTCTTAATAGGTTAGTATTTTCGAGGAGAGGCTGTATTTCTCAGGCGCATGAAGTAGGCCACTCGTTGATCATGCGAAATTAGTTCAGGCTCTCAATGGAAATGACCCCTTTCCCAAAGAATGGAAATAACCCGTTTACCTTACGGTAAACTGAAATAAAAAATCTTCCGTTCAACTATATTTGTTATTCGGATTACCATGAATCCAATATCATAAGTGTGGCGGACCTTAGCTCAATTCGACGGTCGGACCGGGCACAAGACATTGCCTGTACACGACACTCATAATATAAAGAGCACATAAATTTAGGGCCCTCAGCGTAAATGTGCCGATGGCGAAATATAGACGCTCCCGAACGAGCGCATCGAGCCTCGATGTCAACATTGAAACTTCCAGAAAAAAATTCAGGCAATATTCGCATGAGAGGGACCCCCGATTCCATAAAATGATCGTTTAACCGAAAATCGCCAGTCTTTGACGAGAATTTGTAACGACTGGTCTCCAGGCAATAAAAACTCGAATCTGTAACCTTTTGAATAAGCTTATTATTAACTTGTATTGAGTTAGAGTTCAGCTCTTTTGGCCTTAATCCCTTAAGCACTTGTCCTCGGTAACTCGTCCTTTCGTGACGGTCTTCGCGGACCCAAAATCGCAACGATTAGCATTTTTCTTTTTGAGCTTAACTCGTTTGCGACGAATTGTACACATATTATGAATACATAGCAAGAAATTAAATTTTCGCGTCAAGGTGACGTTTTGGTAATACGAGTTGAATCTTCTGGGTAAAATGAACGCAGGTATACCGTTTAAGATACAAGGGAATAAACTGTCGGTCCCTTTTGTTTCTCTGGCTCGAAACGATAGCAATCACTGATGGCTATAAAACACGAATGAGCGCGATGAGAAAGTGTCTTTCAGGGGTGGATGGTGAGTAGGGAGGCGGAAACGGGCTACAAACGTCGAGATGGCACGCTATGTATGTGTACGTAAGCTGGCGGAGAACGAGACAACCTGAAAAGCAAACAAGAGGGATAGAGAGACTGCGGGGGAGAGAGAGGGGAAGAGAAAAATATAGGAATAGCGGATGAGATAGAGAACCCGAGAGAAAGTGATGGGAAAAGAGTGATCAAGAGGATGAGATGGACAGAAGGTAAAGCAGCGTTTACAGACGGATGAGAGTGATATGCAAATAACTTTCTCATTCGCCATTCACTTACCCGTATTTATCTCCGTCTGCTTCACGCGGCTCATTGACTTGTTGATTTCGCACGTTGTATACACATATAAATGTGGATATAGTACGAAAAAAAGTATCATGCCAGCTAGAAAGTACTGAAACTACATTTTTTCTCACTCCAATGTTGCATAATCATTCAACAGCCACTTTTTCAGTTACATCAACAATTATTGTAACTAATACCGCGTGAGTGATAATAGATTGATGGTGAAATTAAGATTTTATTGAAATGTTTAAAATACTGGTACTTTGTTGGTGACGAATGCAATTTTGGTTGTCTTCGACCCGAAAGAAGAGTCAGTGCCTACCAACTCAACAAATTTTCGCTGGGCTGTGCAAACATTATAACGCAAGCGAGATAATCGAGCAATTTTTATCTGCAAACGTGATGAATTGACCGTCATGGCGGAGTCTCTCTCTCTCTCCTCTCTTTCTCTCTCGCTTTCTGCCATCTCCTGTCTCGTCGACGAATTGACGAAGCATTCCGTTTATACATCCACATTCGCACGTCATTCTGTATCCGTGTGGATACACGAAAACAACGACGTGGATGAAGGAGAGAAGAGTCTGACACACGGCCGAGACCGCTTTACGAGCTTGTGGGTCTGTCTTAATTGGAACACGAACTCCGCGGAGAGTCAAGTGTGGCGTGAACGCCTCTCGA
This sequence comes from Venturia canescens, assembly GCF_019457755.1. Taxonomy (NCBI): domain Eukaryota; kingdom Metazoa; phylum Arthropoda; class Insecta; order Hymenoptera; family Ichneumonidae; genus Venturia; species Venturia canescens. Next base: position 23,330,035 of record NC_057424.1, on the reverse strand, counting down.
TCGAGCCGAGTTATATAGCCCTACGAGAAAATAGTGCCGCATTTCTCTTTTCCTTCGTACGTTGTCTGCACAACGGACTTCGGCTTGACTTTGATCGCGCTTGATAAAAGCATTTCAACGTAAAGTATATTTTTCATATGGGGCGCTTGACAATTGAAAATAATTGCTATTTTGTCCCAATTGATCGAGCAGCGCTCAGAAAAATATTTCGATATTTTTTAATGACGCTGAAGTTTCCAACGTTGGAGTCCAACGAAATGATCGAAAAAAAACTCTCCAATAATTCCAGTAATTCTCCTATTTTGTTCCCTGCCGAATTTGCGATTCGCAGTTTTTCAAGCTGCACCAACGATTCGTGAAATAAAAAATTGGTCAATTAAAAACGTTTTTTTCGTTCGTTTCGTTGGGCTCCAACGTTGCAAACTTCAGCGTCGTATCTTTTAGTGGGTTTCGTTTTTTGATGAATCGATCGAATGACGAGGACCCAATGACACCGAGTACGCGACTCAAACGCTCCTATCCATGGGTATTTGTGATTTAGTACAGCCGTCCATTAATTTTATCGAACAGTTTTCACGGTTAATCGATTCTGCATGAGCACGCCGCATATGCGTCCTTGAACGGCAGTGCTTCGTATTGAGTGAACCTCGTAAATAATCTCGTCGAGTGTATCAGCACGTTTGAGTCTATCTTTATATTTATGCGTATACGTATACAGACATAGCATGCAAAGCAAATTGTATGTTTATGTATTCATCAGTTTGTGTACGCAAGTATTTATGTGAGTACATGTTGCTTGTCGAGGGACGTGCACACATACGGGCGAGTCTCGACAGTCGCGAAGAGTAATTATCGAGCGATAAAACGCGTCGCAAGGTGAACGCGAAACTGCATCACCAGTTCACGCCCTCTCCGTCTGCTCAGGATGTCCCGCTCTCACACACTTTTTCCCCCTCTCTACATGGACACCAGAAGGTGGAAAGGGGGCTCGTGCGGTCGCGTTGCTGGTCGAGGCTGCGCCTCAACATTACGATGTCGAGAAATAAGCAATCAACGTCGTCGTCACCGCGTTGAATAGTCGCAGTAGTATTAGTAAAATGGCGGTTGAATAACCGGCTGTAGGGCGGACCCGAATTCTATTTGTGGCGAATCAGACTCTTCATTCAAAGATATTCCATATCGATTCACTCCAGAATTTATTATAATTGAATTTGAATTTGATTAATGCTTACTCTGCATAGTTTGCTCGAGTCCGCAATGATTGGAGCCTCTCGAAGATTAACCAACTTTTGTGTATCATTCACAGTCCTCAGATAGCATTTTGCGGTGAATTATTTTCGGAGCTCGCTCCGATTACCTGGCCTCGTAATTCGTTAAAAATTTCAAAATTTTGCTTAGAGCCTTCGTTCAATCGAGTACGAAAATGGAATGAAGTTTCATTTTTCATACAATAAAAAGATAAAATTTTAATATCGACCTCCCATCTTCCGGTGTTTTTTCAATGCTGATAATGCCGCCCAGAGATTTCACGCGCAGTCCTCGAACAAGATCTCCGTAAATCTTGACCTGCCAGCGGGTGAAATATGGTACACCCTCATCGAGCTCCACGTACTTTTCTTTCTCTTTTTTCATCGAGCTCTTGCTCTCCCTATTTCTCACGTACAGCGTTACGGTGCACTGCTGTCTCGCGGTGTGTTGGCTCGATACGATATGCTGCTCCACTCCAGCTTTCTTCTACACGTTCGAGGTGAACGCGTATCGCATATCACCGGCCATTGCGCGGACGCGCCAACCGGAATGCAAATGAAGCACTCTCTAATCGCAAGTAGACACGGGAAGACGGCAGCGAATTGCACCGGTGGTAACCAGTCCGTGTATCGAGTGTGTACGCCTATATGTGAGTGAGTTTCGTACACCGTACACCAAAAGCCATGTCCAGTGTTGAGAATATACCAAGAAATTACCATTATGGGCCATATATGCTCTCAGCTTATTTGCAACATGAAAAATTAAACTTTGGCACAAGCTTTATTCCCATGGAATTCTGCCCTTGGCTTCTTATCCTGACAAAATCTCATCGAGTGCTTAACAATGATTTTCCATCGACACATCTGTCCAATGGTGACCTTTTTCATATCCCTTTTTTAAATAATGAAAAAGGATTATAAAGCGAAGCATTGTAGGATGAACGTGGTGCGAAATCCTTAATCGCTCAATGCTTTTCGAGAGACGCCCGCTGAACTTGCGATGAAAAGGTTGAATTTCAGACGATACAGACTCAGTCGATGTTTCAAGCATAAAAAGTTCAATTGTCCCTCGGGTCCAGATCTTTCTTCGTACAATTTATTCCGCGCTTCACCATTTTGCACGAGGAACAAAGACAGCCGTCGGTTACAAAGATTAACTTTTCATCCTTAAACTGTCGTGCGAGTGCGCGTGTATGCATATTTGTGGAGCCGCAATAGTTCTTGCGGAATATGCTTCAGGGCAGAGATGCAAACGGTAGAAGAACGAAAAAAAAGTGAAGGCAAGAGCGGCACATCGTGGAATGGTCGCTGAATTGTCACTGCACTCCTATAATACACATATTCAACGCGAAACGTGAAAAAAATTGCATGCTTGGCAGCGTCTGTCCAGTGGTTGCGCGTATGTCTATGATACCTCGGGCTTATCGCATATGCAGACGCTCGAACATTGTCTTGTGGAGAGATGGAAAGTGATGGAAGAGATAAACACGGGCGGAAGAGAAGCAGAACGCGATGTATACAAAGAAATAGCAACGGAATGAAAAGTCTAGTCCTCTGAGAACATTTTCATTTTAGTGTGTCCATACGCGAGCTCACGAATGTGTAACTATATGACACGGACATGTTGTCGCGTACGTAAAGTTTAGGGGAAAATGATTAAAAATTTTTTTCAATTATGGATAAGGCATGAAAACAAGAATGTATGACAAAGGAAAAAAATTATTTTCAAATCATCTCATTCTTACTGTCGGATTAACAACTTCATAAACCGTTTGTATTATTGTTCAGAAATAAGCGTCAATTTATTTATCTCCTTTTGATTTGAAAAGCTGCGAGTGAATTCGATTGCTTCTGCGCGGAGGTTCAATTATTTTTGTCTCCAGGGTGCTTAACAGAGTGCAGCGGGAAACAACACCGTGAACTAATCGATCGTTGAATCGAGGCTGAAGCTGCGATAACGGCGAAACTTTTTCTCTCTATTTCTCTTTCAAGCTGAATGTTTTAATCCTTACGATCACTCGAGTTTGCACAGATGAAGCATTCCATATTTGCATATATGTACGTATATGTATTAATGGATTTGACTTCTCGTGAATAGCAATTCATTGCTTTCATATATGGACTACCCTTGTTTCCAGCAACCTCTTCGCCCGTCTCAAACTCCGTCGGCTTTCAATGGAAAGTTACAGAATTTCATCGTTTCACCGGGGGCATCTGTTTGAGACAGTATTCAAACAAAACGAATTTTTTTTTTGAAAACCGAATTTTTTAATCTAACTTTCTAAAGATCCAGTTGATCGTAAAGTTGATACAATTCACGGCCGTTCTGGACACAATTGGGACCCTGTGGCCGCGTGCTCGATAGCGGATGCCCATAATTACACTCCAATACAGCGCAATTGTGCTGTGGTAAAAGAATTAATCGAAATGGACATAGCCGTCCAGCTGAGATTAGGGGAATCGTCGAATTTCACTTCAGTCAGCAAACTCGCATGACTTTGTGTTTAATCAATGCGAGAGTACAAATATTACATTAGATGTGTGGACGGAGAGCAGGCGCGACGGGGGGAAGGGTGAAAATCGTAAAAACGTAAAAATTCATCTCTCGGCATCCAAAACTTTACTATCTTCTCGTCTCTTTGATTGATCCATTTTTTTTTTAATTTCATTTGATTTGATGATTTGAAAAGATCCAAGAGCGATCTTGGAATTCTTTTAGATCGTCGGTGAGCAACAAAATTCATCATTTCTGTAGAAAAGTCTAACATAAGTAGTCACGCCACAGAGGTTTTCCATTTGACCACCTCTTTTTCAGAATTACATTTTCATATTCCTGCGTATTGTCCCGGGGGTAAAAGTACTGCTAGAAGCACTCGCCTCTCTAGCGAGTGTAGACCATCGTCGAAATGCATTGAAACCGGAATGGATGGCAGAAAGAGATGTGGCAAGAGGCCGAACCCGAAACAAGATATTAATAGAATTGAATTCATATAGCTTGGTGGTTAGGATAGCTGTAGAGCCTGAGGATTAAGCTCCTATTGCAGAACGGCGAATCGTCGATTTGGGGTCGGATTCAACGCCGATAATGGGAGCAGTAGTGACGAACGAGAACACTTTATTCTTTTTACAATAATAAAAATATACAAACTTGTTATTCATCTTTGATAATTCATCGTTTATTTAATCTTTTATACAATTCATCTTCATAAACTTTATTATATAAACAAGTCCGAACTTTTCTACGTTTATTTCATATATTATCATAGCCTGATCACGGCCTTACTACTAGTACATTCAGTATCCCTAAAAATAGGAACCAAAAATATTAACGAAGCGAACAAATTGTGAAATTCTGAAAAGCAAAAGTTTTCTGTCTACGTTTTAATCCGAGAGAACAGCAAATAACGATTTAATTCATTAAAAGTTCTTGACGATTCGATGGAAATAGGAATTTTTCTAAAATTTCATTTCCCCGAATTTATTTCCTTCAGAACTTCACTATTTATTCGCTTCGTGAACTTTCAACACATCTTATAAAATATTCTGCATCAACATATCTTTATTCAATATTATTATATTGCATACTGACTAAAAATATCACTATTACGCATAATGAAACTGGACATAGGAAATTTTTACACAGCTTTCCAAAAGTAAACAATCGAACTTACAAACGTCAAGATTCGCAAGGTTTGTTTTAATCTTTCGTTCTTCTTAATTTCCTCATGACATGATGATCATTCCACGTATCGATTAACAAGATCTACGAATAGTCATTAAATCAAAGCTACTCGTTATCACAGAGAAGAAATACTCAAAATTTATTGCTCTCAATTATTCTGTCAGGAATTCAAGAAAAGAAAGAAAAAATTAAAAAAAAAATTAATTTCATAGTGTCGTCGAACACGTTCACAATTTTGTAACGATCGAATCGTTAATGCAAATGTCAGTGTATGTAGAAAGATCATCGGAAAAAAATATGGCCGAACGCGTTTAACATTCCAGTCGCATGATAATCTACTGACGAATCCTAGATTTTGTTTATTTACATAGTATTTTAATGATTTCATGATTTTTATTACATAAATGTGTACGTTACACATTTTTGTGTACATGTAAAAATGAAGATAAATAAAAGTGTTGTTTGACTCTTTTCTTGATGCAAGATGCGATCATTTGGAAATGATTCGACAAATATAGAAATGCCTCTTCTGATTTAGGCGAACTCTTAACATAAAATTATTTAATCACAGGTTGTAAGCACTTGTTACGAATCATCTCAAATAAATTTTCTCTCGTCAACCTCGGATCTGGCGGCCAATACCAAGCAATACGGTTCTCGAACGATTCCGCGAAAGAAGCATTCGCGCATGGAGGCCTGTCCTTGTCGAAGAACGCACTGTTGTCTGTACAATTGTAATAATAAGAGTAACCAGAAGATTGACTCACATGTCGAGTCCAATGAAGTGCAGTGCTTTTGAAAAATACAACGCTTTTCGGCACTATGAAATAAGGGACGTCGGTGTCTTCGTAATGGTTGCCATTTTGCGATGGTACGTGCGTTAACACTTGACCACCTTTTTTCAACGTACGGAGTTGAAGATCGAACTTTTCCTCGAGCTTCTCAGTCAGTTGATACAACTCTTTCGCTCTTACGCGAATCCATACGCCGTTCGTCGGTTTCCAAAGAGCCTCGGTGTACAACTTCGTCAATCTGGACCTATAAATCAAATTTGAGCGTTTTTTATTTCGATAGTTTTTGTGAAAAAATTAAGATTTTATCATTTCTGTGCGTTTGGAATTGACAAAAGTATTGACTGAAAAATCTTGAATTTTATTATCAGACACTTCGAAATCATATGCGAAGTAAAACGTAGACTCACAAGGATCAAAGCATTTATAACACATGAAATTTGGATGAATCCAATGAAATGCAAGAAAAATACGAACCTCTCTTCGATGGACTTTTGACTAACGTCTTCGCCTCCCAGAAAATAAGAGTCGAGGATGTGAAGAGCACTCGTTCTCCTCTGCTGGGTATATTCGCCTCGGAATTCGGTGACAAGCTCAGCAAAAACGAAGGTGTCGGGGTACAAATAAAGATTTGGCACTCTGATCCAAATACCGTTGTTGTAACGGTAAGATCTCGATCCGCCCAATCCAATATAGAAAGTAGCGGATTTGTCGTTGATTTCATCGGAAGAATCGCAGAGCATACAGAACCAATCGTAATTTATATCCAATAATTTGGGAAGGTTCGAAGTGACGAGCATCTCAGGTTTAGTCGTCATAAACCTCAAGGTTGAATTTTTCATCATAATTTTCAAGTGTTCTCCGGGTGCGGTCATCCGAGGAATAGTACGATTCGTTTCAGGCAAGTCCCAATATTCGAGGCACTTTTTTCGTATCTCAGCTTGTCGGTTGTCTATGAGAGTAGTATCTTCGCAAAAAGCAGCGATTTTGAGGAGTCCAGTGATTTGTCGTTGGCCGAGAACTTCGTTTGAATTTTTCAAGTATTTAAAAAATTCTTCGTCTTCCTTCAGGATTTCATGAGGCACGAGTTGCATTACGTCTTGACTTTTGTCTTGGTTCAACAAGATGCGATTAACACGTGAAAAATATTTAATCACATCCGCTACATTCGAATGTTTGCCTTTGCAAATGAGATAACGCTCGGAATTAGCTGGTCTCGAGGTGTTCGGTTTTAATATAGAAATGCTTTGGAAACATCGAGACATTATGTAAACGAGTCCCGCGGAAAAGGGAGTGAAGATGTCAAACAATTTTGTCACGAAATGTCCCGTTTCACGAACAATCATTAACGCAACGAGACACTGACAGAGATACAATTGTTTTGATAGTATTTCCTGCACATTCTCTTGTCCTTCAACCGAAAAACCACCATCGGACATCATGACATGGACACCTTTTCCATTCGTTTGTTGCATGATCAATTGTCTGAATGCTTCTTGATTTTCCGGATCGTAAACATCTCCGTTTCCTTTGGGACCATAAAACGGATGAAAAGTGTCCGGTGGACCCGCACAGAACTCTTCCAGCTTGAAATCATTCGAGTCTCGTAATGTGAAGCCAAAACCTTTAGCACGCCACTTCTTCTGCCATAGCACATACTCGCTGAAACCACCCGGACCAGCGCAAACATCAGCAAAATAAAAGAGCTCGTCGTGTTTCAATATCTTTGGGGCGGTAAATATGTATTTGCAGGCTCTGTCCAAATTCGCCATCTTCACAGCAGCTCTGTTGAGGAATATTGAACTACGAATCGCTTCAAAAGGGTTCGATCTCGTTCGCGCTCGATTCATTTCGTTTTTGGGGAAATTGTCGAACACCGATTTCGAGCCTACCACCCCAGATACAATTGCTGCATCGCAGTACATAGTCTCGTCCTCTATCGTTCTCTTTGTTGGTCCGATTTTCATCCAACTGTTTAAATCTTTGATGCACGGTGGCTCTTTTGTGCTCATGAACCAATCCATATCTTCCTCTATAGATATTATCTCTTTGCTGGGATCCCACCGAATATTGGCCTCTTTTAATTGTTGATTATAGTGACCCAAGCCTCTGCGTCCTTTCTGCTGCGTAGCTTCAACCGGCTCCAAACGTCCTTGTCCGTACTTTCCCAAACCAACACCCTTCTTGTAACCCATTTTTTCCATTATCTGCTTAGCCTTGTCTGCTGCATCAAATTCAGCCTCCAGAGCCATCTTCTTGGCCGGCTTCTCAAACATGTCCCAATTCGATCCCGAATCATCCTGCTGACGCTTCGTTTTTCCATTATTGAAACTTGGTCGCTCGAAACTCGAACTAGCTTCGCCCGATGAAGATGACATTGAGTCTGAAATATGATAAAAAAGAAAATACATTTTACCATTCTGCATGAATTCTGAACCCAACTTTTGAAAATTCATTTAAATATTCATGCTCATGTCAACGTTACACAAAAGTTTTTTATTTAGCTTTGAAAGTGTATTTCTATTTTTTTTTTTTTTTCAATATTGCCATTTTGCTCGCCAAATTTCAAATGAATCCATAATGTAGAAACTACTCAAAACTTTCTTTATTGTTCGTCGCAAAAAAAGGAAAAATTTATATGCAAAGAATAAAACGATTTCCAAAAACGTTATATTTTTGCAAGACGCATCGAAAATATTTACACAGAGTTAAACAAAAAATCAGATAGGTTTGTAAAAACCATACATACCACTTAATCTCCTTCCTTTACGAGTTTAAATGAAAACGGAATGAATAAAATGGAACGTTGTTCTGTTTTATAAAGCGAATAAACGAGTCACTTTTTTTATTTATTTAATAGCAGTAGATAACACGAGTACGATTTTTTAGAACCCGCGTGAAAATCTACAGAAGGCACAGAGTTTCACCTGATCGACTGTCACGGAACTTGTCAGGTATGACATTGAGCAAACACCGGCAGCCACTGAGGGTAGCAAAATCGGGGCCTTATTTATATACGCGCTGACACATAAAGTCGCCCCAAATTTTGGGGGTAGGAATTTTACTATGTACTAGGTAGCGCTGCGATCTTGCGTATCGGGGGTGGGGATAAAAATGACTAAAATTTCGAACAAGTAAAATCTTGAGTTTATTAACTTTGAATGATAATATGGAGACAAATGAAATTGAGTAGAGATTTGAATGTCGAAAATAAATAAAATAAAAACTTCAAGGTTCGAAGCACGTTTACATCGAAGATAAAATGTACGAATCGCCTATAGAACACGGCGACTAAAATATCGTTTTTCCAAAAATTCGACTGTCATCCCTTCGATTCATAAAACACCAAAAAGTCGCACAGTCAAAATCAGACTTTCGCTTTTTTGAGCCATCGATATTCTGTATATCTAAGTTTTATAGGCTCGAAAAATTCACTTTCGATTTTTAGCTACTCGATATTCTGATCTATCTATAAAACAACTACTCTTCATTTTGAAATCGAAAATATAAACTTTTGACACTTGTATAGTCTGTTGAAATTGGATGCAAAATGAAAACTATCGAAATATATATTTTCGAGTAATTATGAGAAATACTTTTAAAAAGTAAAAAAAGAACACCGAGGATTGAAAGACCGCGACCTTAGTTTCGAACGATCTTTACTATATCTTCAATCAATTAAAAATTGGCTTCCCCATTATTTATTGCTGTGACGACATAGTAGGATGATCATGATAGGAAAAAAAATATGAGATCATTCTAAGATAGCCAAGAATGGCGTACCGAAACACTCAATTTTAATCGCGTAAAACATCATATCTCGAAATTGAATGAACGGACTTACTTGCAACACGGACAAAGGAAAAACGGATATATCGGGATATTCGCGTATATAAGAGTGCGGCAGGGCTCGCGCTGCCTTTTCTTGTCCAGCTCGACGCTTGGCGCTAAGCTTGGCGAAATTGGTGATGACAAGTAGACAACTTCCCGTTGTGATCACTCCTCCCACATTCGGTACGCGCATGAAATTTCCTTATGTTATTGAGCAGAATTCAATGCGATAAAAAGAAAAATATGAAACTTTCAATTTTTCGTATAGCACAGAAAAACAGATGCTATGTTATCTCCCGAATTTTCATCAAATCATTTCATTATTTACAATGTTTTTAATCACAATTCGCTCAGTGTCCATTTTCGGTATAGTGCAGCGCGTTATTTATTATGGACTGCAGTAATGGTTTCCCAAACTTTTGCATTATCTAGAGACGCGGCAGCGTCTTGCCGCCAAATATTAATTTGACTCTGTATCGATTATTATTGTAATATCAATACGGCCCGACGTTTCTATAAAAACAGTAATTTTTCGTATAAAAATCTCTGTGTGGAAAGCGTGGGCGAAGTAAGTTATGTAGAAGTCTGGAAGATTTTAACATGACATTATAACTCGCGTGAAGCGATTTTATGGTATCCCCGCGACTACTAAAGGACTCACCCAAAAACTTGGACGAGCTAGTGAAAAATTGTAGACAGCACGTGCACGTTTTACAAAGGCTGGGTGCCTTGAAAACATGGGACAGTATAATAATATACCTGTTTACCAGCAAAATCGGGGATTAAACGAGGTTTCAATATGAGACGACTATGTGGTGGGGTGATTAACTTTTCAGCCGAAACTTTTCGTTGGGGTCGTCAATACTATAGGTACCGGTTCATCATTACCCGTCCTATTATTACGACGCAGGTACTCGCAATGGTGTCTTTTCGTTTTTAAATGAAGAGTCGACTTTACGAAATATGCAGCAAAATCATATTTTAACATTTAGAAGAATGCAACCCGCAGAAAAAAAAGATAAATTAATCATTAAATTAAATTAATAATTATGCTGAAGTTTTCAACGTTGGGAGTTCAACGAAATGATCTAAAAAAAATCTCGAATAATTCCAGTAAATCTCCAATTTCGTTTCCTGTCGAATTCGCAAGTCGTAGTTTTTCAACCTACACCGATGCTTCGTGAAATACAAATTTGGTGAATTACAAATGTTTTTTTCTTTCATTCCGTTAGGCTCCAACGTTGTAAACTTTAGCGTTGTAAATTAATAGAGAGAAACAGAGAGACGCCAGGATGAGAAAGCGTCGAGAAAATCGAAACACACCCAGAATTCAGAGCCATGTTAATAAACCAACGGAAACAAGCAGAGGCGTCCTTTTGTTATAAATGTCTGGTGATTTGGGTCACGTGGTCAATCATTGCCCGTCTTCAATCAAGTACCTGGCGCCCGTGCAACGACAGACATAATCCTTTTTGCACCACGTCAAAGAGCAAACGGGGGATATAAACGACTCACCTTCGACTTAACAAAACTTATTAACCCCTTCAAAACACCTGCGGAAACAAAGTCACTCGTCGCTTGACTACACCCCGCAAAAGCAATAGCACGTTGAATAGCACCAGATAATGGTACAAAATATCCACGGTGTGAACCGGGCACGCACTACGATACAATTCAAAGTTTATAGAGGCAATTTAAGAGTCCGTCCGGACGACTATCGAAAGACACTGGAGTTTCTTGTTCAAATTCTAAGGACTGGCGCTCCAGCCGAATGTGCGACGTTAAAGTTTCCAACGTTGGAGTTCAACGAAATAAACGAAAAAAAGATTTGTAATGAATTATTTTTTTATTTCACGAATTATTGATGTGGCATGAAAAATAACGAATTGGAAATTCGACAGGGAAGAAAATTGGAGATTTACTGGAATTATTTGAGAGTTTTTTATATCATTTCATTGGACTCCAACGTTGGAAACTTCAGCGTCATCCGAATGTACCGTTCGCGGATCCGGATTTTCACAAGCCGACTTCTATCCGCAGGTACTTGAACGACGTTTACGTAGGTACCTGAGTGCGCTAATACGCACTACTCGCTAATAAGGTACCACCGGTCTGCCTTTGCTCATACGAGTTTTTCTCAAAATGAAGTTTGCGAATGGCTTGCTGATAAATTATCCAAAACTGTTGAACTGATACTTAACAAAATTTTACCACATGTTCTTTATTACTTTATCACACAATTTTTGAAATTTTGAGGTTAAACATTTTCTTTTTCAGCGAATGATGAAAAAAGACGTGCTTTTGTCGAAAAATGGCTGCCATTTGATAGAAATTCGGCCAAAACTGTATAGATTTGTTAGATTTTATCATTCTGAAGTGGTAGCTGTGAAAGGTGCAGCGACCGCGTGGGAGGCCATTTCTGCTGTTTGAAAAAAAAGCCATCGGTGTCATAGCAATACGTCTGATAATTCGAATGTACATAGTTAATTCATGAAGAAAACACTCGTTTTCAGAAATTTTTCGCGTAGCATATAGCTACGACACTGAAGTTTGCAACGTTGGAGTCCAACGAAATGAAGGAAAAAAAACATTTGTAATTCACTAATTTGTTTATTTCCCGAAGTATCGGTGCAGGTTGAAAAAATACAAATTGCAAATTCGACGGGGAATGAAATTGGAGAATTACTAGAATTATTGGAGAGTTTTTTTTATCATTTCGTTGGACTCCAACGTTGCAAACTTCAGCGTCATATATAGCTTGAGCGCATTTTTGAAAATGTCAAAGAATTTATCCGACATGTGTCATAGTAGCTCGAAATTTTTTTTTTAAATCTTTCTTATAGCTGCCAGGATTACTGAAAAACTGTTTTCAGAAATTTTAGTGTCGCCTATACTCCGAAAAGTGAAATTCGACATTTTGATCCTGCTCCACTTCCGCAGGTTTTTGCCAAACAAGTTGTCAAACACTCCGCTTGTCAAACAAGTTGTACTGTGGTAGACGCATACGTCGGTTCCAAACTTGTTCAACGAATTTATTCCGGCGTCGTTAGCGCTGCAATGGCGATAAGAGTGAAGAAATGAATATAAAACAAGTCGAATAAATCATATCGGCCGAAGCTGTCTCAGAAAACTCAACTGTTATATTTTGAATCGATGATACTGACGGGGAATCAAATGCCTTTGGTATACACGTATTTATGAAGTTATCGGATTGGATTATCAGACTCTTTTCTTTTGGATTACGAATTGAATCGTTAATTATTTTCTTGCTCATTTGGCTATATCCAACGCGGTTAACGAGCTTTGCTTCCGGGTATGACTTTTAATCGCATCTGCACACAAGAGTGCCGATTTAATACGGCGAGTAGAAAGCTCGTTGATCGTAGATTCAGCCTTGATGAACCGGGGCTTGATTTTCACGGTATCTAAATTCCGCATACACATAAATAGTGTAGTCGAGAAGCCTGCCGGTTTGCTGCTACAGAACCACGAATAAGAATTACAGAGGAAGAGGCGGCCTCGCGTCCGCGGTCTACTGTATACGTACGCGTATGCGAAACTCTGCCGGAAAAGGATCCCGCGATAACACTCGTATAGCAGTATTAAGTTGCAACTTATGTTCCTAGAGCATTTCTATACCTACTAATACCTATAATTCCAATAAAATTTGATAGATTCTTTCCCGTTGAACTATCACCTCGTATTTATAACGGGAATAAGGAACGGATTGGCTACTTAGCAATAGTTAAAATTAGAGGCTGAAGTAAAGTCAAGTGTACCGACATGAAACGGCGAATGGGCATGTTATATGAGCTTTAAGACAGACATGAAAGTGGTTAAAAGGCGGTCTGTGAGCCAATACAAACAGTAGAATTTTTTAAGAGGCTGACTTTCTCTCAATCCTCGGAGTAGTTATCATTCAAATCCGAATATGCCTTGAATGCGTAAACTGAATGTTTTGTTTTTTTTTTTATTTTTATTTTTTTTTTATTTTGTTGCAGGTAAGTTTGGATATGGAAATCGTCTATGAGAAACGTTTCGGACTTCATTTTGCGTTGCTTCGATGCTGAACTGTGTTCGCAGCAAGTATTATAAACTTAACCCTACACCTCATGTGCCTTTTTTCATACCCTCAACCTCATAACCGGGGTTTGAACGCACCCCACTCTTTTTTTGTTTATAAATCCGGTCCTACGATGATAAACTGACTTTATCCTACACCATTTTCTTCGTTTTTTTATAACGAAAAGAATGATGTACGATAAAACTAATTTCAATTGAATTTATATATAAAAAAATCCGTCGATAATCAGTCGATAATGTGACTTGTTAGGACGGGAGCGTAGTTTGAAGTTCGCGTGGGGTGTGCTCACACCCCAGTCATGCGTTCTAGGGTTAATGATATCCACGTATGAGGATAAAACGTTAAGAGTTTGGATGTAATGTTTAAAATCATCGATCACTATCATTTTTATCTTCTTAATTGGAAGTAGTTTAAATAAATGGTTTTCGAAAGATCATTTTATAGAAAGAATAGTAAGCCATGCTGCTCCGCATGCACCGAAACTCTATACGTTGATAAATGTGTGCTCCAGCAGCCACTTGTGCACTCAAACTATGTGTCCGTGGTCTGTTAATTGCGTGCGGTACTGAAGGATAGCGCTCGGTCAATTGAATTAAAGAGGAGAAGTTACTTGGGGAAGCTGGCCGGTTTCTCGTGTGTGTGTTACTGGATAGCAGATGTATTCACCGGCGGCGTTTGTATCCAAAGACCGAATAAACGAAAAAACGAGTCAGCCTCGCTTGTAGACTGTTTCAGAAGGCTTCCACGTGAATATCGACTTACTTGTGAATACTTCCTGTAAATTCATGTTGACCCGCGACCTCAGGACCATCGGATCGCAGTGGCGTCGATTCGGATCCTTATTTCGAGCCGACTCTCAATTTACTCCATGCCATCCGAGGTAGATGTGTAGTATACATGTAAATATGGATGGATTATCGTACACGAGTCGTTCACAAGGTCGCCGAGTTATCGAATTATGAGCTCTACACTTGGCGATTGTGCGTATACTCTCACTGCATGCACAATTTTATCAGTAACAGTGATAAAATATTCGACGAATACCGAGTAAGGTCGTTGCAATTACGCAATATCCTGTGCCAAAATTCCGTCTCTGGTTTTGAACAATTTTATACTGCTAATTTTTCACATTCGTTATTATTCCTGGAGAAAAATGTCCAGTCGAAAGGAGTCTTATTTCGAAATTTATTGATTTTTTTTCTTGTGCCTGTAACTATATGAATACAGAAATCGCAAAGAAAAGCAGATAAAGAGTGAGAGAATAGTATAAACATGAAAAGCGTGTATAGTGGAGCGAAGCGTAGTCGCATAAAGAATGGCGCAAGGATGTAGCAGACTATTGAATCGAAGCGTGACAGCAGCTCCAGCCTTCCATGCAAAGCTTGAGCTGAAAAATCGAGTCACGTAGCAGTTTTACTCGGTTATCGGCACGAGAGCGTTGGACCTGAAGACTCCCCCGCATTCCTTTTTATTTATTTTTTTAATAAAAGGAAATGAAGAAGAACTTTGCCATCTTTTCCGCCATATTGGGGCCTAATGATAGCAAACGGAACGCGAGGTCGGAGAGAACGAGCAAAATTGTAGAGGGCTCGTTTCGTCCTTGACATTTTTTTTCAAGACTGTTCTTGATGAAAATTTGAATTCGCAACTGCTTATCAGGCCTTATCGTTGATACGACCATAAATGTATGACTCTTTTCCACCCTGGTGGCGCCTGAAATTGACGAATTCTGGAATACTCTCGCAAAATATAAATCTTCAAACGTTCATTTTCTCACGCAATCCTCCTTCCTATACTGCCCATCCAATCAAAGTACTTTTGAAAAGACCTTTCCACTCGACTACACCGTTCTCCCGAATCTGGGCTTTTAGTTAGCGTTGGTGCACAAGCATAGAACTTTTCGCGCAGCTCCGTAAAGGCAAAAAAACATTTATACTCCTCGACAATACTACTGGGAAGGTTGGAAGAGCTGCTACTCCGAACGATGAAAAATAGTGAACATACGGAGAAATGAAAAAAAATTGATGTCTCCTTTTCCGCGTGCACCATCAAATTTTACCATCCAAATACACGGGCTGAGTATGGAACAAAAAGCGCGTATACGAGGACTGGTTACGGAAAACGAGAACTTTCGAACTACGAGAGAACTACTTTAAGACTTTCCGGTAATGGCGTAGCATTATCGAGAGAAATTAAAAAAGAATGTTATTTATAGGACATGCTACATTTTACATCCTTTGCCCTGTGCTTTTCTTTCTCTTCATTTGTTTCCACTCTCCGCTGTGCTTCTTTTCAATACTTTTTCCTTTTTCTCTTACGCTTTTTCCAGTCATGATTTCTATCAAGTACTCTATTACGGTCTGGAGATTTTTTCACTTGAAATTTTATTTTATTACCAGGTTCTCGGTGATTTCGATGGGAGCGATCTTGGAATTCTTTTAGATCGTGTCTTTGAACAACAAAATTCATGATTTCTGTAGAAACATCTAACATAAGTAGTCACACCAAAATGAAACCACAGAGGTTTTCCATTTGGCCACCTCTTTTCCAGAATTACATTTTCACATTGCCTGCGTATTATCCCGGGGGTAAAAGTACTGCTAGAAGCGCTCGCCTCTCTTACCGAGTGTAGGCTTGCAATTGTACCATCGTCGAAATGCATTGAAACCGGAATGGATGACAGAAAGAGATGTGGCAAGCGGCCGAACTCGAAACAAGATATTAATAGAATTGAATTCATATAGCTTGGTTAGGATAGCTGTAGAGCCTGAGGATTAAGCTCCTATTGCAAAGCAGCGAATCGTCGATTTGGGGTCGGATTCAACGCCGATAATGGGAGCAGTAGTGACGAACGAGAACTTTATTCTTTTAACAATAAAAAAAATGTAAAAACTTGTTATTCATCTTTGATAATTCATCGTTTATTTATTCTTTTATACAATTTCTTGTATTATAATGGCCCGATCACGGCCTTACCACTAGTACATTCAATATCCCTAAAAATAGGAACCAAAAATATTAACGAAGCGAGCAAATTGTGAAATTCTGAAAAGCAAAAATTTTCTGCTTAAGTTTTAATCGGAGAGAACAACAAATAACGATTTAATTCATTAAAAGTTCTTGACGATTCGATGGAAATAGGAATTTTTCTAAAATTTCATTTCCCCGAATTTATTTCCTTCAGAACTTCACTATTTATTCGCTTTGTGAACTTTCAACACATCTTACAAGATATTCTGCATCAACATATCTTTATTCAATATTATTATATTGCATACTGACTAAAAATATCACTATTACGCATAATGAAACTGGACATAGGAAATTTTTACACAGCTTTCCAAAAGTAAACAATCGAACTTACAAACGTCAAGATTCGCAAGGTTTGTTTTAATCTTTCGTTCTTCTTAATTTCCTCATTACATGATGATCATTCCACGTATCGATTAACAAGATCTACGAATTGTCATTAAATCAAAGCTACTCGTTATCACAGAGAAGAAATACTCAAAATTTATTGCTCTCAATTATTCTGTCAGGAATTCAAGAAATGAAAGAAAAAATTAATTTCATAGTGTCGTCGAACACGTTCACAATTTTGTAACGATCGAATCGTTAATGCAAATGTCAGTGTATGTAGAAAGATCATCGGAAAAAAATATGGCCGAACGCGTTTAACATTCCAGTCGCATGATAATCTACTGACGAATCCTAGATTTTGTTTATTTACATAGTATTTTAATGATTTCATGATTTTTATTACATAAATGTGTACGTTACACATTTTTGTGTACATGTAAAAATGAAGATAAATAAAAGTGTTGTTTGACTCTTTTCTTGATGCAAGATGCGATCATTTGGAAATGATTCGACAAATATAGAAATGCCTCTTCTGATTTGGGCGAACTCTTAACAAAAAATTATTTAATCACAGGTTGTAAGCACTTGTTACGGATCATCTCAAATAAATTTTCTCTCGTCAACCTCGGATCTGGCGGCCAATACCAAGCAATACGGTTCTCGAACGATTCCGCGAAAGAAGCATTCGCGCATGGAGGCCTGTCCTTGTCGAAGAACGCACTGTTGTCTGTACAATTGTAATAATAAGAGTAACCAGAAGATTGACTCACATGTCGAGTCCAATGAAGTGCAGTGCTTTTGAAAAATACAACGCTTTTCGGTACTATGAAATAAGGGACGTCGGTGTCTTCGTAATGGTTGCCATTTTGCGACGGTACGTGCGTTAACACTTGACCACCTTTTTTCAACGTACGGAGTTGAAGATCGAACTTTTCCTCGAGCTTCTCAGTCAGTTGATACAACTCTTTCGCTCTTACGCGAATCCATACGCCGTTCATCGGTTTCCAGAGAGCCTCGGTGTACAACTTCGTCAATCTGGACCTATAAATCAAATTTGAGCGTTTTTTATTTCGATAGTTTTTGTGAAAAAATTAAGATTTTATCATTTCTGTGCGTTTGGAATTGACAAAAGTATTGACTGAAAAATCTTGAATTTTATTATCAGACACTTCGAAATCATATGCGAAGTAAAACGTAGACTCACAAGAATCAAAGCATTTATAACACATGAAATTTGGATGAATCGAATGAAATGCAAGAAAAATACGAACCTCTCTTCGATGGACTTTTGACTAACGTCCTCGCCTCCCAGAAAATAAGAGTCGAGGATGTGAAGAGCACTCGTTCTCCTCTGCTGGGTGTATTCGCCTCGGAATTCGGTGACAAGCTCAGCAAAAACGAAGGTGTCGGGGTACAAATAAAGATTTGGCACTCTGATCCAAATACCGTTGTTGTAACGGTAAGATCTCGATCCGCCCAATCCAATATAAAAAGTAGCGGATTTGTCGTTGATTTCATCGGAAGAATCGCAGAGCATACAGAACCAATCGTAATTTATATCCAATAATTTGGGAAGGTTCGAAGTGACGAGCATCTCAGGTTTAGTCGTCATAAACCTCAAGGTTGAATTTTTCATCATAATTTTCAAGTGTTCTCCGGGTGCGGTCATCCGAGGAATAGTACGATTCGTTTCAGGCAAGTCCCAATATTCGAGGCACTTTTTTCGTATCTCAGCTTGTCGGTTGTCTATGAGAGTAGTATCTTCGCAAAAAGCAGCGATTTTGAGGAGTCCAGTGATTTGTCGTTGGCCGAGAACTTCGTTTGAATTTTTCAAGTATTTAAAAAATTCTTCGTCTTCCTTCAGGATTTCATGAGGCACGAGTTGCATTACGTCTTGACTTTTGTCTTGGTTCAACAAGATGCGATTAACACGTGAAAAATATTTAATCACATCCGCTACATTCGAATGTTTGCCTTTGCAAATGAGATAACGCTCGGAATTAGCTGGTCTCGAGGTGTTCGGTTTTAATATAGAAATGCTTTGGAAACATCGAGACATTATGTAAACGAGTCCCGCGGAAAAGGGAGTGAAGATGTCAAACAATTTTGTCACGAAATGTCCCGTTTCACGAACAATCATTAACGCAACGAGACACTGACAGAGATACAATTGTTTTGATAGTATTTCCTGCACATTCTCTTGTCCTTCAACCGAAAAACCACCATCGGACATCATGACATGGACACCTTTTCCATTCGTTTGTTGCATGATCAATTGTCTGAATGCTTCTTGATTTTCCGGATCGTAAACATCTCCGTTTCCTTTGGGACCATAAAACGGATGAAAAGTGTCCGGTGGACCCGCACAGAACTCTTCCAGCTTGAAATCATTCGAGTCTCGTAATGTGAAGCCAAAACCTTTAGCACGCCACTTCTTCTGCCATAGCACATACTCGCTGAAACCACCCGGACCAGCGCAAACATCAGCAAAATAAAAGAGCTCGTCGTGTTTCAATATCTTTGGGGCGGTAAATATGTATTTGCAGGCTCTGTCCAAATTCGCCATCTTCACAGCAGCTCTGTTGAGGAATATTGAACTACGAATCGCTTCAAAAGGGTTCGATCTCGTTCGCGCTCGATTCATTTCGTTTTTGGGGAAATTGTCGAACACCGATTTCGAGCCTACCACCCCAGATACAATTGCTGCATCGCAGTACATAGTCTCGTCCTCTATCGTTCTCTTTGTTGGTCCGATTTTCATCCAACTGTTTAAATCTTTGATGCACGGTGGCTCTTTTGTGCTCATGAACCAATCCATATCTTCCTCTATAGATATTATCTCTTTGCTGGGATCCCACCGAATATTGGCCTCTTTTAATTGTTGATTATAGTGACCCAAGCCTCTGCGTCCTTTCTGCTGCGTAGCTTCAACCGGCTCCAAACGTCCTTGTCCGTACTTTCCCAAACCAACACCCTTCTTGTAACCCATTTTTTCCATTATCTGCTTAGCCTTGTCTGCTGCATCAAATTCAGCCTCCAGAGCCATCTTCTTGGCCGGCTTCTCAAACATGTCCCAATTCGATCCCGAATCATCCTGCTGACGCTTCGTTTTTCCATTATTGAAACTTGGTCGCTCGAAATTCGAACTAGCTTCGCCCGATGAAGATGACATTGAGTCTGAAATATGATAAAACAGAAAATACATTTTACCATTCTGCATGAATTCTGAACCCAACTTTTGAAAATTCATTTAAATATTCATGCTCATGTCAACGTTACACAAAAGTTTTTTATTTAGCTTTGAAAGTGTATTTCTATTTTTTTTTTTTTTTCAATATTGCCATTTTGCTCGCCAAATTTCAAATGAATCCATAATGTAGAAACTACTCAAAACTTTCTTTATTGTTAATCGCAAAAAAAGGAAAAATTTATATGCAAAGAATAAAACGATTTCCAAAAACGTTATATTTTTGCAAGACGCATCGAAAATATTTACACAGAGTTAAACAAAAAATCAGATAGGTTATAAAAACCATACATACCACTTAATCTCCTTCCTTTACGAGTTTAAATGAAAACGGAATGAATAAAATGGAACGTTGTTCTGTTTTATAAAGCGAATAAACGAGATCACTTTTTTTATTTATTTAATAGCAGTAGATAACACGAGTACGATTTTTTAGAACCCGCGTGAAAATCTACAGAAGGCACAGAGTTTCACCTGATCGACTGTCACGGAACTTGTCAGGTATGACATTGAGCAAACACCGGCAGCCACTGAGGGTAGCAAAATCGGGGCCTTATTTATATACGCGCTGACACATAAAGTCGCCCCAAATTTTGGGGGTAGGAATTTTACTATGTACTAGGTAGCGCTGCGATCTTGCGTATCGGAGGTGGGGATAAAAATGTCTAAAATTTCGAACAAGTAAAATCTTGAGTTTATTAACTTTGAATGATAATATGGAGACAAATGAATTTGAGTAGAGATTTGAATGTCGAAAATAAATAAAATAAAAACTTCAAGGTTCGAAGCACGTTTACATCGAAGATAAAATGTACGAATCGCCTATAGAACACGGCGACTAAAATATCGTTTTTCCAAAAATTCGACTGTCCTCCCTTCGATTCATAGAACACCAAAAAGTCGCACAGTCAAAATCAGACTTTCGCTTTTTTGAGCCATCGATATTCTGTATATCTAAGTTTTATAGGCTCGAAAAATTCACTTTCGATTTTTAGCTACTCAATATTCTGATCTATCTATAAAACAACTACTCTTTATTTTGAAATCGAAAATATGAACTTTTGATACTTGTATAGTCTGTTGAAATTGGATGCAAAATGAAAACTATCGAAATATATATTTTCGAGTAATTACGAGAAATACTTTTAAAAAGTAAAAAAAGAACACCGAGTATTGAAAGACCGCGACCTTAGTTTCGAACGATCTTTACTATATCTTCAATCAATTAAAAATTGGCTTCCCCATTATTTATTGCTGTGACGACATAGTAGGATGACATGATAGGAAATATGAGATCATTCTAAGATAGTCAAGAATGGCGTACCGAAACACTGAATTTTAATCGCGTAAAACATCATTTCTCGAGATTGAATGAACGGACTTACTTGCAACAAGGACCAAGGAAGAACGGATAAATCGGGATATTCGCGTATATAAGAGTGCGGTAGGGCTCGCGCTGCCTTTTCTTGTCCCGCTCGGCGCTTGGCGCTAAGCTTGGCGAAATCGGTGATGACAAGTAGACAACTTCCTGTTGTGACCACTCCTCCACCTCCCGCTACAGCCGCCATTTTGGAAAAATAACTACAAAAAATGGGTTTTCACCAATATCTGCGTTCTGAGTGGTCTTACGACTAAACAGTTTCATGTCAAAATTAAAGATGATAAAATTTCCTACCGAAAAAGTTTCATACATTTTTTTTTCTAGGAATAATATTTTCAGAATTACAGACAATCAAAATCTGATGATCCTATCTCTCATTATTGTTTGCTTCGCTCACTACAATGTTTAATTTTCTCGTTCGGATTTCATCGCGAACGATGGTTTACCTCACTCGAACCGTTGACGATTTTATATATTTTTTTTTCTTCCACATCAAGGTTCCACAGCTATCCCTTATTTCTGAACCATTATAGTCTGAGTCGCTATCATTTTCATATTCGATAGCAGCGTCGTCGTTTTTTTCATCAGTCAAGTAATTTAACGAATCATCATCGACTCCTTTAACTTGGCTAGTTGAGTCATCTATGAAGGTAACGACGTTTCCACATGATTGTTCGAAGTTGGCTTTCCTGCCTACATCATTTTTTGTAATTTGTTTATCAGTTAGTACTGATCGAAAAGTGCTCTTTAGATTTTTTTTCGATTTATATCCCAAGCTGTAGAAAAAATTTAATCATTTTAAAATTATGTTTTATTTAATCATTTTCAATTTTTTGGACAGCACAGAGAAACAATTACTATGTTATCTTCCGAATTTTCATCAAATCATTTCATTATTTACTATGTTTTTAATCACAATTCGCTCGGTGTCCATTTTCGGTATAGTGCAGCGCGTTATTTATTATGGACTGCTGTAATGGTTTCCCAAACTTTTGCATTATCTAGAGACGCGGCAGCGTCTTGCCGCCACATATTAATTTGACTTATTATTTGTATCGATTATTATTGTAATATCAATACGGTCCGACGTTCCTATAAAAACAGTAATTTTTCGTATAAAAATCTCCGTGTGGAAAGCGTGGGCGAAGTAAGTTATGTAGAAGTCTGGAAGATTTTAACAAGACATTATAACTCGCGTGAAGCGATTTTATGGCATCCCCGCGACTACTAAAGGACTCACCCAAAAACTTGGACGAGCTAGTGAAAAATTGTAGACAGCACGTGCACGTTTTACAAAGGCTGGGTGCCTTGAAAACATGGGACAGTATAATAATATACCTGTTTACCAGCAAAATCGGGGATTAAACGAGGTGTCAATATGAGACGACTGTGTGGTGGGGTGATTAACTTTTCAGCCGAAACTTTTCGTTGGGGTCGTCAATACTATAGGTACCGGTTCATCATTACCCGTCCTATTATTACGACGCAGGTACTCGCAATGGTGTCTTTTCGTTTTTAAATGAAGAGTCGACTTTACGAAATATGCAGCAAAATCATATTTTAACATTTAGAAGAATGCAACCCGCAGAAAAAAAAGATAAATTAATCATTAAATTAAATTAATAATTATGCTGAAGTTTTCAACGTTGGGAGTTCAACGAAATGATCTAAAAAAAATCTCGAATAATTCCAGTAAATCTCCAATTTCGTTTCCTGTCGAATTCGCAAGTCGTAGTTGTTCAACCTACACCGCGATGCTTCGTGAAATAAAAATTTGGTGAATTACAAATGTTTTTTTCTTTCATTCCGTTAGGCTCCAACGTTGTAAACTTTAGCGTTGTAAATTAATAGAGAGAAACAGAGAGACACCTGGATGAGAAAGCGTCGATAAAATCGAAACACGCCCAGAATTCAGAGCCATGTTAATAAACCAACGGAAACAAGCAGAGGCGTCCTTTTGTTATAAATGTCTGGTGGTTTGGGTCACGCGTTCAATCATTGCCCGTCTTCAATCAAGTATCTGGTGCCTGTGCAACGGCAGACATAATCCTTTTTGCACCACGTCAAAGAGCAAACGGGGGATATAAATGACTCACCGTTGACTTAAGAAAACTCTTTAATTCCTTCAAAACATCTACGGAAACAACGTCACCCGTCGCTTGAGTACCCCCCGCAAAAGCAATAGCACTTTGAATAGCACCAGAAAAAGGTACAAAATTCCCACGGTGTGAACCGAGCACGCACTACGATACAATTTAAAGTTTATAAAGGCAATTAAAGAGTCCCTCCGGGCGGCTATCGAAAGACACTGGAGTTTCTTGTTGTGCCGACAATTTTAAACAATATTTTCAGATTCTAAGGACTGGCGCTCCAGCCGAATATATACCGTTCGTGGATCCGGATTTTCACAAGCCGACTTCTATCCGCAGGTACTTGAACGACGTTTACTCAGGTACCTGAGTGCGCTAATACGCACTGCTCGCTAAGGTACCACCGGTTTGCCTTTGCTCATACGCGTTTTTCTCAAAATGAAGTTTGCGAATGGCTTGCTGATAAATTATCCAAAATTGTTGAGCTGATACTTGATAAAATTTTACCACATGTTCTTTATTACTTCATTACACAATTTTTGAAATTTTGAGCTTAAGCATTTTCTTTTTCAATGAACGATGAAAAAGACGTGCTTTTGTCGAAAAATGGCTGCCATTTGATTAACATTCGGCCAAAACTGTTTATAATTGTTAGATATTATCATTCTGAACCAGTGGTAGCTGTGAAAAGTGCAGCGACCGCGTGGGAGGCCATTTCTGCTGTTTGAAAAAAAAGCGATCGGTGTCATAGCAATACGTCTGATAATTCGAATGTACTATTTCATGAAGAAAGCACTCGTTTTCAGAAATTTTTCGCGTAGCATATAGCTTGAGTGCATTTTTAAAAATGTCAAAGAATTTATCCGACATGTGTCATAGTAGCTCGAAATATTTTTTTTAAATCTTTCGTATAGCTGCCAGGATTACTGAAAAACTGTTTTCAGAAATTTGTAGTGTCGCCTATACCCCGAAAAGTGAAATTCGACATTTTGTTCCTGCTCCACTTCCGCAGATTTTTGTCACTTTTCATTTTCTCTCCTCGCTTATTTAATCGTTCGCACTCATAAAGTACCGAAGAGCAGCGTTCGACCGGTAGACGGCTGTAATCTACACTTGACCCACTTTCAAATGCTCGACCACCTGTTCGCGCATCCAACAAAAAAATTTACGAAAACAAAAAGTATACGGCGTCGTATCGGACAGGATTATTCAGGAGCCTACTCACGCGAGTATAAATTTCATTTTGGTTCGATACAAAAAAACTGGAAAAAATTTACCACGTATTTGAAATAAGTATAGAATTCTACGGATCGACGTGTTTCTCTAGCTATCCTTTGAGCACAATCTTGTTCTTCAAATGACGAATATGTTTAAGCAATTTCGGAGTTATCGAACAGGTTACATTCAGCAGATGATAAATGAGTATTATACTTCATACTTCATAATAACGAGAGAGGAAACATTAAATTGGCAACCTTGAAACGGGATTTCCTCGTTCCGGTAAAACCAGACCCCATAAAGGCAGATGCAGAGCGAGATAGAGAGGAAAATGGAGAGAATCCGCTTATATCGTACGCGTCTACGTCAGTCGGATGACGAACACCCATTCGGGTGACCCAATTGTATGACCTACTTAGTTCCTCATCGATGTATGCCGTACTGCGACGTCAATTTATATATTTATTATATTACTATATTTATTATATAGAGGGTGACACGGAGCTGAATGAAGATTTAAAGATTCAAGTGAAATGTATGAATGAGCACACAGTTTTCCATTTTATTCCCGGTCCTTGTTTCTCGTGAAAAAAATATTTTTCATATACGAACGCGTAGCTCTATCAGAGCTTCTCGCAAGCTCTACAGTTTTAAGAGCATGGATCAGTCGAGTAACAACCTCACCTCGAATTTTCGAAATGAAAATTCTCCGCTGTCGTTTGACTAATTAAAAAAAAGGCTCTGTCAGCGGACGCGGAAAGATGGCAAAAATACGCTGACAGGGGCTTTTTTTTATTGATCGAACCGTGTCGAACATATTCAATTTCGAAAATAGCAGCTATCTCTCTCGCACTCACGGTGGCGAGATAACGATTGCTCCATCACCTTAAACCTGAAATCTCTCTAGAGCTGTTCCCTAATCAACGAAATGTGCCAAAAAGAAAAGCTTTTTTCCAAAACGGGACTGGACACCGGAAATCTTTATTTACCAGAGCGAAATCCTTCCGATCAAAGAATCAAATTCGCGAGCTAGATTCATGTTTTTTCGACAATCCCACGTCACATTAATCATTGATTTCGACGGGAGAAAATCGTGGCGGAGCGATTCGTAAAAGAACGACGGGGCTCTGATGAGGAGTTGCGAAAGTTTGATTAGGAAAGCGGCCCTTGTGACTCCGAGCGGTACATCACTCGAGAGCTCTCCGGAGTCTGCCGCGAACGAGGTAAACTTCCTGCCCCTTCGCGCTCCTCTTCCTCCGGCTCCGTTTCCTTTTCCTCAGCTGCTGCATTCTATATAGAAGCATCGTAATCCCCATACACGACTAAATGGCCACATTGATGCGAGTTAGGTTTGTCAGCTTCGATGTTACACACGTTGCAAACACAGTTTATCAATTTTTCCAATGTTCACATATTTTTTTTTTTTTTTCATATACCGTTGATTTTATTTTTTAATGGATAAAAAAACTCTCAGCGCACGATCCGCATTGCAAAACGTGGAGTTTCATTCACACATACAAACAGCTCTGCACCAGTGGAGTCTGACCAACTATATTTTTTAATTACTAATAACGTGCGCGCATACGTGCGTCAAATTATTCACAATCTTAGAAAGATGGGAACACGTGGATCCTCTCTTTCTTTAAGAGTATGGATCAGTCGACAACCTCACTTGGAATTTTTTAAATTGAAATTCTTTGACACGGTTTGACTGATTAAAAAAAGGCTCTGTCAGCCTACGCAGAAGGATGGCAAAAATCGACTGACAGAGCCTTTTTTTAATCGGTCAAACTGTGTCAAAGAATTTCGATTTCGAAATTTGCAGCTATCTCTCTCGCACTCACGGTTGCGATATACCGACTGATCCATCCTCTCAATATCGATCATTTTTTTCCGAATCGAACTTGGAATAGTAATGAACTTGGTTGAGTTATGATCCCTGGATACGTAAAAATTCGACGAACTAACATCGTGACTAATCGTAACCGCAAGAGATTATAAGCATGAAAGTGGTGGTCAAACTGTAAGTCTTACATTACAAATGGGCTTGAGAGGCGTAAGGTAGAAAGGCTGTAGAAACCCAGGGTTTTGGGTATATTGCGTTGTTAGTCATATAGTACGAGGAGCAAGAAATGTAAGCATCAATGAAATATATCAAGACCATAAATATCGATATACTTCTGGTGATAATCAGTCAGGGATTATATCGTAATAAACGCCAGGACGTATTAAGGTTTTCCGATGAACACGCGAGAAACTAATGCGTCGCATGAGTATCGGTGCGAATTGCACAACATATTGCCATCATATATAAGAGCCCCTGAGCACATGAGATTACCATTAGCAGATATGTGCAATTCCAACAAGATTCTCACATATGTAGAGTGTTCAATTACCGAGATGTTTATTTCCGTCAGCTTAAGTTGCAAATGTAAATGATACCGAGTTCGCATTTTTTCAGTTGATAAAAAAGAGCGTCAAATCTGATCGAGCTGCTTCAGGCGCTACCACAAATGTTAGAAAATGTGATGTTAGAAAACCATCGGACAGGAAGTTTCGACCGGACGCACAGATTGAGCCTGTTCGATCCGCGTGTGTAAATATGCCTTTATGATTTGAGATTTGTGTGCATAGTGTGGATTATACTACAACCTGTGAAAACTAGATATCTCACTGATTCCCGATTATCGTCAACATGCCAATTTATCCAGCACCGTGTGCATCAGTTTTCTGTCTGCACTCATCGATTTTCAATCTCACGTCTTCTCTAGCCTTCTCTCCTTCCACCTATCTGTCTACTTCCTCTCTTTTTTTGCAGTACACGTGTTTGCTGTATTAGCCTATCATGTGCGCGCTATCGGACGCGAGTTTCTCGTCCGGCATGATTTTCCATTCCAATATATCGGGCATCGCGTGGACGATCACGCGGAGTGGCCTCTTTCGACTGTGAACGAAGCGTTCGCACAGTGCCGAAAACAAACTCGATCAAACGTAAATCCCGCGTTATTGATCACCGCGTCGATGAACGCTCGTGTATCTCGACTGTTCAACCTTCTTTCCCCTTTTTCTCATGCTCTCCCTATCTTTTACTCGATTTTCCAACTCATCTACGTCTTTTTTTGCCCAACCGACGAGTTTAATTTTTTATATCCTAGCCTACGCTCATCAGAACACTCCACTATTGATATTTAAATAAAAAAAGACCAACGACTAAAATATCGCTTGTGATGGCAAAATGGTATAAATAGTTTCAAACAAATGTCCCGAGCGAAATAATAAAATTGTGGAAATTCCCGTGGAAGAAAAAATTCACCTTTTTCGGGAGATCGACCGCTTTCCCTGGCTACTCTCCGCTAAGCTATTTTTTCTGTTATCCCATAAATCGGTCCCGAAACGCCTCTATAATAGAAAAATTCAGGTGGGATTTCATACTGATCCGCTGCAACATTGGAAATTTTAATTTCGCTCAATTCTGAACAATTTATTTACAAAACTATTTTTTTGCATCGCACTTTTTACACAGTACCATAATCTTTGGAGCAGGACGATTCGGCGTATTTATTGAATTCGGAGGAATTTTCAAAACATTTTACTCAATATCCGTGGCTCTAAAATATCGGCCGGTGCTGAAACGTCCCTGCGCCGCAATGTCTCGCGCCGAAGCGTCTCGCGCCTAAGCCGCCGCGCCGCAATGATCGCGCCGAAACGTGACGCACTCCATAATTTTTAATGGCAAGGCATATTTTATTTTCACTAGTCATACATGACTCGAAATTAAATTCGTAGCAAATGTATGTGAACCCATCCGTCGAATACGCAAAGCGCAACCTGCCTGCAATATGAACAGTAAATTACGAGAGTCAATGGGAGTTATCCGCGAGAATTTGTTGAATTTTTGCCACATAAATTCGCAGAAAGGGGCACGCAAATTAATGCTATTCGCAAGCAATCTATTCGAGGAGAGCTCGTCGTCTTACTTCCTCTCTTCCTCTTTCTCTCTCCCTCTCTATCTAGACTCTCCCCACACGGAACGAAATCCCCGAGGAAAAAAATCTGTATTCACCCTCCGTGCTTTGCTCTATCGCAGTTATTGTGCGTCCGGAACGACTTATCGCAACATCACGCCCTTTGTATATTTGTGAGACTAAAATGGCGAAATGTAATTCCGAATATTGTTGCATGCTGCCAGTGTATGTTTATCGTCGATCCTACGCATCAAAGGATCTCGTCATTATTTAAAAATATTTTAATTATTCGCAGAGAATATTGTTAAATTGAATCCCAAAAACTATTTGTCATCCTAACGGAGAGAAAAAAAATGTCACAAGTTCATGAACGTCACGTCTATGCGTGCATGAAATACGCTTCGAAACGAGGCTCTGATCAATTTTACTACGTCTTTATTAAAATAGTAAATCCCGTACGAGTAATGTAACTGGCCTTTTGCCAGACCAATGCACGAAATAATATCGCGCAGAGGTTGCGGAGTAGGCAGAGCTTTACCATTTATAACACGCTCGAAAAATCTGCTGCATTGCACTAAAATGATATAGCAGAAAAAGAACCGTAGTGGCAATGTTGTATGTTAAAAACGAACGACGCTGAAGTTTGCAACGCTGGAGTCCAACGAAATGAAGGAAAAAAACATTTGTAATTCACCAATTATTTTTTATCTCACGAAATATCGGTGCAGCTTGAAAAACTACGAATTTCAAATTCGACAGGTAACAGAATTTTGGAGAATTACTGGAATCATTATTGGTTTTTTTACATCATTTCGTTAGACTCCAACGTTGCAAACTTCAGCGTCATAAAAACGAGGAGTGTATTACGATTGAAAGGGTCTTTGGAAATTGGTCTCGGAGGCCTGGAAAGTTTCCACAAATGCTTATGAAGCTCATCAGATTTCGAGGTTCACACAACAAAAATATTATGCATAAATCATAAACGGTCCTTACGACAAATCCTCTCACGCGCAGTCTTCGTACGGAGAGAAAAGCACTCATATCGTACTTTTGACACACAGGGAAACAGAACAGACGAGATTAAAACAACTTCGGCATCGAGTCAAGTTTTTTTTGTTATCGAGCATCGTGTATAGATATCCGTATCAATACATAGATACGTTGAATATCTATTATACACATGGAGCCCAGGTCGAACAGCTCGTTTCATTTCAATTTGTTTCACTTTAGTGAAACGCGTTGCATGTACAGCTAAAACGCGTTACAATCTCTGTGTGAAGTTCACAAACGTGGCATTGCATGCCGTGAATGACGTGGGATATTCACGCGAACGCAAACGGAAGAGACGCAAAGTTCGCGAATCCCATTGAATAGCGTACGGGATCCAGCTACGATTCGTTTTCCAGAGTAGCGGTGGGAGGAGGAGGGCCGGGGTCGGCAAACACGGAAACTGAAAAGATATTTCTCGGTTGGAACGGCTGGCAGCAGGTGAGGAAACGAGATGGAGAGAAGACAGAAAATATACGAAACTGTGTTTACGTGTATGCGACGTGGAGATATATATGTGTGTGTACGTGCATTTGTCATTGGCGTTGAGTTTATTGCAAGCTGCGTTGGCGTGTACGAGAAAAACCGAACCAAATACTCTCGAAATTGCCAGGTGAAGAGGATGAAACGAAAGATATAACGATCCAGTTTTATACGTTGTAGGATAAACGTGTTTGTAACACGCGAAAAAGAGACTTGCTGGAAGCTGATCGATGCTTTCAAACTGTAGTATCAAATGAATTACGAACAAATCTGAGGGCCTTTTTCCTCTTTTCATTCCTCAAATCATACACGCGTAAAGCCTTAGCAGAGTAAAAGAAAACTGTATATGTGAAGTCCCTAGAAACTTTGTCATCTAAGTACTTCTGAGCAACGTCGATTGACGCAAATCGTTAAATAATATCATTTTTACGTTTGCTAATTCACAACTGTATGTCTCCACGACGCTGAAGTTTGCAACGTTGGAGTCCAATGAAATGAAGGAAAAGAAGATTTATAATTAATTATTTTTTTATTTCACGAATTATTGACGTGACTTAAAAAATAACGAATTGGAAATTCGGCAGGGAAGAAAATTGGAGATTTACTGGAATTATTTGAGATGTTTTTTTAGATCATTTCGTTGGACTCCAACGTTGGAAACTTCAGCGTCATTATGTCTCCCCACTCGGTACGTTTCCTGAACTGTGTACAAAAGACGCAGGAGATGTCTTTCAACGTTCCTCAAGTATCATATCAGCTGTCACAACGATCGTGCAATTATTTATTGATAAATATCTTTAAATCGGATAAACGTAATCCTGAAGAAGTAGTATCACGATTTTGCGTTGTTTTTCATCAGATTCGTATGAACTGTTGTTTCTGCTTGGCGGTAAGTCCGATTTAAATCGTTAATTGTTCATTTTGCCCCATGTTTTCCTTTGCAAACATGAGTGTATAAAATTGTCTGTAAAACGTCAATAATCGAATAAATTTATACTTCGAACGGAAAATTATGACGTCCTACAGTAGAATGCACGGTCGTGTAACTTTTTCGAATATATTCATTAACCTTCACGATTTATAAACTAAAAAAGTGGTGTGACAGGGAGTCAGTAGAGAAATTCGATTGAAAGAGCTGTAGCGTGTAAAAAAAAACAACCAAAAACAATAAGGGAATAACAAGCGGTAATTGAGTAGCCTCGTGTAAAACAAATACGTATTTCTTGCTCGAAGA
Organism: Venturia canescens; assembly: GCF_019457755.1. Taxonomy (NCBI): domain Eukaryota; kingdom Metazoa; phylum Arthropoda; class Insecta; order Hymenoptera; family Ichneumonidae; genus Venturia; species Venturia canescens. The sequence continues at coordinate 23,298,375 of NC_057424.1, read as the reverse complement.
GCATTAAAACTGCGTGCTCGTGCTCGCGCGTTCAGCTATTCATAAACGCTTCCGCGTTCTTTATTGCAGGACGTACGTTGTCACCGAGTGCATTTGCCACACGGACGATGAACAAAACGCAACATACTCGCACGCACCCCTCGAGCCGAGGTGCTTCTTTTTTTATATCGTTTTTTTCATGCACACCAGTATGCATTTAATGTACACGAGCTTGATAAAACAGCCGGTCGTGCTTTCGCTGAAATTAAATTTTCGAGCCGATATTGGCCAGCATACGCCACACGATATTGGCTCAACATCATTGTAAATCCACAAACTTTTACTTCTGATTTTACACGTTTTTATTGGGAGGAATTATTATCTCGATCTCGAATACTAAGAATCGCTCTTTTGCACATTCAAATATCAGGCTCATAAATAGTATTTTTCCATTCGTCTTTCATATGGAAATAATATTGATCGTGAATTTCATTGAATTCGTAAAAAAGAGATTGAGATTTTGTTTTATGGTCGATCGCTGTAGTTGTTTGGAATTATGCGAAAGTTAAGAAGAGCTTTAGCGAGACTCGATAAAGTAGTCAACAAAAGTTTAGTCATTCTTTCGCTTTTCGAAGTGGGCGAAAGTTTTGAGTTGATATTCGATCGGTAAAGTTTGGTCGATTATGCGTCGAAAGTTGCTCAGGTTTGCTCGAGTTATCTGTGTGTTTACTGGAGAAAGGAGAAGAGAAAAGAGCTGCGTTTGCGAACGAGGGCAGTTGTCACATTTAATCATCGTCGTGGCTCCAAGGCAACTTTGAAACCTCGAATATCACGATCTGGTAATCAAAGCCACGTCGAGGGGTATACAGTGGATGATCGCAACCAAGATTATACCGAGTATAAACGAAGGGCCAAACCGCAAAGTTTGGCGTTAAGCTGCTCGGAGTGGTGGTGCAGCACCGGCAGCACCACCAGCGGGAGAACGGAGAAGAGAGAAATCGAGTGTATATCCATGGCTGGATGCTGAATCGCTCGAGGGTTCGACTTTGTAACGACATTACGTGTAAACTTGACGGTATGGTTGCAGCTCCGAGTCTCATCCTCTTCGCAAGCGTATACAACGGATAAGCCGCCGTGTGTTTCGCGAGGGAGCGTGTTATAAGTTCGAAACTACCGCGATCTCTAACTTCAATATAGGATTCCTGTACACCAGCCTGGATTCGCTCTTTCCCATCGCCTTTACAAATATGTCTATGTTTCCGAGTGTACAACATATCACAATACAGACGAAGCATTCCAGAAACAACAAAGTTTTGCAAACTTGTATCAATGCAGAATTACTTACTGACTTTCTCAAAACGCCTCGATCGCTGTTTCTCTGTTGACGTATAGAAAACGCTATAAAAATATATATTACGTCAATAACAATGTAATGAAATGTCCACAATGCAAATAAATAGTCATACTGCGTTAGTACGTGGACGGGGAAGAAGTATGACAAATGCAGCACAACCGATCGATCATTGTGGAACCATTAAAATTCACGAGTTTTCATTATAACCATGTGCCCCGCAGTAACCCGATTCCCAGTTTCAACTAAATAGCGTGTTGGAATGTATTACATAATTGAATATCGTCCAAATGAAAATTCATGCTCGAGCACACTTCTTTTGTTCCATACAAGTTCAATGGAATCCATTGCCCATTATTTAACAATCAGCTGACTATTGATCGCGCTGGCGAATGTTTTACACACCATTTTTTGTTGTCCATATTTCAATGAATACAAATGTAGCAAAGCCTCGTTGTGCCCAAAATTCGTGATAAGTTTATATGCAGAAAAAGAACAGGCGCTAAGAGTACTTGAAGTTTACGTGAAATATTTTGACCTCATATTCCCACAGACGCCGCTCAAAAATATACGACCAACTATTTATTTCAGCGTTAATATTGATAGGAACGACTAATTTATAATTTTTTATTCGATATCTTTTCTTAGTTTCAAAGAATTTTAAGCATCGACGATGAGTTTCTACAAATTTTCTTCCATCCCGTCCTTCATTAAAATTCTTGTCCTAATTCCTGTCTCTTCTCGAGATTATTTCGATCGTTGCGTTATGACAAACTCTCGCAGGTTAGAATACGTTGTCTCAAGAGCGCATCTGCCTCGACGACCCTATTCGGAGGATATCGATTATTGCTGGCTGTACATGTAACCACAATTACATGCACACAACTATGTCCATCTTATACGCTGTGTATTGTAACTTGGATCCTAGGCGTTATAACACAGAAGTATATGTATACGTAGCTACCCTCAGAACACTACAACTGTATGTGCACAGATGAGTATCGCAATGACGCAATCACGTTCTCAGGAATTCGAGACGAACGCGAAGGGATTCGAGGGCGAGACGCGTCGGCGTCGTTCCACGGATATGGTACATAGCCCAACGATTGTCCGCGTCCTTCTCAGCATTCATTCGCGAGAGAAACGTCGTTGCATTCCAGCCTCGCTATTTGCACTCGGTATATAAGATATACGCGAGAGAGCAAGGAAGATGGAGATGAATTTACGAGGAATTGGGATTCAGAAAACACGGTATACATCCAACCGTCTCTCGGCCCTCTCTCTCGCTTACGCTTTTCCTCGATTCACTGTATTTCACTCGCTGCCTCGTTCTTCGTATAGCTCTCTCATTCCGACTTCTCTGAACCATTTCGGATAGCTTTTTTCAGTCCAAAGCTCCGAGAGTTCACTTTTATTAGCGCACAATCGAGGCTTCCAATGGTTTTACTTTTCGTATCAGGGGTACTATTACATTTTCGAGGGGAGCATTAACCCTACACCTCATGTGCCTTTTTTCATACCCTCAACCTCATGACCGGGGTTTGATCGCACCCCACTCTTTTTCTGCTTATAAATCCGGTCCTACGATGCTAAACTGACTTTATCCTACACCATTTTCTTCGTTTTTTTATAACGAAAAGAATGATGTACGATAAAACTAATTTCAATTGAATTTATATATAAAAAAATCGGTCGATAATCAGTCGATAATGTCGCTTGTTAGGACGGGAGCGTAGTTTGAAGTTCGCGTGGGGTGTGCTCACACCCCAGTCATGCGTTCTAGGGTTAAAAACCTGTTAACAACAGTTTGTAGCTCTCTCACCGCATCGAAGAGTCCGAATCAACCAGAGTTTATACACTTTAATTTGTTAAATCGTTTTTCTCTGCTCTTTCCACTTGTATCCGCATCATGATCGGGATATACCTGCATGTAAAACCACCCATTCATGACTTGTTTGTATGAAAATTGAATTTGTAGATCTAAGAACGTGAAATGTGAAACATATTCGATGCGTGGATACTTGAAAATATTAAATAATGGCGGACTCTCGCTCGACCCGGTGAAAATGAGTATTTTCAAAGTTCTACTTTTCATTGGTGGTGATTGAGATTCGTGTATTACGATTGTCGATTGAGGGCTATGAACAAATCATAGTGAGACTGCCACGTTCGTGATTCATGCATCAGTCGCGCTCACTAATCCGGTTTACAATGAAGTTGACTCCCTGCGGGCAAATAACCCACTCGCACTAATTCGATATTACGCGTTATTGAGGGGTTGTTGCTTCCATCCCGACGATGGCCCAATGTGAGTTTTCAAGTCCCTCCGGTTATATACAACCTCGTATCAATATAGACTCTATCGATGAGTGAGCTATTCATGGGATACTCGGTCGAACGAAAGGTTGTAAATTGTATGAATTTGAGCGTTGAAATCTATCGAAATTACACCTTCCTGTTGATAAACATCGAATATTCCATAAATACGATATAATAATACATTGAATCATATATAGTCAAGCCTCGTCGCACGGATCCGCACTTCATTAAGCATCCCTTCCTCTTTTCTTTCTGTCCGCGAGCCCGTTCTCGATCTGAGGCCGTCGCGATCCTGTCCAACGTCGATGATATACACGCGAGGGAAAAAACATTTGGCGCGCGTATAATTATAGAATTTTCCATGTGTTAATTTAAAAAAAAAAAAAAAAAGGAAAACATGCCGATCACGAAACCGTGAAAGTCAGCGACATTGATTAGCAGATGCGCCCGATTTAATTGTCGTCAGCCGAAACTGCAGGGCAGAATAACAACCATCCTCTTTACGCCTCTACTCGAAAACAACTCTGCTTCTAAAATCTTTACTCCGAAATTCGTATAATCTATGATCTTCAATATCTCAACTCATGATGAGATATATTCTGAAATCATCATGAGTATAGAGATATTGGAGATTAAATATCATACCGGACGGATATGTTAAGGAGGATAGTCGTTCTTTACGTAGATTCGCAGTTATTGAGGAGCGGAGCTGCATGTTATCAAGAATGGCTACCGATCGAGTTGTTAACTAGCAGCCACTATTTATAACTACACTCATCGCAGCTCTACTCGATAACAACTCCGCTCTTTAAACATGTATTTAGAGGAGAACTGTTGTTGAATACATTTGGTGAAAGTGGAATTGTTGACTCGCTGCAACGTAACTCTACTCTTATAAATCTACTCGATAACATTTCCACTCTAAAGATTTTTATTTTATGCATAAACAACGTCTCTACTGCATGTTTAACATGTCCAGGCGCATATAAGACAGATTATTAATGACAAAAGAGGAGACACAATGCATTGTGTTGATTTTGCAAATTTGAGAGTACGGCTGTTTGGAGCAGCGTTGTTTTTGAGTAGAGCCATAAAGAGAACGGTTGTTATTCTGCCGAAATGAGTGATGAATGTTCAATTAATCATCGCGATTGATCATTATCGGACAGCAAATACTCTTCGCAGACGTAACAGCGATAAGGTATAAAATTCTGATATAGATAGTTGGAAATAAGTGAGGGGTATCGAGGGTGAAGATCCATTGGTAAGAATTTAATGGCGAAAAAAGAAAGACGAAGAACGAGACCTTTCGTCGCCAAGGCAATTCTCGTGGACCGTCTCTTTTTTTTTAATGTCTCTCTGTTCTCTCTCCTTCATTGCATCCATCTTGTTTTCCTCACGACGTCTCATCTGACCTGCGCCCTGTGACCTATTTCCGCCAACTTCCCGCCTAGAAATTTGTTAGGGTTCACCTGTTCATGATGAGGTCATGATCAGGTTTTGAAACGGGCAATCCTATTGTTAAAAGCCTGATGTGGCCGCTATAAGGTTTTCCACAATAATTTCCAAAACAGCCTAATCTAAAATGGCCCTGATCGGGTTCGCCTAGATAAGGCCTTTTTGACCGTTATCTCATTCAGGTCCTGCTCAGGCTCGACTTAATCACGCCATATGTGGAAATCCTTATGAGATTCCAGCTGGAATCTACCACAATACTGCCTTGACAGTACTTGTTCTATTAGGTCCTTCCAAGGCTTGCCTTATGATTGGCACACACGCGTATTCGAATAGATGGTGAATAAGTTATATTCCATTCGTGTTTTGTACGAGCTCCGAGTGACAAGTTTCCAAGTGATTTTCAAAGTGAGTTTCCATATATTTGATGAAGTTTTATTCTATTCGTATTTTATAAAAGATCCGAGTGACAAGTTTTCAACTGAAATCAAACAATAAAAAAATTGTATCTGAACATAAGTTGAAATGAATCGAGATGACCAACGTCGGTATAAGGCGCGTATGCGTATGCGAAGATATCGCTCTATGCGTAAATTTACAAAAGGTATGTACAATTTTAAAGTGATTTGCATTAATTATATGAACGAATTAGAATTGTTGACATTATACAAACGAGCAAAAATTGTGTTGAGAGAATTATTGATACAAATTTGTGATTTTTCTCTTAGAAATTCTAAAATTGTGCCAATCTTAGCACACCAATCATTTTATTTTATTGTTCAATATTTCACAGATTTACATAGCCCGAAAAAATTCGCCAGCAACGAGAAGAAATCCGTAAGCGTCAAAGATTTTGATCAAGCTGTTGGCAGAGTCATCAACAATGCCAAGGATTGGAACGGAAATCGGGCTATACGCTAAAAAAATGCCCAATAAACGCGTATTTTTAAGAATATAAAATTATACTCTTTATCCACACGTTCCTCAAATTTGACAGTTTATAAAACATAATTATTAAATTATAGGTTACACATGTCAGAATATTCAAAAAAAGACTTATAATTTACATGATTGATTTAATAAAGATTAATAAAATAACGATGTCTTCTAGAAGTCTATGTGCACGAGATTTTCATGTAGGACAACCTGACAGTAGCCTAGTCGAAAACCCTGATCACCGCCCGGTCAGATAACCTGATCAGGGTCTGTAAACGAACGTCAACCGACCCGGACCAGGGCGCCTTATTCGGGCCTGACCAAGCAACCTGGTCACGGCCATTTGTTTCAGGGCGTAACATTTTGGAACAGGGCGTCATCAGGTGGCCTTACAAGCGCCCTACCAAGGCAGCATGGCAGCCTGACAATACCCTGAGGAGGTACCTAGGAAACTTTCTAGGCGGGTTGTACCTATGGCCTTCTGCTTTTCCTCTCTTTGCTTTCTCTCTTCCTCCTCGTTCTTTCGCTTTTCACGCAAAAGCAGCGAAATCTACGACTCTTCACATCTCTCGTTATTCCCCGGTCGGCAGCTGATCTGCGACGTCTTTCTCGTTCATGCCAGTCAGCAAACGAGCTCTTTCGAAATCCACACGTTTCTCAGCTATGAGAGCTATAAATACGGTCGTTTTATATTCAGTGCTTTAGCAAATCCTGCCTCAAAGGAATGGTTAAAATTTTAAAACGAATCGTATCTACCTCATGACTCTGATTTTATTGAAACAAAATGACTATGGCTGTTAAGTGCAACGAATAAATCAGTTAAAAGTATTTATTGTGTTGCCGGATTAGCGAGTGTCGTGCGATAAATTGTATCGTTTCAAATTTGAGGAGACCTCAAACTGACGCAGTAAAATTTCGTCGTGGCCACATCACAAAAAGAGACGCGTGCACCCGTCGTCACGAAACTAAAAGAATAACGACAAGCAGCAAATGAAAATAGTTACAAATAGTAACAAAATATAAACAGGGTGAAAATAAACGCATTTTGTGTCTTTTGCACTTTGATTTTCTCTTACCTTATGCCCATGCCCGCTCGCTACTCTTATTCAACGGTGTCTTCCATCCGCTACCCTTGCCCTAATACTTCGCGATATCGACGGGAAAAACTTGCACAACTCTCGTGACTCCTGTCGTGCTCAACCTGTTCAGTCTTCCATATATCGTTTTTATAACGATAAGCATCGATGTGTCCGTAATCCCCGTTTCTACAAGAGCATTTCGAAGGCATTAAATTCCCCGTATTGAATAACAACTCCCACCGCCAGTTTGATTCAGGAATTATTGATGGACGAGCGCAGATGCCAATATTGAGAAACTCGATCAGCCACTGTATTTATGAATATATATTTGAATGCGGAAGCGTTCGTAAATTACAGAAAAAACGCTTTTCCAGCATATATTTGCGATGAACGAAAGAAAAACGATATTTCAAGATGTTGATATGGCGAATCGTATTGAGACACGCTGGGGTGCGCTCGAAGCTCGATGAACGTTTATTCGGTTACATTCATCGACATAGAAGATCTTGTATACGGTACGTACGGTATAATCCGGCATAGGAAAAAAGCGCACAGATACACGGCTTCTATGGAAAAAGCCATGCGGTATATATGGTACATATTAATAATTTATTTGGCATTTGAGAAGCACGAGCAAACAGTCAGGGTCACACACATAGAGCAGCAGTGTTGCCCACGTACATTGCATTAAATATGAAATCCAATATAAACTTTTCTTCCTCTCATTCTGGGGTATATACTCGCTCCCTCTTTCTCCTAGGTCGTACATACCAGCCTTATATGCTGGTATCGTTCGTGAACTCCCTCGCTATTTTGCAGACTCGGTCGAATAAGTCAGAACCGTATGCTGTAGAGGAAAATGAAGGGAACAAAGAGAAAGAAAGATGGAAAGATTGCGGGGAAAAACGATATGAAATAAAGACGCGATAGTGAACTCGAGAGTACAGTGTACGTGCGTGTGGCCGTATCCGAATCAAAGTGCATGGTAGACAACGCTTCTTCCATGTCGACGACCAACTACTCAAGTCCGAACAGCGAGAATATATCCTGATCCGATTTCGCTCTTGCACGGTGAGCTTTCCTCTGGCTATAGCGCCAGATCTGCGCGTGCACAGCAGTGAAAAAAATACTCGAACCAAGAAGAACAGGCATGTAGAAATAATAGAAGATCCTGATATGTGTATGTGCATTGAGTTCGATGTAGAGAGTATCGATGTTTTTAATCAGAGACGAGAACAGCACAACGCGATCTGCCGCGTACGAGATTCGTATCTCGCATAACGCGAAGAATCCTCTTCTATTTCCATTTCACATTCCTATCTCATCCACTCGCTCCTTTCTCGCGGAAAATCTCCTTTTCTTATCATCTTTTCCATCTGTCTCGCCGATAGAAAATTCTCTATCGTGGGTGTTTCGGAGCTCGAAATTCCGAAAGCGTATCAGCGACGAGTCATCGCGTAATATCTTTTTGATGAAGATTTCAAAGTTGTGCATCACCCACCGAGCTTCAACATTTCGGCGTTTCGTACTTACATTTGATGTATATTTTTTTTTATATGTCGTCCCCTGTCTAGAGACGTTCACCTATAAAAGGATCGGCCGGGGACAGTAGCCAGTCTCAACTGGGAATTGTATCGGTTACCGCAGGACCCAGGAAAACTCTCGATCATCTGTTTTACTGCTAAAAACTTTTCACACGGTTTTATACCATAGCAGTGGCACTAGTGGCATCACACTTTGTCTTTCCGACGAATTCGTTTTCCTATGAAGAAACACGTATCGTCGAAAATTTTTATTAGACACTATACTATGCTCCTGACAGTGCTTTTGCTAGCAGAGAGATTTTGGTCTTTCGTCCAAACTCAAAATAGTATTACAGATTTATACTTTGCTAAGTACTATTACTATAGCGCCAGGATTTCTCTCTCTTTCTTCGTTCGCTTATTTACTCAATGCAGACGTGGAAATTGATGGCCTTGCAGCAGAAACAGCATCGGCAGCACATTCTGCCGCATATACGTGGTGTTTGACCACTATCGAACGAGCAAGCATGCACGAATAAACTTGGGTGGAACAGGTCCACTGTTTCATTCTTGGGTCCAAATGATTATTAAATCTTGCGTAAAATTTTATCTGAAGATATCTTGGAAAACTGAAAACAACGTTTTTACAAAAAAAAAAAAAAAACAAATAATTTGGTTACAATCAACGATGTTAATAAAATATTTTTGTGTTTTTTTGTGCAGGATGTATAGACGCGGTCGGAGTGGTTCGGAGGTGGAGGTTGCGCAAATGCGCCCCGTAAGCACGGCTGGCTAATAGCCTCCGCGTTGACCAAGCCCGTCCCTGACAGCCCGCAGCCAGACATTGGGTAAGTTTTTCGTCTTCGCACTTTCTTTCCCCGAAATATTGTAAATCTCAGGCTATCGTATCAAATAATAATTTTTTTTTCATTTTCGATATATTTACTGTCCACGAATTCGCTCATCGGCTTGTGGATCGTGAGTTGGAACTAAATTTTCATGTGTCATTTATATTCACTAGTTCAGGTTTTTCTAGAGAAATATATCATGTGTCAAACTGTTCAAAAATACATTTTAACCGAACTTACACCAGGTGATTTTGATAAGAATGCTCATGTAATTTCAATCAGTAAATGCTGCTTTCTAATGGTATTTTCACGAACCTTTAATGAAGTTTCTGCATCCAATTGCTTATACATCAAATAAACTCTAGAATGGAATGTAATTTTATAATGAATACATACCATGAAAATTAGAATTCATACGTGGTTGTAGCGTATGGAATTTTACAGGTTATTAAAAATCGAACACTTTCTAATATGTTTATCTAGAATTTTCGAATCACCAATTTTATTAAAATTCCAATCGAATCCAGTAAAAAATTGGGAACTCAGATTCTATGTTTGAAGTACTTTGTAAGCAACATTAACCAATCTATATTTATAAAATAACCTTTCTCATCTATATAAAAGTGTATGAGAATCAAAGCGTAACTTTTTTTTTATTTTTACCAGGATTCATTTACATTTAATAATTCAACTCGTTGATAAATGTATTGTATCACCACACAAATTGAAAGAATGTCCAATTCGAAGAGTTTTCGAGAAATCAAGTCAAGCAAAACGATATCGACAAAATGTCAAAGATGGTTTGAGTTCCAAGCTGATGACACTGAAGTTTGCAACGTTGGAGTCCAACGAAATGATTTTAAAAAACCCTCCAATAATTCCAGTAATTCTTCAATTTCGTTCCCTGTCGAATTGGCAATTCGTAGTTTTTCAACTAGCATCGATACTTTGTGAAATTAAAAAATTTGTCAATATCAAATGTTTTTTTCCTTCATTTCGTTGGACTCCAACGTTGTAAACTTCAGTGTCGTCCAAGCTGTCATTTTGACAGGACGAGTGAACGTTGTTTTTTCCGAATGAATTTTGCCCCATAATGGTTGTGTTTTAAGAACCAATCGGAATCGCAAAAAAGCGATGACAATGTTAATTCACGCGTCACAAGTTTACTTTATAAAAAAAGGATTTCTGAAAACCTTCCATATATTCATTATGGTACGAATTTATATTATTCATGAACTCGAACGAATGAAGATATTCGAATTCCTCGAGGATAAAGCTAAGACGTGTGTGTATGAACGTAACTTGTTCTTCACAAATACACGGTTATTCTCATCTCGTCTCTCTTACGTCAGCGGTAACATACAGCAGTTCGGAAGGGTGCGCTCGTTCTTCGAGACGAGTACGCGCACGATGAGTGTTGACGAGGAGCTCAAGTGGAGCAAGGACTCGCGCGCTGCAATCTAGTTCTCCTTCACATACGTCACGACTGTACAGTTCCTCGTATATTATGCATTTATTTTTCCTCTGAATAATAGAGAATCTAATGTGGTTACAGGTATGCCTATAAGTACGTCCTGTGAAAAACTTGTACATCCTTCACGATTGCATTATCAACGGGACAACCCGATGCGTTGAGCCGACATTGAATTCATTGAAAAATGCTCGTGCTTATAAAAACCACTTGAAAAGTTGAATATTTGAAACAACCAAAAAATAATCTTCCCTTTCTGATTCGAACTTCGTGAAAAGATTCTTCGAAAGAAAGAGAAAAACTCTTTTAAAATTTCGCTTAAAGAAAGGCGAAAGGGTTTAAATCCCCAGTTGGAATAATTATAGCAAATTATATTGGACAAAAGAATGTGGGTCGAAAATTCGATATTTTATTCAACGATGGCTACATCAACTGCACCTTTTTCAATTGAATTATAAACCCGGGCTATTTGTTTGATTGAACAGAACGCTGTCTCGAATAATGCAGGAAACTGGAAGGGGGAGGGCCGGAGGCAGAACGATTTAACGCGTACGGGCTTACGCATTGCACGAGACATACGTCATAAGTTGAACACCGGGTGCTACCGAACGTAAACGAATAACCAGCGGGATTAAACTTACGAAATAAAGTTATTTTGGGGCTTTGCGCTTCTTGGTAATGGTTCGTATACGTGCGAGTGGTAATATATACATTATACACATATAAATGGGAGAAACGTACATATACCTATGTAAGTACATTATGTACTTTGCTTTTCGGTTGGATCTATACATATAGAAAAAGGTCGGCTGTGGCGCGCGCGTTTCTTCGTTTTCACGCCAAGGACGTACGTTCGTCTGGGTTCGTAACAACCCCTGGGGGCTCCGCTCTTACGTCGCTATATAGGACCTTGCCTATACCGTGGAGAGCTGAGATACACGGGGCAACGAAGCTGATGTCTTTTACATTTTTCTCCGTCTTTATATTCTCGCCGTGCGCGACTCCACCTCTGTCTTCGTCTCGTTCATCGCTTCGATAACATTTTTGTATTGTTCCTTTTCTCGTGTGCGCTCTATGCCGCCTTTTTCTCTTCATCTTCCGCGCAGCGCATTCGCAATTTTTGTTATATATTTCACGAGCAGTGAAAAGCATCTGTATCTGTGCGCACATGTATGTATTTATACGCGCGAGAAAAGGACTGCGCACGCTTGGAGTATACGTGAGACGAACAAAAGCCTCGTGGCAAACACTTCCCACAGATTTATCGCAATTTCGTTCTTTATCCTTCTTATCCCCTTCGAACCTCGTCCATTATATCTTGTGCTTCTCGTACACACCATTTTCGATTTGAAATCTGCTTGAAAGTGTCTTCGGAGGAATAATAAATTCCGGTTGTTAAATATACAGTGGGCCTTTATTTTCACGCTTCGATTTACAAAATCTTCGTGTGGTAATAGGCAAATTATTCCATGCTTCTTCGTACCTATAAAAGTTGTAGCTTTTTTATTACCCTTTCACGACACTGCGCGGAACGGAACGATTATTTTTTCTCATTTCACTTGTGAAACGAATAAGCTGTGTGTGCCACTCGCACATGTGATAAATCCATTTTTTTCCACCCTTCGTGATTGGTCTGATCTTCTCATTATTGCAATACTTTATATACAACAAACTTATACAGTGATGCAAGTGTGTATACCAACGAAGGAAAGCGCCGCGGGTTTGTTTGCTAGCCGAGTCAAAACCCACCCGAGGGAAAGAACGCGGTTACGGGGTTCATTGCTGAAGTATGGAAGGTGGGTGCTTGCATATGAGAGAGAAGAAAAGTAAGAGAGAGAGAGAGAGAAATAGTCAGGTTGAGACCTAAACGAGCGAAAAGCGAGACCGTGTAGGGCGTTGATATTAATTAGCCACTTGAAGTTAATTACGCGTTGCTGGTGGTTATGCTAGCTGGACCTAAGGAGAAAACCGGGCACGTGTTTGCTTGCCTCGTGCATCACGACCCGTATTAGACCCTACTTTTTCGTAACGTACCAAGTTTTACTTGGTATATATACGAGTCTCGTCGTTTCATGAGTGACCCCAAAACTTGAGATACGAGCTCAACTTGAACCGCCAAATAAATACTCGACTCGTGTTGCTGTTTTTTCGCTGACTAGTGAAACTCATTCAAACTCATGATTCATATACCGGGTGAAGCATATTTTTCGAGTCATTCAAAGATCTCATCGTTTTATAGATTTTTAATCGATTTTTTTATTATTCATCCTCATTCATTGAGTTAACTAAAAGTTTTTAATCTTTTATAATATTTATACGTCACTTTCGATTAAGCACGTCATTTTCGCATTTTTCTAACTTCATACGATTTCTAACTAATTGCTGAGCCACCACCAGGCGACAGATTTTTTAAAACGACAACCTTCCCCCCCCCCCCCCCTTCCTCACAGTGGCTGAAGTGTCGGGGCTCTGTACTTAATGAGCTAATATTGGTAAACCAACATCAAAATCTTGCGGTTAATGTACAGTATCTCGTCTTTACCGAAACGAAAGTAACTTGAGAACACTCAAGCCCGAAATCCTCGGTGACAAGCTTATGAGAAAATAATGTACGAAATTCGACACGGATTCACTCTAACTGATATTTTTGATGGTTTCAAATTGTCTGGGAGTGACGATGCGATAGAAAAAGTGTTGGAGAAACAAAGATTTATGGCAATACGAAAAAAATTATGGGCAGGAAAATTGAATCCTTTGACATTCAGTCAAGATACATTGTCATTTAAGTTAATATTTCGTCGATTAAAACAAATGTTGAAACTATTTGTTTCGATCAACGTTGAGCTTCTTTCTCATCGTCACTGCGGATACACCGTTTATACTTTCCGAAAATCGAATTTATCGAAGTTGAAAGTAATAACGGGAGAATAAAGAATAATTCGGGCATGGCCCGCGTTCGCTCGTACGAAATCAATACCAGTTAGGAATTTTATATAGAATGTACGAAATGGAACCACATTAAATTGGCTGAGAGGGAAAAATATTTCCAAGGGTTTTTACATGCTTTGCGATCGTGGGCTTTTAAAATTCGCATAAAAATGTACACAAAAACGCCAATTTTTGTCTTATCTACCTTTTTTCATCTCCGCATATGGAAATCTCTTGAAGTATAATCGTGTTCAGTCGCTTTTAATTTTTTTCGCGATTCCCAAACAACATTCGGGCTGAAAGTATTCTCTTTGTATCACGAAGTTTATGTGCATCAATTTATGCTCAATACTCGTGTTCTCGAACATTCGCGATTTGCGGGAAATATGCTTTCTTCAACGATCCCGCTTCGCGTATATATCTCGCTCAATTTTTTATAGACCGAAGGTACTCGTTATAGTCTCGCTCTCCCATGAAACCATTTTCTTAACGTATATTCCGTGATTTCGATCATATTTCAGCAAATAGCCCCTGTCTATTGTATTCTCCGATGTCTCTTGTAAAGAGGGATTATCGATATAAACTCGTGAGGGTTTATCGTTCCATCGATTGTGTTTTTGTCATGTTGTATTTAATTATACACTTTACGATATTAGATACAGAATGTAGCGTTTAATAAAGGGCTTTCGAGGATTAAATTGAAAGCGGGGCCTCTGGAAATTCCCGCGTAACCAAAAACCAGAAACAATCGTTTGCTATTTACGTACTCGAGGTGACCAGGGTTCGTCCGACTCAGGCACGTGCAGATATGTCTGTATGTACGACAGGCACGTTTCGCATTTCGTCATTTTATCCGCGCTTGAAGCTATAATTATTAATCGATTGGCTTTCCATTATTATGCTTTCCCCGATACTCACCGACTCGCTTTTTTTCGCTCTGCCAAAATGAAATAATCACCACTTGGTGTAACCATGTTCGATCTCAATTCATTGGACTTGAATAATGAATCAACACACGGAGAAAACGGGGTCGAAAATTCTAGAGTAAAGTATCTCGGGGACATTATAAACGTACTGGATTGCAGCATTAAAATTCGAAGAGCAGTAATAAGAATTGTTTTATCCACTATTGTTAAAATATTCGTGTATTTATCATAGAATTTACTATGCTGAGAGTCAAAATTTGTGATTTACTAAACATTTCCACTTGTCAGTAAGTGCTGGTCTGACATGACGAATGACACTCGAAGATAGAACGAAATATAGTTCTCACGTGTGCATCACTTTTTGCTATCCACATAAAGCTGTTTAGAATTCAAGGGACGAAAAATTGGAAAATTTAAAAAATAGTATGCTGTTTGTAATCGGTGGGTAAATACTTTGAAAATTCTTGAAAAATAATATATTCCTCGCTACATAAAACGAAACCGTTTTCTACCTGGATGAAAATAAAATTATCCAGAACTTCCGTTCCTACTCGAGGTAACCACGAAAAGTAATATTGGCAGTAAATTCACATCGTGTCTCGGGAAAAATAGTTCGAAGAGCTACGATACAACTGGAACAGAGAAAAAGAAAGTGAGAAGCGTTATAGAGAAGAGGTCAACGTATGGTGGAGGTGTGACCGAATGATCTTAACGACGCGCAATGTGGAATGAACTGTTAACACGCGAAATAAGAGGAAATACCTGACGCGACACTGTTTTGCAATAGCAGGAAAAAGATAGAGTTGCAAAACATGCGATAGGGGCGGGGAATAGAATTGGCGAAGCTGAAGGAAAAGCTATTGCTGGGTGTGTCTTTGGGTCTCGAACCTTTGCGCGACTCGTCCGTTAGAACCCTCCCGATAGCCAGTAATCCGGTAAACTTACGACTTACCAACAACATAGACTCGATTTCTCTTCAGTCGACTAATGGGGAGGTGAATCTTCATACGACAATCGTTGTAAATGACGCTGAAGTTTCCAACGTTGGAGTCCAACGAAATGATCTAAAAAAACATCTCAAATAATTACAGTAAATCTCCAATTTTCTTCCCTGCCGAATTTCCAATTCGTTATTTTTTAAGCCACATCAATAATTCGTGAAATAATAAAATAATTAATGATAAATCTTTTTTTCCTTCATTTCGTTGAACTCCAACGTTGCAAACTTCAACGTCGTTCGTTGTAATCTGATAACGTGAATATTTATGTTGTAATTAAAGCTCGGAAAAACCAACCGCATCAAAAAATTAGTCGCTTTTGTATCGCAAATGCGCTTTCCAATTATTCATTTCTCACTTGTTATTTCCTTCGCCGAACGTTGGAATAAAAATACACATGGTATAATTGATTGAGTGATGGAAAAACAGGTGGTTGGTTCGCAGAATGTTATTCAATTATGAAAGTTGTGAAATCAGAGGTCTCAGTCGGTACACGACTGTTCTGTACAAATGATCTCTATTCAAAGCTAGTTGAACGTTGAACGTATGGAGGAGCATCATTCAATGAGGGCTCACTCGAGTTCCGAAATTTCGGAGTATTTAAAATTAATTCGATGTACCCGTGATTCGTACGATTCGTAGTATAGTTAGGTATGTATAGTTTCCGTTTTATGACGCGGTTGGAGGTCCTTGGGGCTTCCTATCTACAGCTTCTGTACTCACGTTCCCCCGGAGTAGTAATGTGTGCCGAGGCAAACGCGTGTGGGTGGGAATGGAAATTATCGATGGACCCTGCGGCTTTCGCTTGACTCCTGAGGGGATGCTGGCTCGGATAGTTCGTGTAAGTAACTTATTACTCGACCTCGCCGAAGGTTCTCTCGCCTGCGCGTGCTGAGTGCACGTACCACCGTAGTTTAATTTATCGAGCATCCTCTTCCTGCCCCTTCTTCTCTCTTCCCTCCCGTCGTCTTCTCCTATTTCAACCGCTCCGGACTCGTTTAACGCCGAAATCCTCTCCGTAAGTCTTGAACCAGCACTCGATTTCCTGAAAATAAATCTACATCGCCTCCCGCGCTTCCTCGCACTCTTTGGGCTTTGTTTCTTCGCGGCTGTTCACAGTTGCTCTTATCTTTTTCCCCTATCGGTATGGTGTCCTATTACCGTTGAAATCTCAATCAGTTATCGAGCCAACCACGAAGTTATACCCTTCTGCTCTCTAGAATGAGTTTAAGCCACATGATTCTATTCTAATACAATTTATCTTCAATAGAATCATAGACTATGTAAGCAAAAATATAAAAATGTACGTTTATGATAGATTTCGTAAAAAGTAAACGAGAAACGTCAATATTTATTAATAAAAATGCAATGTAAATTCAATAACTCAATTTTAAAAGTCATCTTTTTTCATCTGTTTTTCAAATGTTTAAAACGCCATCATGGCGTCCCATATTGGATTCCAACGTGACGTCACTCCGATAGTAAAGTATCTAAATTTTTATGGCGCGCTCTGGTCCGGGAAAACACACGAAAAAATGTTACAAATCCAAAGGGGTCAGGGTTTAAAAATGTCAAAGGGCCTCGTATACATTGACCGCATTCCAATGAGGAACGCATTCGATGCTTTTATGATCTCTTGCTCTTCGGCAAGTTTAACCAACGACACGAACGTCATCGTAAATACCCGTATCAAGGGGTTGAAAACATACCGAACAAACAAGATCTAGACGCCCTTGATTCGCTGTTATATACAACCGGTGTAGAGGTTTAATCGGTGCAAACACGGTGATCGAACTTAACGATGTTTACGAAGCTCCAAACTCTCTTGATGCGAACTTTCAAGTTCGAAGTTCGCAGTACTTCTTCGGGGAATTTCCCATTACGTATCTATACATATACACACAAATATGTGCATCGATCCGGGTGAACCAAGGCAGGAAGTTGATGGATCTCATTTTTCGCCTCATCAAGAAAATTCCATGCGAATTTTCCGATTGGACTGATTAAAGAATACGAAAACAATAAAAAAAAAAAAAAATCTGAAAATTCTTCTCAGTTATTAACGAGTGAAAAATATTCAACAAAATTGGAAGTACTAAAGAGCAATATGTCTTGAAATAAAAGTAAATTGATAATTTAGAAAAAATATGGAACCATAAATGTGGTGCGTTTGCAGTAAACTTTGTATACAGGAAAAGAGAAAAGGTGCACACATTCCAGAGCATATACGCATTTTGTTGAAGCTTCAGTCATTAACGAATAAAGAGGGAAGAGAAAAAAGTGAAAAAAGCACAGAGTTCCACACCACATAGAGAGCCTCGAGAGTGCAGAATAGATATACGCGCTAATATCACTGCCTAATACGAAGAGTAGAGACAAGTAAAGGGGTCACTGGGAGGAGACCCGTCGTTTTCTATGACGCCACTGCGCGCGATTAAATTGCGGTGTGTTGCATTTCCTGCTCGACCCACACGCTCACCTTATTTCCCTCGTCGGTTCTTTCATCCTTGGCTGCATCCCCGCGTGTCTAGCTAGCTCTTCTAGCACCGTGCTTCTCAAACTGCAAGCGCGTAACGTGCATAGGCCTGGAGTCTCCTCCCTCCCCATACATAAAGTCCAAACGAGCCACGTTCCGCAACGCGGTAAATGAAATGGAACGAAAACTCCGTCGTGGTCGCTCTTTGTTTTCGTGAATTAGCTTCCATCAGAGACTCTTCTCCGTCGAGGGTGGAAACAGACATAAAAGTTTTTTCCTCGGAGTTTTCATGTTTCGCGCCCGCGACGAGTGTGCGCTTGTTGCACTTGTTCGTACATATGAGATTATTTATTCATTCTTTTTCTCTTCTGCTTTTGCCTCCACTCCTGTGCACAGTTTTATTTATGTTTGACTTAAGTTAGATAAGCGAAGCGCGTTCTCGAAGATTCGATGATGACGCCATAGAACGTATTCGAAGGTTTGATGATGATGAGAGGAGTGGTGCGGGGGAGAGAAAGTCCTAGAAGGTTTGACGTAGAAAAATTACGTGAAGATGTCACGTGGGATGGGTTTTCATGAAGGGATTCAAGAATGCTTGACGACGATGCTTGAGATCCGTTGACAGAAATGCAATTAGCTCGAAAAAAATATTTCCGAGAGTCATGCGACGATTATTGAAATTCCTTCAGGAATTTTCAACGCAGCCTTTTCTCCCGTTACAAATGCGAACTTCATTGGATTATTTTTATTTTCTGAGTAATTACACGATTAATTTCTATAAAGAGTCAAGCCTGCGATATTAGCTATCCGAGAAATTCGCTGATAACTACCCGTTCGCGTGTATATATTGGATAGGTCGTGATTATTCGGTCAGCGGAAATCCCGCATTGACATTATTATTGTTCGAGCTCTCTTATCTTCAATCTGACTTAGCCATACGCTCGCATAACGATGCGAAACCCTTGGTACCGTATATATATGTGGCAGAGATCGCAGGCAAATATACAACGGGAAACACTATTTCGTATTTAAAATCGTAGAGTGGAGAGATGTCGGAGAGAAACCACGAAACAGTGGCACAATCCCGGACACTGGGATAGTTAAACTCGCTACACACTCCCAGATATACGTACATATCCCAAAGAGATTAGCATACATAGACTAAAATCGATTTCACTGTTCCCTCACGCGATATGATTGTGGAATCCTATGAGGAAACGTTTACGGTCCATCGGGCTGATGCTCGAGTTTGTACAGACAAAAAATATTTTGTCTTTTCTTATAGCGTGGTTTTTCAATGCCTTCATCTCCCTATTTTTTTCCACGCAAAAATATTATATTATAAGTTATTAAGTGTGCTTACATAAGGAAAAAAAAAACAGATATACTTCTCTAAAATTACTCCCATATACACATAAAAACTTCGAGATGCTCATTATACGCGGCTTAAATTTTAAGAACTTGAGTTTAAGACTGAATAGGCTTTGTTGTAAAGTTATTAGTGCGTACACAGTATCATATACATACATGGCATACCCCACTAAATAAACTTTGAAGGAAAAAAAATCAAAGAATATTGTTGGAATGGTCGATTATTTAATGCACGATGACGCTGAAGTTTGCAACGTTGGAGCCCAACGAAATGATGTAAAAGAAGCCTCCAATTATTCCAGTAATTCTCCAATTTCATTCCCTGCGCCGAATTTGCAATTCGTAGTTTTTCAATCTGCATCGATACTTCGTAAAATCAAAAATTGGTGGATTACTAATGTTTTTTTCTTCATTTCGTTGGCATCTTTAGCATCGTAATCCACGATGTAATAACAACAATTTTGTCATTTCGATGTTATATTTTGCTATAAAAGCAAACTGACTAACGCCCATCCGACTTTTTGTAATATGTTCCATACCATATGTATATCGATCTTATCGATAGGTTCGATGGTTACACGCTCTCTTGCGCTGTAAATCCACCACCGTAAATCTCTCCTATTGATTTGGTTCTTGCGCTTCCTTCTCTCTCTCTCTCTCTCTCCCTCTAGCGCAAAGTGCATAGTGATGTATGATTCGTGCTTTGGAGTAATTGCGTTACGCGGCGAATTAATTAGCCATCCGACAACCAGTCGGTTACCGATGCCTCGGAATCCACCCCGAAGCAGAGGCGAGACGTCGACGGTGGTATCGCGGTGACACCGCTCCCAATGCCAAAACGCATAGTCCCACCAGTAAACCGTTGATGGCGTATGCACCACTGGCTTGCGGTCAGTGGGCGTAATATCGATCAACTTCGATCGTCTCAAATAAGGAAATGACTCCTTTCATTATTGACCTCTCTGCGAGAACATGACATTGCTTCACGAGTAAACCACAATCTCAGGGTTCACTAAATTTTTAATCTATCGGAACCTCACTGTTTAACCAGAAACGCTGGATAATATTCTGTCGAAATGTATTTTGCCCTCCGATCTTCGCGTTTGAAATACGCACATCGAAAGAACAGAAGGATTCTTTCGACGCTTGAAAATCTCGAAGAATTCTTTGGAACACTCCATTTATTTGATTCTAGCTTTTACTCGCGGCTTCGCTCGCGTGGTAATTTGGAAACTTTGCCAGGAGGAATAAGACACCGACCATGAATACAGAACAGTGCATTATTCAAGGACGCTTGTGTAAACAATGTTGCCTGTCTTTCCATTAACCGCTAAGACATGTAAATTTTGAGCATTGGAAAGAGAACGACTTTTTCTGTGAAAATACGAATATTCCCGTAAATCTCTCTTAGGAACTTCATGTTTTTCCATGACCAAAAGTAGCCTGTGTCACTCTCCGCCCTTTCAACTAACTCTATGCCAAAAATCAAATAGATTGGTTGCTTAGATGGGACGTGAAGGAAGGACGAACAAACACACTTTCGCATTTATAATATTAATATAAAAAATATAATAATATATATCTATGTAATATATAAAAAGAGTGAGGATTAGAAAGTTAGGATTAGGATCACAAATTCCGTGTCCCTCTTTTTCCACTGATCAACGTATAAAATAAAAGTATTTTTTTTTGTTTTATCGTTTGTGAGATCAGCGCGTGCAACGTGATTGATAAAGAGCAATGCAAATGACGACAAAGGTCGTATCTGGTGATGGGAATTGAAAACAAATAATTATTTCCAAATCTATTCGTGATATATGAATTTGCTACGAATAGCAGACGACGTTGAAGTTTGCAACGTTGGAGTTCAACGAAATGAACGAAAAAAAATTTATAATTAATTATTTTTTTATTTCACGAATTATTGATGTGGCTCAAAAAATAACGAATTGGAAATTCGGCAGGGAAGAAAATTGAAGATTTACTGGAATTATTTGAGAGTTTTTTAGATCATTTCGTTGGACTCCAACGTTGCAAACTTCAGCGTCATCAGATGCATAAAAAAGCATTGTGCGTATTTAATATTGTGAAGCCTCGATCACCGGGCCAAAACCGTGAAATTCCATTTATCATGATTGCTACTACCATGGCAAGTGGTACAACAGAGTTGTATCCTGCCTCTCGGCCTTGACAACGACGACGCGATATTCCTCTTTGTAGAAGCTGTGTTATTAACGAGAGAACCAAACGCGCAGGACAGAGACTCGACTCATCGGTTTTTCCTTTTTTATTTCTTCTTTCTCTTCGTGTACTTCTACTTTCCTTTTTTCTGTGAGCGAGTCTTTATCATTGTCATCTTCAACCGAGTGTATGGCGCCTTACGCCGTTACTTCCATTGCGGACAATTGGAAATGAGAAAACTGGGGGAGGTGACGAGGAGACTGGCACGCTGTACGATCGATCTCAACGAGGAACAATGAAGGCGATGGGACGAGATCGTGAACGAAATGTGAACTGAAACGAGAGTAGCTTTAGAAGAGAATATAGAAAAAAGGGAGAGAAAGCCAGAGAGAGTAAGAGGCATACGATATTTTTTTGACGCGAAATGGGATCGAGGTGAGCGAGCGTACACGCTCTCTATTTTTCGTGATTTATTGCTCCGTTGAGACGTCTTATTCTTTCCCCGACCAACGTAAAGTTACCTAAAACTTAATACTCCTCCTTGTTACACCATAAATTCAATATATTCTCTGAACATTTTTCTAGCATTGTCGCGCTTAGCACTTCTTTCTCAGTCGCTTCATATTTTCTCGAACAGCATCGAAAAGTTCGTTTCCATGCTAAATGCATCTGAGAGCATATAATACGTGTAAAGCCTAGGAAGTATGATGCTGAAGTTTCCAACGTTGGAGCCCAACGAAATGATCTAAAAAATTGTTCAATAATTCCAGCAATCCTCTAATTTATTTCCTGCCGAATTTATACTTCGTAGTTTTTCAATCTACACAATTATGATTCGTGAAATAAAAAACTGGATGGATATATCATTTTGTTTCCATTCATTTCGTTGGAAACTTCAGCGTCGTCTAGGAAGTGCATAAATCACGTTATCATATGCGACTGTCATTTTTTTATCCGACAAATTCCCAACAAATGGCGACCACTTCAACTTCACGAGTAAGGGGAAATCGACCAGTCTCAAGTGAGAAGATACACGGCCCGTCTTGACTCGCTCTGCCTACTATAAATTCTTCTTTTTAATGACGTCAAGACGCTGCCGCGCCTCTAGACAAGTTTACGGTTTCAAATAAACTGAAACTAAGAGAATCGTATTTTCGAATAAACTTATTTCTCTATTTGATAGAAGAAATTCATAAGAACCACAATTATCCAATGGAATTCACCGATGGGTCGATCGAACGAATCAATTTGTAATGTGAGCCGTAATAACTCATATCTGTCGGTGAACGTGTTGATTTAATGGTCTGGTTTCGCGTGGCTCCGCGATATCAACACAGTCTGAGCATGCCCCCGGCGAGAGAAAAAGAGAAAGAGAACCCTCGATAATGCATCCACCTGCTTGAACGCGAAAAACTTATCGTGGCCTGTCGCTGGCGCAGACATCGTCGTTCCTAGGTCGCGGCTTTATCGGTGAAGGCCATCGTGACAAGGTCTTTGGATTCGTATAATTATTTCTTCTTCTATTATCAAAGAATTAGTATTTATCACATTTAAATGAATTGAGAATACGGCGAATTGATGATCGGCAACTCATTATTCGTAATTAATCGATGAGCCCTGAAAAATGCTTTTCAACCGATGCAAATAGGCTTGAATTGTTAAATATAAATTTGTGTTACCTCGATCGTGTCACACATAATTTATTCCGGATTGATTTCGTCATTACAGCGATGACAAACGGGTGCAGTGAAATTGGAACTAGTGTTTTAAGGATTATGAAATACAAGCGACTCCATTTACGAATAATTCTCCTCCGTAAAATACGACATACAAGGTAGTTTATTCGATGTCTAGGCAAACAGCTTGCTCCGACGGTAGAGAGGTTTTCTGTGTGCTTTTCGTCGGCTTCCTTCTCTTTCTTATAGCCGGATATTCGTTTGGTCCCGTTGCAAGGCCGAAAGCGCGGTAGCTTCCTCTTCTTGTCGCATTTACCCTCGTCTCCCTCGCGCCGCTCTTTCTCACCTTCTCACATCTTACTCTTCGCTCTTATCCCGCGCCCTCTCGGCGACGGGAACGACGATGACTACGACTTTCGTTCTCGCGCTCTCATGGAATATGCATGACACGCCAATGTGCCCGCGTACATCCGCCGATCTAATTATACAGTTTCGCGCGCGTTCTCCGACTAGTCCGGGCGAGCGAGCACCCCCGTTTCTGCTCCCCCTTCAACGTTACCCACTCACGTTTTTACTCCGCTGACGTTCTTTCTGCTCTTGCTTCATTCTTCCCTCATGACTATCCGGCTCGTTTCCCGACCCGCGGGCTCTCATTTCTCCTCTCTCTCTCTCTCTCTCTCTCTCATTCTCCCGTTTTTCGTCACATCGCCCCAAATCCTCGAGCGTTTCCCGTGCGTGCTGTCCCTCCACCGTAGCAGCTCTAACTATGCGAGCAGCTCTGCTGCTATACGAAGAAAATCATGCCACACGGATACGCACGTCTGCAGAGATAAACTTTGGTGCTTTCCCACCCGCGCTATCGTCGTTGTATTTTCCCGTACCGAAACTCAACTCGCCAAGTGCCGTAAAGAATTTAATGACCTCTGCCGAGCACCGATGCTGTAAGAACCACGCTCGAGCTTTCCTCGCTTTCGAGCTTTACCGTATATAGTTCACTTCCTTGGGACTTAACGATCCCCGCGCTCGCGAAGGAAACACCTCCGGCTTCCAACGACGAGCGAGTCAGAGCGAGAAAACGAAGCTCTCAAACTCTCCGAGCTTTTCGACCTCTTCACAAGCGTCTATTGGAACGAGAAATTCCCGAATACGACATAGAGAAGGAGCGTTAATAGCTGTGAGTGACTTGGTGCGACATCCGTTCTCGTTCACAAAGTTCTGCCTTTCGACGACGCTCCATCTATGCCGACGAGCCTTTACGACGAGACTTCACATTTTACTCAACTCTCCACCAAAGATTCTAGCCTACATATACGTCTAGAGAAGAATATGCACGAGCATATAGATACATAAGAAAACTTGTGTCAGTGACACCGCCTTTCTCTACACTTTCGTCATTAGGCAAATCGAACATCGCTGTTCTTTCCAATCCTCTATTTATCCTTGAAAATTTTTAATTTTTACGCAATAAAATATAGAACATGGCGTCATTCTTCCTTGAATGACGCTAAAGTTTGCAACGTTGGAGTCCAACGAAATGATAAAAAAAACTCAATTTCATTCCCCGTCGGATTTGCAATTTGTATTTTTTCAACCTGCACCGATACTTCGGGAAATAAACAAATTGGTGAATTACAAATGTTTTTTTTCCTTCATTTCGTTGGACTCCAACGTTGCAAATTTCAGTGTCGTTTCCTTGATGACCGAATGGGATGCGTTTCGTCATATTCGAAATGAAATTCCCTTGAAATAACGTTTTTTTTCGCTTCATTTTTGTTTGTTCGAAAATATATCGCCTCTGCGTAGTGCTGCTTTCGAAGGTTCAAAGAGAAGATTGCTTTTGGTTAAGACTGTACAGTCAACACCATCCTCGATTCCGATATGCTCTGAGTATATATTGAGCTCATAAATACATGGGTCTCGAGCGCGTTCAAACTTCTCGGGAATGGTATCGAACGTGCAGTATATTTGCGGCCGATGCTTTCCGAGCACACTTTGCCTGTTCGCGGGTGAAATTATGAAGCTTCTTGTATTGTCTCGCGAAGCATTCCCCGAAATCTCGTATATATACATCGTCCAAACGTGAATAAGTTGTTAAGATAACGATTCTGCGGGTTTATATATGAGAAAATGCGTGCCATGAAAGTCTATGCATTTCTGATTGTGTTTTTCTTTTGTTTTATCAACGAATTTATTCATGCGAAACATTTTTCGCCTGTAGTACACTGAGAAAAAAAATCGTTGATATTTTTGTTGCTTGATCCAACTAACATCCGCTTGCTATAAATAAGGAATAGTTTATCCGAATCACTAAATTTTTTTTTTACTTTGATTAACTGAACGAGTGAAACCAAATCTTCTGTTCGAAGAACTCAAGCTATTTGTTCATTTCTACTTAATTTGCGTACACTTTTATGACATATTTATTTGAATATCCAATACTGAAGTATCTAAACGATTTTGTTGAGAATGATAAATATTTTGTAAATCGAATCATACTTGTAAGTTCAATATAATCCAAAATTTGTTGAAATGACTTATTATATTATCCAACATGATTTGTGGAAAATAGCAAATAATTTCGATCTCAGTGTAAGAGTTGGAGAAAATTGTTAAAGAATCGAAGCAAAAATGAGAATAGAAATGCCTTCAGAAAAATTTGATAACATTATAATTTAATAGCCTTGTCGTATTTTATCCTACTATATGCTCTGCCTGTTCACAAAGGCCAGGCAGGCGGAACCTCAAGCTGGTAAATCAGAGTTCACACATGTATACTCCCAATATAAATTTTGCAGCATTCCCACACATACACGCGCTCCCTTTCGCCGAACTTCATCGTCACTCTTTAACGTAATGTACATATGTTGGGAAGAAGAACATTTCATACATGTTTAATTTGCGGTTTTCGTAACAAACCTTCCATCTTTTACAACATTATTCTACATCGTTGATAAATTCAATAATGCTACTCATGAATTTCTACTTTCGTTTAATTATAAAACGAAATATACTAATAAATATCGACAGGAAACGAGCGTTTGCAGAATCCTTGAGATTTTTGTTGAACAATTGACCTTCCTCGCAGATAAACAATATAGATACATTTATATACTTAAACTTCTGAGAGTAGAAAAATTGAATTTATTATGTATTGTCGAAATTTAAGAACCTTCGAATCATTCATGACACTCGGTTCTTCCTCTCTCTCTCTCCCTCGCCACGTTCTTTCGAGACTTCTAAGAATAGGGGTATTCATTCTTCAGAACTTGTTAATTATTTTCTCCATCGCCCTCTTCATGGCCCTCCGCGATATTCAATTTACCGATCATATCTAACTCTCATTCAACAGTACTCGCGATACTGTTCGAGGCTGTATTGAGAAACCGATAATAAAGCGGGTGACAAATGACTCCAGTCCTGAAACACAGAATCCATTAGTCATTTTTCCAAGTCTCCAAATTCTTATTTATGTAATCGTTTAATTCCCCATCCCGATTCTCTTAACCAAACAACTTTAAGGCCTTGTTAATTGCTCACATAAATTTCGGAAACGTTATCGTTATTTTTTTTCTTCTTCGGTTCATATAAATTACATCAAGTTCGAACATATATGGAGTCAGAAACTGATGATGCCAGAAGGCATAAAAATCTCTAGATTTTATACTTTTCGCCGATCAATCATTGTCTATACGTGTACGGTTGCTGCACTCTCGTGAATAGAGAGCTGTATACGTATGCATCTTCACACACACCAGCATATACCTCAACATATCTTATAGTAATGGAATTTAGAAGCCGTTTTCAGATATAGCATTTCGGCTGTATATAGAGCAGAGTGATAGCCGTAGCAGCCGGTTGATCAGGTCGGTTTCGATGGCTGCTTACTGTGGTACGCTCACGGTATACTGTATTCGTGTACTCACTGTGTACGGTAAATCCGTCATGAGGTAGAAGCAATGCGATGGTGTGAACAAAGCCGATCGATACACTGCGCATTATCTCTTATATAGTATACATACTTATCACCGTCTTGCTCATCTTCATCTCATGCTCTTTTCCCATTTAGTTCCCTCTTTATTTTCGTTCCTTTATCCTCTAATTCTTTCGCGATTCTCCACTCCCACGGTCACCCAGTAAACGTTGAATCTATACACGAATCGACGACAACACATCGTGTGTATAGTTTGTCGACCTATCGACCCGAACCTCCATTATCGCATGTTTATCGAGAGCTCGCGCCTTTCGTTGGCGACCCATAAATAATAATGTGACTTAAATAAATAAAAATCAGCCTTTTTCATGATGTTGTAGCGAATGACGACGTAGTACGATCGAATGGTGCTGACGTTCGGGGTTGTTCATTGGAACGGGAGGAGAATTTATTCCATTTTTTTCTCTAGCTTATATCGATACTTGTGTAATTGCCAGTACTTTTGTGCATTGATTCCTGATACGGTGTTGTTCGGGCTTCAGCTTTTAGTCCCTTTTCAGTTTACCGATCTTGGCAGTTCGTCGAAAGACTGGCCTCATATTCGCTGCTCCTACCGCAATACTATAAAGAGTTTGTACAACGGATGAGCATTTCGCATTTCCGCCCATAATACTCAAACACGTGTATATGTACAGGGGTATGAGAAGATCAGAGAATAATTGCTAGTAAGTTCACAATATGACAAAAGCACGAGTGCAGTACGCGTGACCTCGCGAACTCAAACGTGCACGTTTGCGTATTTATATACATACAAAAGCATAAATAATACACCGACCGCGCCAGCTTCGTAGTGAGATGGATACGAGGGCCGTATGTGCATCGACCTCGAGAGAGAATAATACTGGCTCTCGGTGTGGTTACATGCACGGAGCATCACAGCTGAACATCGCATCTATAGGACACGAATATATAGCGTAGGCATGTGTACACATATCAGATATATACAAGGAGCAACGGCAGCTTGTTCCATTCTCCCCTTGAGCTCTTCAATCACCGTCCAATTACGCGTCACGATTCATCAAGTCACGATCGTTCATTCTATTCTCGGTTCTTGTTTCCGTGTCAAACGTACATCTTTCTCTCTCGCTCTTCTCACTTTTTATCTATGCAGAAATCCTCCGCTGAGCTTTGAGTTACACGCTCCAACTTCTCCTGCTCTAGGGAGAATTTGCTCTTTTAAAGAAACCGTAACCGTGCCAAAAACGTTTGATAAGCGATACATTTCGTTGGGTACATTTTGGACAGGATGATTTTTCATTCGTTCTAAATCTTCGATACGTATCGAGTCAACTCATCCAATTACAGTTCCATTTTGGCATTGGAAACCATACGCGGTAATCGTGAGGAGACGAGTCAAACGGATTCCATATCGTAGCGTCAAAGTTTACTAAACGCCTCACTCCACGCTGGTCTCATGATCCAGCAGCTGCTGTTCGCGAAGATATCAGTACCTGGTGCTCTCAAACATGGAAGCTCTACTATTTACCTCAGTAACATCGTATCCCGAACCATTGATGCTGGTATCCATAGTAGTTGTCCCCGACGTATATGTATCTGGATCTTGGCTTATTGATCATACGGCTGGTCACTTACCGATGCCCGCAGGCATTTAGTGGGTTCTGTATACGTGTTGTGACGCAGGCAGATAATCGTATCACGAAAGGATCTACTTTCCATAGATCATCCTAGTTAATTCTCCGTTAAAATGGGAGCGTTGAGAACGATGCTGCCTTGAAAGACATTCCCATTGTAAGAATGATGATTTCAAGTCTCGGGTAGGACAGGGACCTTCGTGGATACGAGTTACGTAAAAATTTATTCATTTTTCATGATCGTTTCCGGAAATTAATACCTGTTCGATCAACTCGAGATCCGGTGCATGTTGCATTACTTACGCCTATTCGTTACGAATGTTGTTCGTTTTTGTTTTCACCATTGATACTTGACCCAGAATGTTCAACACCGTAAAACGTTCATTTTGTTATTTACGAACATGAATAAATCTCGTTAACTCATATCCGTTTCTTTACCTGTTTAACGTACACTCCCAGGGTATATTAAAGCTGTATGTATCTACTTTGTGGACTATATTCTGGCAGTATATCGTAAACCAAAGGCAGCGAACATGCATCAGGCTGGTGACAATCTAAACTGCAATGATTTATACACATACACTCCTTATATAATAGTAATGATAATATTATATATGCATGTCTAGTATATTGTAGAATGCATGGGTAGGTACATAGGATCGTAAATACAATTTCGGTATGGCGTGACGTCTACTTAGCTCTCGGCGTATCTTCGGTCTCTCATGCTTCGAGCGTTTCCACACGAGTAAAAGGGGCATTATGAGGTTTGGGCTTTGCCGATATTACTCACCGCATGTTGCAAAGCGTGTGGCGAATGACAGAAGAGAGAGAAATAGAGGGGGGGGGGGGGCGGGGGGATCGAAGGAAAGATACACAATCTCAGCTATACAGTGCACAGCAGAGAATTCGGAGACAAAATTCATCTCCAACTCGCAATACTCTGAGTTAGGACGTCTTTCCTATTGGTGTTATTAATCTGTGTTTACATTGGTGTGTACAGAATTTTTTCCTGGACTACATCTTTCTGGCGATTCAACGTAACCTCGTTAAAAATGTTTCCTTCTCATTTTGTCTGCACAAATATATAGAGCAAGTATTCCATCATCCCCGACGAATGATCGAGTAATTCGATCGCCCCTCGCACACACACGATCGATCTTCTTTCGATTGGTCGTATTCCGAGTTTCACTGTTTCCATAATTTCTCATTCATACCGTTCATTTGATTCGTAAGACAAATTTGAGAGTTCTAGGATATCCAGGAGTCGTATGATACGTTTTACATATTTCCGTATTGTCCCAAAAACAGTCAATTTTTTGTCGCTGAACTACCGGATGCTGCTCACGTATCGATGAATTTAATTTAACTCGCTTCCCGCCTCTTATCCTGACTCGGTTCTCTAAAAATAATGCATACGAGTTACACGGGTGTACATACTTCATTTTACCCAAAACCTGCAACGACACAATATACGTGTGAAATACAGAAACAATAGAAACTCGGAACACGTAGGGCTCGCGCGTTGATTCCGCAATTTTGACTTTTAGTTTCATAAACGTTTGCCTCCTTAATTGCTATTTCATTACCGACGAGAGTTATTA
Source organism: Venturia canescens (assembly GCF_019457755.1). Lineage (NCBI taxonomy): Eukaryota > Metazoa > Arthropoda > Insecta > Hymenoptera > Ichneumonidae > Venturia > Venturia canescens. The sequence goes on along the minus strand of NC_057424.1, from coordinate 23,267,674 downwards.
TGGTCTCTGTCACGTTCTTCCACTTTTCATTCGGATGCAGTCACCAATTTCCTTCGCTTTTTTACGTCGTTATTCGCATAGTAAAGCGTGCTTCACAGCTGAAAAAGAATAATGAGGATAATGGTAATTGTAAAAAAATAATAAAAATAACTACAATAATAATAATGATGGATAAGCACGACAAGCAGCAATAAGGTTGAGGATTTCGCGACACTTGGAAACGAGTGAAATATATATTTAATTAAGATCCATGCTGACTGAGCACGAATGGGTCAACTTCACTTTTCAGTGAAAAGAGCATGTATTTATTCTATTTAGTCAACCCCAAGTTGTATATAATGTACATGAGTATAGTAAGCGTGGTCTGTTGTTTGCACCCTAAACGTTTCCCTTTGCATACATTCCCTTTATTCTCTCCAAGCTTTACAAACTTTCCCATTCAACTTTCGTCAGGGAACTGTTCATCAAACGGACTCAGTTTTCTATCCAATTAACAATATTTCTCATTACTTTCTGATTATTCTCGCTCTCTCATTTCGTTCTCCTTGTATTCGAGCATCTTGAGAGCTGATTAAAAATAGAGTTTCAAAAATTTATAAATAACCTAAATACGATGTATAGTTCAGCCTTTCAAGTTCCGATCGCGCATGTCTCAGTGAGTACCAACTTGAAAAAAATTCAATGCTCACAATTATAAAATTGAATTTCATACGACTCTGCTATTTAAACACAGTTACAATAGTTACACCAATAATCGTGATGGCAAGAATAATAATACGATGAATTCGTGGCATCCGAATACGCCGACTCGCCCTATTGATTCGTTCCATTTACACTATATACAGACACTTTGACTTTCTCCTCGAGATTCGTGCAGTATATTTTAGCAGGTAAGGCAATGTCTTGCCGCGGCCTTGGATCCAATTATTCAGATGAATACGTCGAGCTCGGTCACGCACATTTGTGTGCACCACATAGGTATATGTCTTCACCTATAGCCACACGAGTTCCAATTGTCATAGTATCTTAAGTATGCTGTTCCAACATTCTTATTCATATATAATTACACCGATGCAAACTCCGTTGTAGAAGCTAAAGTTATGTCTTTGTATACTTATATCGCTTCGATATGTTGCTGTTGGACGATTATATACATGAGCGTGTGTGTGTGTGTGTGTGTGTGTGTTCAATATGTACTTACTGAATTGATCTCGTAACGCTATATGGACAATCGCACAAACGAATCGACAGACACACGCACATGAATTTGCTTGTACACGCAAACAAGCATCGATCGGATGACGAAGCCAGACATAACAATTTATAACGTTACACGTACGTGCAGTTATATACTCATAAATTTACGTATGTGGGGACTTAGTGTGCATGCATCGGCGTGTGCTGTATCAGGGAAGTGCGGACGGCGCTAGAGCGAGAGAGAGAGAGAGAGAGTGGTCGTGCGTTGAACAAATCGATATTTATAGCGTTAAAGGTATCTAACCGAAATAAACAGACACATAAAACGCGTTTGAACCCATGCTCGTGCACGTTCGTATAAAGCCGTTGCACATTTGCAAAATTTATCGAGTACCTTGTGAACTATAAAATAAATAAAAAAACCGTTATATCCACTTACATCAATTGTATTGTAAATGTGATATTAATTATTTACACTCGAGTTTTTATTGGCGGGTTCGAGATTTTATTTCGAAATCAGATTGATCCTATGATGTTTACACGCAGAGCTTGACGAGTGACATTCAGAATCCTTTTCGTACCACCGACTGCTTTCGGAACTTTTGATGTTCTTGTCAAGTTTTTACTCCCGAATTCTCCCATATTTTTCATCGTTCTTGCTATGAATATATGTTTATTCAAAATACGATATCTCTGCGGGTTCCCCCACCGATCAACGCTTTCTTAAATTTTATTTTATTTCCAAGACATTTGCCGGTAAACAACAAGAAAATGGCTTAACGCAGCGTAAGAGAACACAGTCAAAAAAGATCTGCAGAACTCCAGCGTATCATCATTTTGTTGTTCAGTTCATTGAGTTTTATTATTCAATTAAAAGCAATATGTATAGCGAAAGAGGTTGTCAGTCGCATATCATTATTATCTCAATGTACGGTACGTACACTTCACTTCACACCTATATACTTCATTGTTGAATAAAATTATTCATTACAACTGAGTAAAATGGAAACACGAGTGGGCAGTGCTCGTGCGTAGCGTAGATTACCAATTTAGTTCCATTCTCGTGTCATCGTATCAGGAGTGTAAAAAATGAATACATACGATTCTGTAACTCCAGCGTACGCGAACCTTCACCCCTCTAGTTTGCGTTACGCCACACCACTTTTCAACATCTCACCCACGGATACATACGCGTCGGACGATTAAAAAAAGCGTGTCTAGTACGGTCTCGCGTGCAATTTGCATGCTTGTACTTCCGCCGAGTTGCGCTTGCACGCAACGAAAAAGAAATTGAAGAAAACGCACCCCGCCGGGAAAAAGTACGGCGGGTAGATTCGAGCCCGCAGAGCAAGAGAAAGTAAGAAAAGGGTAGCGCGAGTGGAAGGAAGGTCGAGGGAAATTTTAAATATATGTGGACTGACCTGTATTTCTATATCGCTCCCATTCTTTTATTCACGTCTTGTCAGAGATCACTGTGCATGCTTTCATGACTAGGATGGACTCAACAAAGAATACAACCAAGTTTACGCTCTTTTCCTTCGCTTTTACACCTCACGGTATAACATTCCCGGATTAAATTCCCAGCAGTTTGAAACGCAACGAAAGTTGAGTTATCGCGATAAGAAATATATTTGACGCTCTTTTGAAGACCGCGTTTACAAACATTTTTAGATATTTCTATCATTATTCCATACAGCCATTCGCTTGATTCGTAATCACGTGATGATGTACTATTTCGAGATGAAGCGTTATTATAGGGCCAGAAGGAACTCAAATTCCCAAGAAAATGATGGATAAATTTGTTACGGCCAGAAAATAACTCGTGCAAATTCTAACAACAATTCACCGTCAGTGGAGTAACCTGGTGAATATCTACCATGCGGTAATTGTCAGGTCGAATTTACTTCGCCAGAAAAAACCATTTTTTGTGAGCGAAATATCGGAAACGTGCCTACTCCGATTATAAATCGATTGGTCCTTAAATTCTTTATCGATCCAGTCGTTTTTTTAGCCACTTCGAAAAAATGCTACTGCGTTAATCTTGAACACCTTGAATGACTTGTCTGCGCTGACCTATTCATTGGTATTTGTGAGTCGCTCAACCACAAGAAATCATGAAATTCAAGCAGTCTGGTGTGCTCGCTGGGGCGCTGCTCTTCTTCTCATATCTTGACGCGATGACAATCAGTCGATCTCACACTGATTTTTTTGAAGGCTCGAAGTTTGCTGGACAGCTTTCGAGTGCGTCGATCGCGCTCCAAAATTCGCAAGTTAGCATATTTTTATAAAAAACGAAAATTCAACTTTTGTGTCCATAAGCTCGTGCTTGTTATTCACGTTGGGCGTCCGTTTTTGCGAGACGGATTTACATTTGTCCGACTTAATAATGGTTTCTTAGAATCAGAAATGTGTAATTTCAAGTCGATTGCAAAGTCGTCTTCCTTTTTCGGTAAAGAATAAGAAAAACGAGAAGAAGTGACTAGACGTGAGCGAAGCAGATGGGGGGAGAGACTACATGAGAATACGTCTCAACGGAGCACAGCTCGGCGACAACAAGATTGGCCCGATATCGAGAACGGTAGTGGAGCAGAGCCTCCTCCAGTGATCGATTGAATTGGCCATACCTGTACATGCATACGCGCACAAAGGTCACACGCACAAAGGCTCGTAGCTCTCAGGAAGTCCTCACGACGATTTCCTCACACGTTGCACTATTCTAATAGCGACAACTTAAGTTTGTCGCTAACCTTCAATTATCTAAGTATCAAAACTATGAAATGAAAAACACTAATAAAATCTCGCGAAGATAATTTGTACTTACGTGAGTTTTTGTTGATCAATTATAGTACGAACGCTGAGGAAGTAAACAATTGTTCGCGCTACCTGAAATATTGCTTAGCTCGACGAATAGCGAAGACGTGATATTCATTCGGTTGCTCAAGCGGCTGTCTGACGAGGCGAAACTAGAGCGAAGCTGATGCGCTCGATCCTCGCATTTATAAACCCATCTGAAACACATTATACGATGTATCGCGCGAAAGTTTGTCGTCGCATCGTGAGCATACGCGCTTCGTTCCCGAACGGCTGCATAGGATTTCTTGTCATTGTGTTCGTACTGGTTTACACGTTGCGTGTGATCATGTACAACCTTGGGAACAGAGAGATTCTTATTAATTGGAGCGTCGCACGCGAGATCGGAACGCTTTTAGATGTAAAAAAACAAAAACTCGTTTCGAAGGTTTTGATAGAATTTAAAATGGAATTGCATTATTACGAGCCCCTTGAATTGAAAAAACATTGAAAGCTCGCTTTTTTGCTGTAAGCTGCGGGATCATCGATTCAAATGAACGGTATTGAATCATAATTGTGCAAAAAAAATAATATTTAGTATTCATTTTCATGTTATATCGAACAATGAGAAAATATTATAAGAGCAGATAACGGATAATTGCGCTCGTCTTCACACCCTTTGTTTGTCTTTGGATGTTACAGACCCGTAGTCGGCGTGACATGGATGTGAGTTTCACAAACGTGTTGGAGGGGGCTCGCCAGTACTTCCAAGGACTGCCTGCGCCGAGTACATCCGGTTCGTCGGGCTCGACGCTCACGTCGACGACGACGACGACAACACCACCAACGCCTCCACCGCCCTTGCCCCAGCCCGTGGCCTTGTCGTCATCTAGTTCCTCGTCATTGCCGGAAAGTCACGTGATCCCATCATCCTCGCAGGATCATGGCCAGCCAGCGGGAACAACGAGTAAGTCAGGTTGTTCGTTGCCAGCTTCAGAGTCATCGTCTTCGTCAGCAACGACAACGACGACGACAACGGCAACGACAACGGCGGCGACGACGACGACGACGACGACGACGACGAGTGGAACAAATTCGTTGCTCGTACGATCGTCATTGAGCAACGACAAGCCGGAATACGAGGATGCGCACGCGAGTTCGTCTTATTGGAACTCGAGTTCCGTTAACCCTGGTATGCGCTCAATGGTCGAGCCATACGCGCCTCAACCTACGAGAGTCGAAGTGCCCGATACGAGGCCACCCGAATCTCAGGGTGAAACAAATCTGACTACGACCTGTCATAGTCTGACGGAGATGCAAACGTCGATTCAACAACGGCTGAACGCTCAGAAACAACTTCGACAACAGCAAGCATCGTTAACGGAAGGTACAACGACGGCCGATGCTATTTACGGTAATAACATGATCTCGCGGAATTCGCCAAATTTACATCAGATGCAGCCAGCTCCGAAGCGAGCACAATCCCCACCACCGATCTATCAACAGCTGAACAATGTTTCGAGGCCAGCATCTTCGTCGTCAATCTCAAATTCGTATACGACGAGTGAAATTTTGAATTCCCATGCGGCCTTGTATCAGGTGTCGGAAAACAGAACAACCAATGTGCCGATAGTAGCGGCTCAGAGAACACAGTATTATCCCCGGTATCATCATCCGGACATCACCAAAAGCACGCCTGTACCTTTCACTCAAAGTACGAATTATCATTCAGGAGCACCGCCGTTAGCTACGTCGCTCTCGTCGACACATCAGCCAACCACGATAAGGCCAAGTACCGTAGAATCAAGCAATTCTCCGATATCGGTATCTCATCAGAACACTAGCAGTAATAGCGTTAATAATACTAATAGTAATAATAATCACAATAATAACAGCAATAGTAACAATGCGATCGGTTCATTGGACCCTCAGCGGCAGCGAACTCAACGAGAAAACAATTCGTCCGAATATCCGTGTACATTACCAACGCCGAATCATGGTGGATCCATGAGTGCTTACCCGATTTCCGGATTGAGTCAAAATATCGGTAATTATCGAGGGAGTAGTAGTCACTCGCAGCAGAGCCGTACCTCCAATTTAACGGGTCATCACCTCAGCGAGCACTATCGTCATCAACATCATCATCATCAAACGCCAGATCAGCAGATAGGCGGAGCATCGCATCCCTCAAGTTTGGACGGTTCGAACAGTGGTCATACATCATCGAGCGTTCCATCATCACCCGTTATGTCCGCTTCGGCGAACACGTGCAGTCCTCGTTACGGTAATCCTACGGGTCACATTCCTTCGCCGCACAATAATCATCCGGGGCATATTCCGTCGCCTCATTTACCGACGGCTTCTTTGTCGCTGCCAGCGTCATCTTCTGCTACAACTGCGTTGCATCCGATGGCTCAGCAGGTATCGCAGCAATTCTCCCATCCCTCTCAACATCCTAGTCGAATCGGTCCTACCGTTGGACCGCTTCAGAGCATGAATGCCTCTTCGTACACGAGCAGAGGTATCAATCCATATACAACTGGTACGCCAACTTGTTACACCTCGATGATGAGTCCTCAACAAATATTACCGCCACCACCGTCATCCTCTTCATCCTCCTCCTCCTCCTCTACCTCTTCTTCGTCATCTGCCGCCTCCTCGGTCTCTCCGTCGATTACCTGTTCCGCCTCGTCAACGTTCTCGAGTTGTCATCCGACGATTCCTCAGTCGGCTTCGCTCGAACAAAATCATCACGCTACACCGTCGTCTCCAAGACAATCGCCTCATGTTTCGGTGATGCACAATTCTCATGTTGTCCCATCCCATCCAACGTCTTCACCCCATCACGCCACGCCGTCGCCCCATCACCATACACCTTCGCCGAGCAACCCTGCGAACTTCCAGCCTCAATCACCGTCCTACCCACCGCCAGCTCCGCCATCCTCGCTGGCGCCGTCAACCTCGCAGAGGGTACCACCCTCGGCAATACCCTCAAACCCCTACAATATTCCAGCATCTTCCCAACAGTATCGCTCACCAGCAAATTATCCAAATCCATATCAAGCAACGGCTCATCATCACCATCATCATAATCAGCCTTCGTACCATTCCCATCAAAAAAATAACCAACAACAGCAACAACCTCACAGTGTTTTCAACGCGCAACCGTCGAACGGACGTTCGCAGTACGGACATGCGGCGATTAGTGGTAGCGGTGGTTCACCATCAACAACTCAAAATACGGGCCCCATCGACAATATTGGCGCTAGTACGAATAACTCGAATGGACCATCCTACCAGACGACGGGACACAACAGAACAGTGACTTACAACGGCGACGATTCGAACCGTAGCGGTGTATCCAGCGGAAACCCAACAACGTCTTACAACTCATACAGAATGGAACAGTCAACCGGGGGAAGAACGAGTAGCTCCGGTGTCAGTAATACTCACAATCTCCCACCTATCGCCTCCGTATCGTCTTATCATTCCAACAGGGGAGCTCGCGATAGTAATCTCTGCAAGACGCAAGCGGTTAACCGGCAAAGGATACACTCGAGCAACGGTCCCGTTAACAATGCCATGGTCGTGGTGTCATCAGCCTCGCAACCTATGACCGGAGCGACGCGCGTTTCGGAATATTCTCCAAGTGGAGCATCGTCGAATCACTCGACGTTAGTGACTAACGAGATAACTGCCATCGGTGGAAGTTCCAATCACTCTCGATATGGCGGACAGCAGAATTATTCGTCTTACGCTACGACGATAGCACCCAGCCGTCACGGAAATAATTCTTTAAGCAGCAGTAATAACGTGACATCTTTGGGTCGGAGTGGGATAAGATCAGCGGTACCCAGTGCTATGACAGGTCACAATCGAACCGGCGCTTATTCACCTCAACGTATCGCCACTGATAATATTCATGCTTACAAAGATTATACTTACGGCAATTCTCAATTATCGAATGAGCCGAGTCAACCCGGGCAAATGGAAGCTGTCCCACCGGTCCAACCGACTCCCCATTCGAACGGTTTGCCTCCGCGAAAGAGAGAATCGCCTCTCGATCTTTCGGTAAAAACTATCAAGACACCGGCCGATTCGACGGCTCGCGACGATCTGGATAGCTGTGTAATTGAAAAGCACGTCAGTAGTACGAACATGGTAGTTCCGTCGAAAAACAACGGGCCGAGAGTCATGCTTCCTCCCTCGGTTCAGCCGACGAATCCTACTACGGCATATGTGAATTATGATACGAGGAATTTCAACGGTGCGCGGAATCCGATAAATTCTTGTATCAGGGCGTCAACACCTCAACCAGTCTGCGCACCAAAAGTCGATTTTCTGCCAGATTTCAATGCAACCTCCTTGAGCAATCGTCATCACAATTCGCAGCATCATCAGCAGCAATACCATCATCAGCAACAGCAGCAGCAGCAGCATCATCATCACAATCATCATCATCATCATCATCACCAATCGGGTTCGTTACACGGTAATCCAGAAAGTTTGCGACGAACAAGTTCGCGTCAAATGTACGAACCGCCCCAACAAAACAGTGCGAACCTTCCACCGCGTGTGGCATCCTTCAAGAAAACCTCGCTGGCCCCCGCCCAAATATACGACGGTAAGAATCCTTCGACGTCCTATTCAGCGATGCAGGATGATCCCTCCGGTGTGCCAAGACAGACCTCGCAACGACACCCAACGATTGTAGAGCCCGCAAGGCCAGGAGCTACGGTCCTGTTGCACCAAGAGTATCCTTCGCCGAATCTTAGCAAATATTATCATTCAGAGAGTAGGGGCAAATTTCCACTGCCGTCTGCTGCCTCGGCGACGTCCGCCGCATCCTCGGCCTCCGCATTGTCTTTACCCAGAGAACGGGTCGGCTCGAAGCGTCCCGCTGAGCCTCTATATGCGATGTCCGGAAGTACTCCCAACAAACAACCCCGTCTCGATCCCTGGAGATTGGCCATTGATAAACAGATACAACAGAAATTATCTTCGGCGAAGGAGCTCCTCGAGAAGAAACAGGAAATGAATATGTCAGCCCCGTTAGAAAACGGCGCTTTGATGTCCTCAAGTTCTTACAGTCAAAGAACCGATAATACGAATTCTCCATCCGATACTAATCGATATCAAGCATACTGTGATAAGAGAAACTATCCGGATAACATGATTCCGGTCAGTCCAACGTCCTATAATCATCCTATCCCAAAGACAATGGGTATCCATCCAATATCCCAAGCATCGGCGAGTCAAACCTCTTATAGCGGATATAGGCAAAGCCAAAGAACACAATATGCTGTTGGGCCGGGCCTTGAACCGCCAGACCAACCGAGCAACACCGGTGCGGATAAGAGGGTACTTAGCTTGCTGAGAAATAGCCTTGAGAGTAAACAGCAGAGAGAGGAACAGCTTCATAGTCAACAGCCGATTCTTGTCAGCCACGCTCAGCAAAGCTTTCAGAATAAGGTAGAAATAATCATTTCATTCACTTGTTACTGTCAATTATCTCTACTTTTAAATTTTAACTCTTATGGCTCAAAGTTTCATTGACTTTGAATAAATTTCTGTATGTATCGTTTTTGCCAGTTTTGTATAAACTATATTCCAATCGAGGCAAGTCAACGAAAATAGATGGGGCTCGCAATTCATCTTGCTACTGCAGAATCGTTAAGAATTGCCATTCGTTATAACCGATCGCGTTCCCGGGAATTCTCCAATTTCGTTCATTGGCGAATTTTCAATTCGTAGTTTTTCAATCTGCACCGATACTTCGTAAAATCAAAAATTGATGAATTACAAATGTTTTTTTCATTCATTTCGTTGGAGTCCAACGTTGCAAACTTCAGCGTCGCGTTCCTGGATATTGTTGGCTTCTCTTCACCAGTCCCCGAACATTTCATTCAAATTTTATAACCTCTTGAGCTTCGGTGGAATTGCGTGCCTCTCTCTATTCTCGCACATTTTCAATTAATGTGAAATTTGCAGTAATTTACTAGTAGATAACGCTTTAAAATGAACAATAATCGAAATTTAGTTAACAATCCTGATTTTTTGTTCGATTTATTGTAGGTCGTAGCTCCTGTTGAGCCTAAAACGAATATGGGCAGGCATAACTTGTCACCATTCACCGCAGCTAGTTTGCTCGAACGTAATAGCAATACACCGCCTCATTACAAGTTTCATGTGCCCCGAGCCGTCGACTCGATAACTCAAGAGGCTCCTCGTAGTCTGTACGGTTCACGGGTAAATTCGTCAGCTACTTTACCAGGCAAAGAGGCACTTCTGGGACCTCGAGGTACCGATAATCAGATTCACCGCGACAAAGATGACGGTCTAGCCGCGATATTGGCCGCGAAAATACGAACCAAGGGCGAACTCAAACAGGTAACCGTTCTTTTCTCCGTTCGACTAATATTAACATTGCACGACTATGTCGACCTCAGTATCGTTAAAATATCATTCCTTTAAATCGCACAAATTTACTTTACTGGTTACATCCTAATAATAATGATAATATAAAATTGACGTAGGTATGTTCGAGTCAGTTTGCCACCAAGCCGACGACGCTTCCGTCCCAACAAGTTTCCGTCATGCCCGACGGTAAGTTTTCTTAGATAAACAAAAGATGTGAGGAAAAGTAATGAATTTAGATCCGAGGAATGGGGCGCATGAATTAATCGTCGTAGTTTCAGAACTGGAAGGCTCAAGTTCGACCTCAACGCCACAATCTGTCGGCTCATCCGCAGCAAGTCCACCGAAATTAACTCGTGAGAAAACAGCGTGTGCCGTTCCACCTAGAAGACGATTGTTTTCTAGAAACGAGGAGGAAAACATGCCCGTAGCAGCCACGATACCAGCTCCGGCTCCAATTATCGCCGAGGCGTCTACAGTCGCGGCTCGCTCCAGCGGATTTCGTAGCTCCTCGGAAACCTCTGTATTTGATTTCCGGGAGAGTGACTCGGAGGGTGAAATGCCGGTACTCGAGCGTCAAACCCTCGAAGAAATGAGAAGAGATAGAAAACAATTGTCGAAGGTTCAACCACCTGTACCTTTGAACGATGCTATGCGTATGGACATGACATCCTCGACGGATCTCGTCAAAATAGAGCTCAAGGTATTTTTTTTTTGTTAAACCTTCATTCTTACGATGCATTTTTAAAATCAATATATCGCGATCATTAGTTTATGACGTTCAAAATAGTTCACCACAATGGCAAATTCACTGGCCACTACTGAGAATACAAAAAGAATGCAATTAAATATTTTAATAACGAATCCCATTAATTTTCCATTGTCACTTGGTTAGCGCGACACAATTCGGTGTTTGTAGTAGAAAAATTTTCCACTTCTTGCGGAGCACGAGAATTTCCTTATTCGGTCCTATTTCCTATATTTCATTTTTATTTTGGTTCTCAATGTGTCACGTTTCTTATTTAATTACCAGGAAAACGACAAAAAAGTAACCGAAATAGATCCATTTTGGAGCGCGACCTGTGATAAATTTATGGAACAGTTACGAAGCGGGGATTCGACGAAGAAACGCGGTAGGAAAAAAAAGATAGGAGAGAGCTCGAAGCCCGACGGTGGACCGGAAGATGAGGAAAGCAAGGAGGCGACGATGGAGCAGCCATCGGAAACTCAGATTAAGCCAGAGGATATAAAACAAGAGATAATAGAGGTTGACCACTTTATTGCGGATAAAGTGTTGGTAGAAGAAACGGGTGGAACTGATACAGCGGCGGTGGTTGTCAAGAGCGAACCAAAAGAGACGACGAACGTGAAAGAGGAAGTTAAAGAAGTTAAGGGAGCGACAGACGTTGTTATTGAAGTGGCGAAGCGCGAGGGTGAGGAAGGAGAGGAGGAAGAGGAAGAGGAAGAGAGGGGGGAGGAAGAAGAGGAGGAGAAGAACTCGGGTGAAGAATCCGACGAATTGCCACTGATAAAAAGAACGGCAAAAAATAAGTACAAGAAAAAGGCTGAGAGTGACTGTGACGATGATGTAATATGCAGAAAGAGGCGGGTGCGTCGAGGCAGTAGAATCAAATTGGAGTCTTCGAGTGGCAGTGAGTCTTCGAGTGATGAGGAGAGTGACGTTAGTGCTGAATTTGGTCGAGATACGTCGGTCGCCCATAGGCTGCGAGCGAGAAAACGAACGTCGACGAGTGCGGCGGCCGTTGCGAATGAAGGCATGAAATTACGGTCGAGAGATACAACACCGCACAAAGTGAAACAAGAAAAAGACAGCAAAAACAGCCCGGCCAAGGGAAACGGAGCTGGCGCTCAAAAGCTAACGCCAAAACCATTGTTTGGGGACGGTAGTGATTTCAGGCCTGGATGGGAAGCGGAGGTTTACGTTTACAAAAAATCACTGCGAATGCCCCCTCGTCTAATAACGGTCTCGAAGCCATCGAGATTTCACAGACTATCAACTTCCCTGCCGGACCTCGATCCAGGCTCACCCGCGCTATCAGTATCGATGGACAGTTCCGATGTTTGTCTTGGCCGAAAACGCAACGTCGACAGCGATCTGGAGTCGAATTACAGTTTCAGTATAAGCGGCCTTCTCGGTACTGGCGGCGGCAAGATCGACGACGAGGAGGCCACTTCGTCGACTACGATATCGTGCCCACCTAAAACATCCGGTCGACATAACAAAGCGGAAAGCAACGGTACGGGCTCGATCGTTGATTTGTTAGCTCGTAAAGTTGGCGGGGCTGGTAAAAAGGATGCGAAGAAAAAGTTGAAGGAAAAACTCGAGAGAGGTGGCAAGGTGTTACCTAAAGCTACCAATGAGCCTGAGCTACTTCCTACACCGAATTTAACGCCTCTCGTGTCGAACGAGACGCGAACCAAGCTTAAGGGTAAAACACCGGTGAAAAATTATAACAAGTCAACGAAACCCATAAACGTTACGGATTCTTATCTCCTTGGTTATTTCCGCAAAGAGACGGTCAACAATTTTCGGAATACGTTTAAAAACAATCACGCTTTGCCCAACGAATTTTCAACTTTCGTCCTGAAAAGCAGAACACGAACGGAAACGAGGGTACTGAAGAAGCAGGCCACGATACGCGAGGTATTTGGGGAAGAAAGACCAGCATCAGCGCCACCCATGCAAAATCATGCTGGCGACACCTCGCAGGACGACGATTCCCAAACTGAAATTCGGCAAAATCTACTCGGAAGAACGCGAAAGTTGAAGCAAAAAGTTGTCACACGATTGAGAAACGTTGGAATATTACGCAGTCAGAAAGCAATTATGAATTCGAAACGTCATCTATTAACAGCTAAAAAAAGGAAAGATCTGATTAAATCACTTGCGGAAAAAACCCTCGAGAGCTTGAAGAAGCGAGTCAAGGATGAGAAGAAGAGTGGAGCGGAGGACAAAGAGGAAGAGGAAGACGTCACGGTTGTTACGCCGGAAGAGGAGGAGGAGGACGAGGAGGAGGAAGAAGAAGAACCGGAAATTAACAAGCCGGAAGGTGACAATAACGATGATACCGAGATCCCTAGCAAAAAGAAACTTAAACTGAGAACTGGGAGAAGAAAGTTTCGTTCTGGCTTCGATTACATACGTAAGAAAAAGAAGCCTTTGAAGAAGGAAGACGCGACACCCAAAGAACGAAAAAGGGTATGCATTTGTTGTATACAACTGTTGCACGTTAGTCGTGAATTAAAGGGTATTTTTCCCCAAGATACAAGTAACGATTTTTCTCTTGTTTTATTCCAGGCAATAATCACAAGACCTAACGCGGAATGCGTTGCTGACATTCAGTCGGAAATTCGTACTTGGGTCATCAAAAAGGGTGTTGGCGAAACTATCTTGCATCGAGCTGCAAGACTCGGCTACACGGTTTGTAAAAAAATAATATTCTTCTCTCCTCCATCCCCAGCTCATTCTTATTTTCCTCTCGATCAATCAATTTTCTGTCCAGGATGTCACTGCCTATTGCTTGGAGAAACTCAGCAGTGCTCCAAGTCCGAAAGACAATGCTGGTTATACTCCGCTTCACGAAGCTTGCTCGAGGGGACATCTGGAAATAGCAAGACTTTTACTGGCCTACGGTGCAAATGTGAGCGAAAGCGCCAACGGGGGTATCAGGTGATATAAACTTTATGTCCAACTTTTTATCATTTTCGTCGTCGCTCGATAAAATTTTCAACCTAAAATGAAAATATAAATTTGATTTTCAGACCTCTTCACGAAGCAGCGGAAAATGGTGCTACGGAACTCGTGAGACTTCTTTTATCGTACGGTGCAGATCCGCTACTCGCCACATACTCTGGTCAAACTCCTCTCATGCTGGCCGTTGATACCGAAGCTTACAGCATCCTCGAGCATCATTTGAACGATGTACAAGGTCGTTCTACCATTCCTTGGAGCTTTGGTGGACCATCGTCAATCTTTGGTTCGTGTTAAACATGGTGTACGACAGTAATAGGGAAAATCAATACTCTCATTCCGCTGCATTCGTTCGATTGTCATAATGTTTTTTTTATGAAAAAGAAATTCTTCTCTAACGGACATTCGTTCATTCATGATTCCAGATCCCGAAGGAACGGGCTACAATCCGTTGGAGGATCCTCCAATCAGCAGTCCCGAGCCTGAACTCGAAGAAATAGAGATGGAAGTGAGTGACGTTAATCTTCCGGTGCTCTTCACTCTCGTGAACGATCCGGATAAATGGGTGCTCCTCCAAGATCTCATGACCGCATTGAGAGTAAAAAGTCGCGATGCACTTTTGCGACAAGTTAATCCGAAAGCTCCATCGGGGCCGCCTTCGATAGCCCATCGTGATGTAATGCGAGAGTTGAAGCTTCACGATTTTCTTGAACAATCACGTTGCTGTCACTTGTTGAGCGGTGGTGAGAGAATCAATGTACGCGGATCTAAAGTAACATTAATTAAGTACAACGAGAAGGTCAGATCACTGCTGAACGTAGAGCGTGTTGTGATTAATTTGAGGTGACATGAGGAGTGTCTGGAGAGTACAACTCTTCAGAGTACTAAACCCTCCACTTCCATTCCTGTGAAATCTCAAAAAATAGTAGAGAAACGCAATTCTTCACGGGTCGCCTTTAAACAAGGAAGAAAATTAAGAAAAAGGCAGGTGGTTAAGAACAAAAACGCCGATTAATTCGATCGGTTCGATTCACGGAGACAAAAATAGGGAAAGGGAAAAAAGAATTTTGGGTATTACTGATTCAGCTGCCCCCTGTATGATTTACGTCTGTTTGAGGATAAAATCTGTGCTTCTCGTCTAAAATCATTTTGTTCCGCTTGGGCACTCGGTATCTCTTCAATAAAATAAAAAAATAAAAACCTTCTCGGCAATCGGTGCAAAGAAGATTCTAGAAGTTATCTGGACGGTGCAATGAAAATTAGAATGATGATACACGTGTGAGATAATTTTACATGAAGGAGCGGTAAGAAATAACAAAGCAGCGATCTGTGACATTATATTAGGGTATTTATTCCAGAATGTAAAAAATGACGTAGAATGGTGATATTTTATTAGCAATTGATGGTGAAGATCGTTTGATTCGATTAAGATCCTGACAAATGTAACGCTTTTAGAGTGAAAACTGCCGAGATGATGATAGAAAAAGGAACCGAAATATCTTTACCACAATGACGGCGCACAGTGACCGGGGAAAATTTGAATTATTCCCGTATTTTTGCGAGAAAACAGGTTCGTGTTGAACAACTCGATGAAACCGATGTGGAGAAAAAAATACACGGTATAAATTGAACGTATTGAATACGGCAAGAAATATTCAAATCGAGTGAAAAAAGGCCGTATTCTTATTGAAATTTTGAGAAATAACGTTGGGAGCAATACAGGCGATTCCGTGGCTAATTGTAAGATCGTGTTTAATCTGTACGAAAATGTTACCATATTAATATTTATATTTGTTTCCCTTTTTTTTTATTCCCGGATCACGGACGAGTCCGAATGTAAATATGTTTTTGTTTCGTTATCGTTAACAAGTTGGGAAGTGCAATTTAGAACGAAAAAACAATTTCCTCTATTGAATAAAATGCCGGAACAACTTAGGATGCAATTGACGAGTAATTCTATATAAAGAAAAAAAGCGTTGATAAAAAAAAATGAAGGATCGTTCGTGTCGTCGTTCACGGTCCCGATAATCATTCTGAACGAATAATAATCATGGTGCAATACCGTTATTACGAACGCTGCGTTACTTTATCGTATAGTCAAATTTCAATTATTATATATTGATCGATTCGCGAGAATCGTTATAGCAACAATTAGTTGATAAATTCGAGCGAGAGCCGAGATTTAAACAAAGACAGGAAGTATTTTACGATAGAATTGTTTTTGAAGCAAACGCATGTTATTTTTATCCGTTGATTTGTTCTCGCTGAAAATCGATGTACTTATTCTTAAACGGCGTTGCGAGAAATCGTTCGTAATGATAATTAAGTAAAATATAATAAGATTAAAGTATCGTTAGGAATAATACATGTTAAGCATTACAAAAACTACTCTTCAAGCTTATATATTATCACCGCTACTATAACTATACCAATAATGGTAATTTAACGAATAATGAGAATAAGATTAACAATACAAATTAAAAAATAATTACATTAATAATAATAATAATAATAATAATAATAATAATAATAGCAAGTATTGAAGAATAGTTTTTAAAATAGTAGGTACTATGATATACGAACTATTATCGTTTAAGAAGCTATGACGATTTACTGAACTATTAAACTACCAGCCACTATTATCATTAATTACAATTTATCCGTTAATTTTTATGCCGTATACAGATTTCAATTGTTATAATCAGTCTCAGGGAAATCGATGTGTAATTTCCACTACGTACATGTTAATATACCTATATAATCAACGGCGAGTATGCGCGTATGTTCACATTCATCGCGTAGCGTACACGCATCCGCATATAGATATTATACATTTTATGAAACAAAAGTTCGGACGCATCAGTTGTCAGCCTATTTATTAATTAATTACGTACGAATATTAATATTCTACTAATGTATAGTAAAAACTAGTTCCGCCTCTTCCGCTATACCAGACGTTACTCAAATACCTGGACGCTTGAACGTTAGATTTTGTTTTTTTGAAAAATCATTGTACATGTACAAAAGTCGTCTATTTTATATACAAACGCAACTGACAGCGGATCTGGACATTTTTTCTTTGCAACGGTTCTACAATTCGGTGTTATCCAACGTGTATATGAATATTGAATGTACCATTTTTCATTAAGCAGTAGACTAATGCCACATTTTTTCTTTATTCGAATCAAAGAAAAAAGAATTTGGAGTGGTATTGTTTCGTGCGTATCTAGGAGTGTGCTCGTGTTTCAGATAGATTAATGTTGATAAAAGAAAATAAAACAACAGCAAACTCAATTAGGTACGCGATCTTATTAATGCGTATGTAAATATTACTACCAAGTATCTAATATTACCATTCGCTTTTTTAATGTATCACATAATGTATAGATATATCCATATTAATATAAATATATATAGATGTATGTGTGTATGTATATAAAACTATGTAAGCGCACGGACTTACATATTTATACATATACATACATATAAATATATATGTACATGTATAATAACATCGATGTACATTTTCTCAAGCATAAACTCTTCTCCTCATATTTATAGATTCAAGGAAAACTTCTAGATGTGTTAACGCTACTGCTTCATGAGACAAAAAGAAACGAGAAAATAAAAGAAATTATATATGAGACTAAAAGAAATATATATGTATAAATATATATTTTGTTTCATGAGTTTAGTTCGGGATCATGTGTATTGAAGCGAAAAATACAAACGAGAGTTTCTCTGTGATTTGTAAAAAAAAAATGATAAAAAGAAACACGAAAAAATTAAAAGAGATGGAATTAAAATGCAATTATCATTTTCATTGTCCAGTGTATTTTCCGTAACTGTGAAAGCTCCCTTATAGAAATCCAACGCCATTTATCTTCAAAGTATCGTTATGTATACTACCCTGCGATATCATAAAGCATGCAAAACAGCAATTCGTATCTTCAAACTTTCGTCAAGTTAGAAACAATGCAGATATGAGGACTAACATATTAAATTACTTATAATTTTTAAGATATTTCCTGATGAGGCAGTGTGGCTTGTTAATTCTGAAAAAAAAACACGTCCATATGACTGGTTAAATGACATCATACGGATATTTTCAGCGTTGGATAATTTCATAATCACATTCCAAAGAGAATGTCTCTCGACGTTGTTGGTCGTTACTATTGATTTATCGTCGGGGGCAGGGGTTGTAGATGAAAGAAAAAACAAAACGGGTTTCGTAAAATTGGTAAAACGTTTATTAACTATTTAAAAACGATGAAACAAAGTGAACATGATTTTGATAATTCAATAAGTAATATTATTAAATAGACTATAGAGATGTATAATAGGTGTTGGTACTAATTATTCTTTCGTTTTTGTTTTAAACGCTCCCTTTACATTGAAATACCATCTCATTCGGTTGAACCCTGGGTCTCCTCGCTAGTTTATCAGGACACCATGTCAACTCTATACCGAGTACCGCGGTCCTTGTTTCCTCTTCGAGTTTGTAGCTTTTCCATTTGTTCCTTCATATTTTCTCCATCATTGTTCCACATTTATACTTGACAGCTTTGCGGCGCTGTTTGCACTAATTGCAGGATCCATTGCACGAAAAGTAACGCAATGGGTGTTTACCCGCGAAGATACATCTTTCATTCGACATATGCGTACAAAAGACAGAAACATAGAGAGACAGAGAGAGAGAGAGAGAGAGAGAAACAGAGGAAGAGAAAGGAGAGTGAAAAAAAATGTCGATGATGAAACTTTTTTTCCTTTTCGTGGCAAAGGCAACCTGTGTTAAATGATTCTTAACAAATAGCATTTTTATTTATTTCGCTTTGCTTTTGTCTCTTTTCGCTCACTATATACTTTCTTGTGAATAAGTATTCTCCTGTTTTTATTCCGGGGAATCTTTCATTTTCCGCAACGATGTAACAACTGCACAGATAGTCGAGGAAAATGATAATAATTCTATACGGTTACAATAATATAGTTTTATATTACAATTAAACTGACAAACAATCGTCATAATATCGCCATTAGCTCTTTCTCTAAAAATCAATCTCGCTCAATCTCTCCTTTTCACTTTCGTTTATACTAAGTTCTTTTCATTCATTTTTTTAATCCTCATCGTGTAAATATTGAAAACGTGGTTTGAACCTAATAACCAATCTCTACTTCGAGAATGTACGAACGCACGTTTTTCCTGGAACTATTTCCATTTAGTTGTTTCATCCTTTCTCTTCGTTTACTGGGTAGGTGGAAAACCAGCCCACAAAGGCAATCTGATTTCGAATCGTAGAGGGTCTCCAGGGTCTTTTCCGGAGACGAAAATTCATATATATATATACATATATAAATGTACGTCGCTCGCGCGGATAACGGATCGCGGAGACCCATAGGGAATTTTCAATCAGGGATACACTCAAATATAGTGACTTCTTTTTACTTTTTTCCTCTTCACTTCCTCGTCTTCGCGGCCTTTTGAATCTTCTTCTTACATCGTGGCTTAACAATTATGCCAATTAGCGAGTAGCGCTACTTGGACTTTCAGAAATACTACCTGCAGGCCTACATACAACATTCAAACCTTATACATTTGTATTTTTTTTTCTTTTCTTTTGCGCCTTCTCCTTTCTACGCAATACAGGCATAGGTATTTACAATAATACGTACCTACTGTTAATAATAATTTAGTAGTGGTATTTAAATTACAATAGTATTTTTTGTTCCTCCTCCCCTTTGCTTTCCGCCCTCTTATTTTGCGTTTTATCCTATATAATGTTGCACATAACCCATTACTGGCTTAGTTATCTAGCTGTACAAAACATTATATATCCGCTATTACTAGCTCTAAAAGATTTGTCCAGTGAAGTCTGATAGATCGTGTGGTTGCGCGTTTCGAGATACAATCGTTATAATTTTATTATTTACTTGTCACGAAACTCCGCGGAGACTCTTTATGCATGTGTCCATGCAGGGTGGAGAGCTAGCAATACCATCATAGATATTGACAAACTTGTCGCAAAATCACAGAAGTTTCGGGACAAATTGTTCTTCCGATGATAGTGTTTGGAACTTTAAAAAGAAGCCGCCAAATAACGGCAAGAATTTTTTTTTTCGTTTATAAGAGTCTCAGCGCTTTCGAGAACATGTTGATATTTTTTTCAACGTAATCAAGGTTTTCAATACCAATCCCGGTACAATTTTATCACTTGAATCCAGTAATGCCATTGGAAGTGAGGATGATCATTTTCGATACTTTTTTTATAAACGTATTAACGTCGAACACAATTGTTATGACCTTAAGATCTGTGAGAAATCTTGAGATAAAATCTCATCGTCACCTTGGAATTTTGTAATTATTCATTGGAAATATTTGTTCCGGAGGCTAACAGCTAAGAACAAAGGTTAATAATCGCAACAGTTATCGCCTTGACTTGTATGATAAATGTATACAGTACATATTATTTCGACTTCCCTTCGTGATCGGCAATAGAAATAGCTTTTGAGATTCAGGGCGAAATTCGTTACCGAGGCGTCGTCCACATATTTATAGAGATCCCGTATTTAAGTCATACACCAACGTTCGAAAATCGAAATGAATTTTATTCTTCCTCAAGCCTTACTCCTTCAATATATCATTGTTTCGTGTATCACGACCTCCTTGGAATTTGGAGGATAGAATATTTGTCTTTTTAAATCTTTCTCTCTGTGCTACATTTGCTTCTAGTATCCCATACGTCAACACGAATAACCGCGATATCCAGCGTTTTTAAGTACATTCATAAAAAATATGATGCGTGCGCATGCACGCTGCTTCGCTCATGTATAAATGAAGAACTAATTTCTTGATGAGCCAGCGAAGCCAAGTTATAGTTTCCGGTTTTTATGTTCAATTGTCATTCAGACCTTTATCCTATTCATCAAACGTTATTGGTTCGCGGCTTTAATACTCTTTTCGAGGTCACTTTATATTCATATACATATGCTCTGTTTTATTCTCTCAATTTCCTTGCATCGACTCATCGTTCTGAGACAAAAGTTCAAATAAAAACAGCAGCGTCGACGAATGGTCAGCAATTAGCAATTTAGCCATCGGCATCGGGGTGTTTTGCAAATTTGAGAGTTCAAGCCTCCGGGATAAATAAACGATTGGGAAAGAAGCTTAAAATATTTCGGAAATTCTATTATGTTTCCACACCCTCGCGACCATTACTGCTCCACTCATCTCGTCGGCCTTATCCGGGATAATAACGCGTGTTAAAAGACCCACGTACCGTGGTCAGTCGCTATAATTTTTGAGAACAATGCGGAATTATTTTATCGACTTTTTTAAACACGAATCATCATCCCGTCAAACTTTCGAGATTTTCCAGTTTTTCGCCAAATTCCCTTGGCAATTGAGAGTGTGGTTTTGAATTATGCAGCTAACGATTTTTTCTTCGTCCCGTCGTTCCATTCCGTTTCATTTGCTACGACGATATTCTACATAAACGGAGGAAAAGCGTTCACAGTGTTTCCTCTTCTGTCTTCTTCCCTTTTCTCTTCCTCTCCACCTATATTCTCTTCTGTTTTCTTAAGCCTTTTCCCCTTTTTTATTTTTCATCGTTGAGTAATTAAGCGACGCGCAAAAAACTTGTTACTCGTTGCGTCTCGGAGGTAGGGTCCAAGCGTTAGGACTCGGATTAACATGGGGGGCAGGACGTCACAGTTGCTGATCACGACACGGTACCCAAATGTTCGGTCCCGATTGCTCGCCAATTACTGACTTCACTTTAACGTAAATATCTTCAGGGGTGTCACCTTGCACGACCGCTGTAAAGAGCGATGTCACAAAAATTAGATTATTTGGAACATTCGATTGAATGTCGTCGTTAAATTGTTTTCTCACCGGTGAAATATTCGCCAAATTCTTGTTCCATCTTGAGTGCTCGTTCGTACGTTTTCTTCGCTTGTTCCTCCGTCATACGTTTATTCATTTCCCTGTTAAATGGATTCAATGTTATGACTCGTTCGACTCAAACAACGAAGTGTTTTTTTTTCTCAATCTAGACTGAAACCGCTACTCACATTACGGATTCCGTGGATTTCGGTTTAATGAAAATCGCTATGGGATACAATTGCGCAACTTGTAACCTCTTGATTGCATTTCCGCTGACATCAAGAATACAGTGCTTGCCCTGAGGGAAAGAATTAAAGATATTTAGTAAAAACAAAAGATCGTAAACTATTGCTTACGATGTACAATCAGTGAATTATACGTTGCTACGTTAAGTAGTACATACCTTTTCAGCGACTTCACGGACCGAGGCAACCGACGTTCCGTACAAATTATCATTGTACTGTCCGGCTTCAATGAAAAGATGATTCTGTATGTCACGTTCCATTTGCTCCCTCGAGGCGACGAAGTGATAATCCCGACCATCCACCTCGTATTCTCTTTTACTTCTCGTCGTGTCTACCGATTGAAAAATTTCCAATTTAGTTTATCGATTAAAAATTCAGACTAAGCTTCCAACGAATCATTCATAATTGAAAAAAATTCTCAGTCCTTTGAAACGGTGAATAGAATATTACGAAAATTTCGTTATTCGTAATTATTAATGAGCAATGACAAAGAAAAAAGTCACTTACGTGGTACGCAGCTGCCAAATTTGTCGGGAAACTCGGAAATTAGATCGTCATTGATGCGATCCTTGAGAGGTCCAAGAATTATAACTGGACGCGTGTACTGAATCGTGAGTTGTTGAACCGCTTCGTACGACAGTACATTCTCTTCGCTACCTACACATCATCCGACATAAACGATACACAAATTAAAAAAACACTTCTCAAACAATTATTTTGGCCGACATAACGATTATTAGTTGGAAAAAATCGCATAATGAAATCTTTTTATTAGCGCACGTGAGAAAAATTCAATAAACAATAACCGCTTCAGTCGTATTTCATCTGAAGTATAAATCATTTATTTGAGAGGGGGAAGACACAAACGGAGAAAAAAACTGAACGATCAATATTCAATATGAGAATAAGGAATCTGTAGGGAAATCGTCGAAAAAACGCACGTTGCGACTGTCAGTTGCGCCAAGTGCCATTTTATTTATTGGTATTGATTCTTCTTGGGCAATTACGTATTAATAAAAATTCAAGACATTAGGCTCATAATTAAAGTAAGCATTGATCTCAAATGACAAAGAAAAGAAAAAAAACAGCTTCACTCTTTTTCTCACACGATTGACTTACTAAGCTCGTCATTATTCTCATCACCCTCCTTTTCCAGATAAACTAAAGTCAGTTCCTCCATATAGGGAAGTTCAACACGATATAAAATTTCTTTACTTCCTGTTGCGCAAGACAAATCTTGAATGAATAAGAAATGTAAAAAAACGCTATCATTATTCAAGTCGCAATTCGCCGACTAGAGAAGAGCTTTAATGCGCGATAAATCATAAAGGTTTGAATGGAAATGGCCCACGGGGCGATGAAATAGTATCCTTGGATCAAATAAGTGTGCTAATTGAGATTATTTTTCTGCAAGTTTAAAGATCGATGATTGGTTCTTACCTTCGGTATTGGTGTCATCCTGGGTGTAGCAAAGCATGAATGCTGAAAAACAAGAATATCGGAGCATTATTTTCGAGTGAAAAAGCATATGTGATACATGTGTTTTTATAGATACAACGGACCGTCGTGGAGCACAATTAGTTCCAAACGATGTGTCTAGGGAGAGACACTGGGTTAATTTAGGCCAAGTTGCAGCAGTGACGGAATAAACGAATAAATTCAAAGCAACACACAAACGATACAACGCCGAGATGAATATAGGTTTTTATTTTTATCCTCACGCTGCAATTTGCTCTTTTGTCTCGTCATCGGCATTCAACAGCTAAATACATTGCATCCTTTTTTCCTGCTTTTCTTCTAATTATGGTATTTCGCAACAGAGAAACAAAATTTGAGGTATAATTTTACAGATGATCATTGAAAAGCCATGACTAAAAATTGAACATTTTCGTGGGAATGACAATATCAATGGCGTACAGCTGAATGATAAATTTGATGCGTACGGAAATAGAATGATCATATGGTCGTGAGTAGCAAAGTTCCGTGCGAGATCGACGTTCACAAATGGGGATGTCCTGCTGGTTAAACGGCTTTGCCGGTAACATGAGCTTGAACTGCGAGATGAAATGACGAGGGGAGAGGCTTGGGATGTCCAGTATGATAAAGCGTGATGACGAAAGCCGAGGGTCCATTTGGGACAACGAACAGGGCAAAGGTTTTGATGTTATGGCGCATTGAGAGTTAGTTTTGCGAGTGATAACCGAGTAAGTAAGTGGGTGAACTAATTTACACACAGGAAACAGTGTTCGAGAGTGAATTTACTGGTGCGCAAGCAAGCGAAATCAAATAAAACGTGTTTGATGCGGCTCGAAAATTTCTTTTTTTCTTTTTTTTTACTTAAAATACTTACGCGTAGGATCGTTTTCATTCTCGGGTGTGGTGGGCGACCCTACACAAGCAGGCAAAACAAAACACATGTCACGTATTCACATGGTAGGAACAAAAAAAATCACGAAAGCTCATTCGGGACGTTGGCTCGGTTACCGGGGGGAAGCTGACGAAGATCAACCTTTCCGGAGGCTCGCAACCAATGAGATTCAAGTTCTAATACATTTCATTTCATTTTGTTTACTTTGTGACTAGTCGTTACTGCGCGGATAAACCCAATTCGGAATATTCAACGATTACAATTCGTGAACATCACTTTTCAATTCGATTCTCAATAAGCGAACCTTCCTCTTTTTTTTTTTTTTACCGCTCGACACGATCCCGAATTATAATCGAAAATTATTCATGCGAACGGAGAAAACAAGTAATAGAATACCGCGAAGGGAGGAGGAGATTTGAAAAACGATCTAGCAACAGGGATCACTGAATCTGCGCGAGCAAAATATTTTTAAAAAATCGACTTCCAAAGAAGAGAAAAATTTTGGTTATAACGATATTTGCTATTATATTGCACAATTTTCACGTATCGCAGTCTTCCAAACGAATTATATGAAATTTTAATATTGATTGGAGTATGAATTTGAATATTATCAAACAACTCGGGGCAGTTATTAAGAGAAAAAAAAAAAATGGAAAAGTTTCAGTTCTGTTGTAATATATTCAGGGAAAGCGACGAACACAACGCTCGAAAAATAAAACATAGGAAACACGATTATAATCTTACCCAAAAATGGGGGAATCAACGAACGTATTAACGGAACAACATAGGCATATTGTAAATCCATGGACTAAGTATACACGTATCGTACGCACACACGCGCGCGCACACGTACAGACAAACGCACGCACGCACACACACACACACACACGTCACGCCACGCGTGCGTACGCACGCACAAAATAAGTATTTATATTGTCTGTATATATAAATGTATATAGAAAAGAAACACATTGATAAATTACCGAACGTGCAGGATTTGAACGTGCTATTTTTCTCACGACCGGAAATACATATATTGTACGTTAATATATGTAACAATGCGAGTATTTGTAGAGACTGGAAAAAAAAGTGTGTACTCACGTTCTTGGTCAGAGCCATCCTCGGACTTGTCATCTTTGCTCTTCATGAAGGGGAATTTTCTGCTAAAGGAAAAGTTTTTCTTCTTTCTATCGAGGGTCGATTGCTGAAAGGTGGGAAATAAGTATTTTATTTCTAAACATACTCGACACACGAACATTGCCTTTAGTTTTTCTCTTTTAATTTCACTTTTGTTATATCTTTTTTCGAAGATAAATGATTGTTTTTTTATTCTTACCGATCCTCCTACCTTGTCCAGTATGACTGGCATGTGCCCTTGAAATTTGACGGAACGATCTCGTGCCCTTTGCTTACGTTCCCATCGTCTGCGTGATGGTATTATACCTAATCCTTCTTCCTCACCCTGCGGGGTAACTCTTCTCGCTTGCCACCATTCGTCGTCGCTGGCATTCGTAACGTGCAATATTTCGCCATATCGAAACGCTAACCCACGACTCGGTAGACCGTCGTCTTTGTTTGGATCGTAATCGAACAGAGCCCTGAAAAATTGACAATTAAGAAACTTCCTCGATCGCAAATATGTTGTGGAATTTTTGAATATTATTATGTTTCTAATTCCTTGACACCAAAACACCAATCTTTTGATATAAGTCTGGATTTCAATACAATAAATAACTACCTCACATAGAGAGATTTTTTCTGTGAAGTCCTCATGAGGGTGCCTGTCGTCATATTCTGCTGAGATATTTGTTGTTTAAGATCATGAATCTTGGCTTCGAATCTGTTGTAGTCTTCGGGCTTGTACTGAACCACAATGGTCACTGTCTGGCCGGTACCCTTTAATGATAAAATATGAAATTAACATCAGACAACTTTCATTTCCAATACCAATAGCGACGTATTTCGAAACTATCGTGCTAGAAAATAGATCGTTTTGGGGGGAGGGGGAAGGAGAGTTTTTCCAAAACTATTCTAACCCAACATGCATCTTTTGGGTTACCTTTGGGATGAAGCATACGAGGAGCACGTTTAAAAAACTTTTTGTTTATTAAAGAACCAAAGTTTCGAGTGCACTTTAGAATATTCCACGCTGACGAAAATACGTGTGAGATAAAGGTGAAAAATGAAT
This sequence comes from Venturia canescens, assembly GCF_019457755.1. Classification (NCBI taxonomy): domain Eukaryota; kingdom Metazoa; phylum Arthropoda; class Insecta; order Hymenoptera; family Ichneumonidae; genus Venturia; species Venturia canescens. Next base: position 23,240,878 of record NC_057424.1, on the reverse strand, counting down.
GAAGAAAAAAAAGATATATTTACCTTGAGGGCGGCCGCAGCCTCCTCGTGAGTAGCGGTTCTGAGATTAATTCCATTAACACTTAGTATTTGATCGCCGCGACGTAATTCACCGCTGAGATCAGCGGGACCACCGGCTAGTATGAAGGATATGAAAATTCCTTCACCGTCCTCACCACCCACGATGTTGAAGCCTAAACCCGATGTACCCTTGTTTAAAATCACCGTGCGAACTTCTCTGTAAAAACAAAATAACGAAAAATTGACTTAAAATAAATAAAAAAAAAGCGTGAAACGTTATGATTGACGAAAAATCGTAATTAAAAATTTAACTCGAATCTGTAGAAGGCGAAATTTACCGAGTGCAGAGAACGCAACGAGTTGGCTCGTGGCAATAATATTCATACTAAAGTATCCGGATATCTGTGATCAGTTGTGATAAATACATCATGAGAATTCAACAATATTAATTGCGATGTGGTTGTTGTTTCAGGTAAGATAAAATCTGACAATAACTCCAACTTAATCGAAATTGGAAATGAAAATTCTAATGCTCGGAAGATAAGAGGCAAAGACGAATAAGCTAAAGTTTGCAACGTTCGAGTCAAACGGAATGAAGGAAAAAAACATTTGTAATTCACCAATTTTTTATTTAACGAAGTATATCGATGGAGGTTGGAAAACTACGAATTGCGAATTCGGCAAAGAAAGAAATTGGAGAATTACTGGAATAATTGGAGGCTTTTTTTACATCATTTTACATCAGAACGTCGTGAATCTAGAACGTTCCGAATAATAATAGTATACACGAGTGTTAACGTATGTGCAACGAAGAATACGACGAGCAGGTTCTCGACGAATGTGCACTTGACTCAGTTTGGCATAATGCGAGGATCTCGAAAAGAGCTTGGGTATAGTGACGTGACGATGAGAGATGGCAAAGCAAGCAACGTTTGGTACGAGCTTCCTCAAAATTCAGACTCAGAACGAAGGGCTCGGCCCTGTTTTTCTGACCACTTGACACAAGCACCGGGCCAGCGCAGTCTCCACTCTCAAGATCGTGCCGCTTCTCTAGCTTGGCTCTCTTTTTACTAACAGAGGCCGCAAATTAGCAGCTAGCTCGTGCAACTCGCTTGGTCCGTTGTACCGGATTTAGTGAGGTATTATATAATGCGGAGAGCAATATGCCTGTACCGCAGCGTTTAGATGCGGCGCACTAAGCGCGATACAAGTGTCAGGGCCCATTGTTGCGTCACTGCGGCACCGAATTTGCGAAGTACAGAATAAAAGGAATGACTTTGGGTTGCATAATTCGAGTAACGCGTTGTAGAACGGGACGTTACTCGTCTTTTTAATTTTTCCTGTAAATCGACATCATTTCAACGCGTGCTACGTCGCATCACAACATTTTTCATCCTGATTATTAATCCGAAGAGAAAGAATAATCGCAATCGGAAAAAAAACATTTGTAATTCACCAATTTTTTATTTCGCGAAGCTCTGGCTTAGGTCGAAAAGCTACGAATTGCAAATTCGGCAGGGAACGAAATTAGAGAATTATTGGAATAATCGGAGAGTTTTTTTACATCATTTTGTTGGACTCCAACGTATTTAGGGAAGTTTCGTGTGCCAGTGAGATTATTACAATGAGACTACAGATGTTAAATTTTCGCCTCACTTTTTCATGCATTCACATTTTGTCTATAACATTTATACCGACGCAAGGGAGATCCACATGCATCGCTCAGAAAATTTCATTACTCTATCCTCGAGGTTACAGTGCATGTCTGCCCACTCTCGCCTAATGTAGCATAGACCTTCTACGCAGATATTCGAAATTCAATTATACGGTGGTACGTTCCTGGTGAGCCTCCCCCAAACCTTTCGATCGGCATAGAAAAACACACAGCGGCCTCAAAATTTCGCCCTCGATGAGATGAACTACCTAATCATAACGTCATTTTCCCTCCAACTATCAAATTATAATCCCTTCCATCCCGTACATGACGATGGAACAAGGCGATTGTTATTTTTTCATATTGGATAACACATCGAACGCATGAGCTACCGAGCTTGTCTATATACGACGAGAAAAAAAGCCAATCGACGTGTTCCTGGTTACTTTCAGACTGTCTATCTAACACGGGATCGATCAAAGAGCTCTTTTGTTATAGTTGTTACAGCAGCGTGTTATAAAGTTGTATATAAATTGCCTCAAACTCACACAATCCAATAGATTCTCGTATAAAAGTGTATTACGTAGTGATGATATGAGCTTGTGGCCGAAGCTGCGAGCAAGGCCGCGTGTGTGTCCATGCAGCTCGATATTAAAAGGCTACCTGATCATTCGCTCATTTAATATTTCAAACCAAGTTGATACACACACGGCGAGATTATTAGTCATGGTTCATCGGATGCTCGGTGCTCGTCAGCTTGATCACGAGCAATCCACGTATGGGGGATTCGTGAATTACTCAATTTCGAGTATCTCCAATATGTTACAATCAACGATATTCGGACAAACAGTTTCGAAGTTATTCGAAATAATAATCTCACTGGCACACGAAACTTTCCTAAAAACGTTATTATTTCATTATTTCTCATTGTTTCTAACTCGATTATTAAATAATGCTGAAGTTTGCAAGGTTGCAGTCCAACAGAATGATGTAAAAAAACTCTCCAATTATTCCTATAATTTCGTGAAATAAAAAATTGGTGAATTACAAATGTTTTTTTCCTTCATCTCGTTGGACTCGGACGTTGCAAACTTCAGCATCGAATTATTAATATAATCGATAAATACGATAGAGTCATTAACATGAAATTACAGAGAATTCGTCATAGGAATCGTGTATTCGAAAATATAAATAATCTTCCAAGATTTCTCAACAGGTGTCAAAGCAGTACGAACAGCCGCCTGCATTATTTCCAATCTACCAGGATCGTCGAACGATGAAAAAAAAAAAAAAAAAAACATCGAGTGTCAACGTACCGCAACAGTTTCTCGATGAATCACACGGCGTGGAAGAGGGGATGCAACGTGCTTACGCATATTGTACGTAGCTGCGCAGCCTGATATGCGTGATGACCCAAATCGGTGGGTGGTTGTTGCTTGAATTTTGCGTGAGCATAGATCACGAAACTGTCGTCGTGAAAATGGGACTCTTGCACCATAAGGGTTGATTATTCACAAGCTCCGCGATTTCATATGTTGTCTCGACACACACTGAACGAGCATTCACATTGTTTACTATTGAAAATTCCCGACTTCGTCAGCCGCGATAAAAAATCAATGGAAAACAAATTTGTATTCTCCGATTCTAGCACAGAAAACGAAAAAAAAAGGAAATAAAGATAACGGAATGACTGCACTGGGCGTGGCACAAAAATTGTGATGGAAAGTCTCAGAAAACCTGGTTCCTACGATTTTTTGGCTCATGAATCCAGTCGCATCGTTCCATTTCGACGAATCTCAATACACGTGTCGATGACACATCGATAAAATTTATATTTAAACAAATTTCAAAACACAGAGAAATAATGAAAAGATTGTTGTAGAATGAAATGTTGACAGAGGCCTACGGAATTTCGTAGTTTCTCTCGTTTGGAGCTCAGAAAAATAAGTTCCCAGCACACTTAGTTCAAGCCCGAACGACAATGCGACCGAAGGGTTTTCCTGCACGGTTCTCGGCGTCGGGGGCGTCGAGACGACGGATTAAAGGCCGCCACTGTGTGGTGCGGCCGCGGAGTCGCCATGCGCGCCCCGAGTTTCCCTTCGCCCACTCCCTCGCCTCCGCCCCTTGCCCACCCGTCCATCTATCTCGCTCGCCCTCTCTTTCTCTTTCGCTCTTTCTGGTTATCACGAGATCGATACTAATATAAACCGATGCGCATAGCACACGCGAACGGCTCCAATTTCTCGGTCAGCGTTACAAAAATGTATACCACCTCCTCCGAACCCTAAATCTTTTTTGCCGGCCACACGCTCCGCCAAATTCTCGTATCGCGTGCATTTCCTTCTTCCTCATCAATGCGGCAAAAGACTCCGAAGTAATGATTTTCAGCAACGAAATAAATCTTTTGAAAAATTCCACCAGCCCGTAACGATTTTCTGGCTTCAATCATTTCGTTTGACTAACTATTCGAGTTTTTTTTTTCCATACCAAAATTCTTTATCGTTGAAATAAAAATGGAGTTAAAAAGAACCGAAAAAACATTTTCTGAAAAGATCTTTCGGAATGTTGGATTCCTCGGTTGTGCGCATCGTAGAATTCGAGCGACGATAGAGCCCGGCGTGCAGCAGCGGGGTTATCTGAATCGAGAAAGGGTAAACGTGTACAGCTGAGAGACCGTAAACGATTAAGTTCCTTCGCCCATTCATACGTACATGCACACAGTACACGTTGAACCGCGAGCCAACGGACGATAGAGCTGTCAATGTACTTTTCCCGAGACTTTATTAGCCAGTCTCTTGATATAGAATCCGTTACTCGTCTCGGAACATCGTGTTATGCTGCTGTTCTCTTGCGCATTTTTGCGCACATCTTGGACGAATGAGAACTCGCAAAAGTCTCCAATGTTTTTGCCACGATCGTTCAGTTTCCCTTAACGCGAGAAAATGTGCTCTCGTAAAATGCAAATTCCATCGAAACTCGTCCACTCGGCGCTCTTTATTTCTCCATCCCTCTCTTCATCCAGCGATAGAAGTGCTTTGCCGAGGAAGCGTGATCGCTGCCTCGCACAAACTTTCCTTTTCGGCTGCTCGACCATTTCAAAATTTAGGGATATGATGAATTTTTTATTTTTCATTCCGCACGCTGGAAATGTTAAACTCGTTTGGTCCCTGCTGGGATTAAATAACAGCTATAAATAGACAAAACGTAGTCAAATTGAAGATTGAGGGGAAATACAGTTTGACGGTACTCAAGGATTCGCAACAACCCCAAGACGCAAATAGCCCAATGCGGGCTTGTGCCAAAGCGTGTGCCGTTATCAACACCCTGCTCGACTCGGAATATTCGGATCGTTACAGGGCTATGTAATCCCTTTGCCGAATACGCTGATGTGTTACAGCTGTATCGTCAGCACGACATGGACCAAATAGTATGCGCACGGAGGGTTGATAATTCAGGTATTTCGCAATTATGATGATGCTGCACGAGCGGGTTTATTACGTAAATTTGGAGAGGCAGGAGGGCTCGAAAAAGCTTCATGATTCTATAAAATGACTTTTGACTTGAATTATTTCAGATTGTGCATAGAACTCATTGATTAGATAACTTGACATTGAGACGAGTGCATTTCTCTTTGCAACAAAAAAGAAGAAGAATTCGATGACGAATCAAGAAGCGTGCCTCTTTCAAAATATCATCTTTAAGGTGTTGTAGGGTCAGGACGAAACGATGTCGCTGAGATGAAATTTTCTGTGAACTTTCACGACCCCTTTACTAATCAATCCGTCAAATTTCAAAACGATCCACAGTACAGTTATTTTGAAAAAAATTGCAAAGTTGGACTATTTGGTGTGCTCATCACATTATGGAAACGTTTCGAACGTTTTTCAGTATATTATATATATCTGTCGAGAAAACGATGCCACGGAGTTGTTAAAACAGGTAAGGTTAAATGGAATATCGGACTAAATTTTGGTGCCTTGGGAATAATCATTTACAGTATCGATTCGAAGTTATTGATGATTATAACCGGGAATTTTTCCAAAAATTGAGCACATAAAACGGCTTCGGAATGATGGCAACGGTGTAGACGGCACAAGCGCTCTCTACCTTAGCGACTTTTTTTTCTTGGACCGATGTTCGTGCGCTCGAAAAACGAACATTTCGATCTCGAGGTTAGGATCAGCTGTGCGACACTGCTGTTTAACAAATTATCGAAAATAATGCAGTAAAGTAATATAAATAATTCCTGTAACCATAACTTTGTCAAAAATGCATATTCTTTTAAACTGACGTGAATTTTTTTCTCGAAGAATAACATCAAATACGACGATAATTTATCGACAAACAGTTGGTAATAATTCATCGGTTTCGTGCACAGGGCGCCACAACAACCTTAATAAATTGGAAAGAATGCTTTCTCCCGAAGTATTTCGTTTGAGGCTAAAAAGAATTTGACTTCTAATGAATTCGAGTCTCCGGGTTCGAATTTTTCATGTTCGAAATTCCAGCACTGGGCGGCGCCAACCGTGTTATTTATCGGTAAAATAAATGCGGCTCGACTGCAATGCTTTTCATAGATCGTATCGTTGTATACGAATGCAGATACCGGAGAATCGTAGGTCGTATGGCTCTAATGCTCGCGCGTTTCGGTAGATGTCTCGAAACGGCAGCGGAGGAAGTGGATTCTTCAAAGAAATGAAGAGAGAGAGAGAGAGAGATCGAAGCGTACCCAGCTGCAGCAAAAACTTATGGGCGACAGAGCCTTATTTGTATACTGATAGCGTAGGCGAGTGCCTGCGTTACGGCCAAATGCGGACACGCCGGTTTCTCCTGATTTCAGTTCGTTCGATGCGGAATTTCAGTTATATATTCGGATCCGAATGGAATATACCAGCGCCGACTGCGATAAGCGATTCAGTACGGAGCACACGCGGTGGAAATCGAAAGAAAAGGCAAAAAATAAATAGGACCGGGTTAGGTATGCAAGGCCGGAGGAACTCGGGTGGTGGAATCCTTGACTTCCTTTTCCCGTGTCCCTCCGAGCCAATCTCGTTTGACAAAGTGCGACTGAAATATGTCACGGCGGCTCGTATTCATGGGGAGGAGAGAAGGGTCGTTCGGGCGTCGTTCTATACTTGCGAGTTGCCCCCGCGTGTTGAGCACATTGACTAAATAAAAATAGCACAAGAAATATGAGCGTCAGATAAAAATGTGTCGATTGGGACGAGAACATTACTTTGAAATGGAATCAACGGTCTAAATCACGCGAGTGCGATGAATTTTCATCGAAAGTCATCGACTATAAACGCGACGACAAGACGAAGGGTCGTAGGACTTTTATCACAATTCTGCAACACGAGGGAACGAGCCGCTATGTATCGGAGTCTTCGTCCCTGACCTATAACCTCGGAACAGGCTTCTACGCTCCATAAAACTTTGTTTCTCTCCCTGCAAGCGAATACATATTTCACGTACAGATATATGCGTCCAATGGAGAGTTTCGCGCTCTTTTATTTAGCACACTCGACGTGACCTTATAAATAGCATCATTTATTCTGCGTGCTCGGCTAGCTATTTTCTTTCTTCTTTTTGTCATTCGAGCTTTGTGAATTTCTTGAGAACAATTCTGCGCAAGATAGCGTGCCGCCTCGCCTCGTCATCGGAGGGTTTCATCCTCCCTCGCCGCTCCATTAACGGGCTCGATTACGATATCCGGTTTGTCATTTGCGATGGCATACGTGGCGTCTGTTACGAAGCTCCTTTGTATAGACACGAGTCGGGTATGGAAAAAAAGCAAAGATTTCTTCGATCGAAAAATAACGGATTTATAGTGCATGCGTGCGCGCTCCGTTCTTTGCTCCAAGAACCGCACGCTGCAGAAATGAATTTCGTTCGAATGAGGTCAAACGCCGCTCTCCTCCATATTCACACGCACGTGTGTATCTATAGGATTAATGGCGATTCATCTCGGTCGTTGGACAGTGACGCGCGTCTTTGTGGTCAGTTCAGTTTTTTATTTACTTATTTTTTTTTTTTTTTTTCATTTTAAAAGCAATTCAAGGATCGATGGAAGAACGTCCCAATTGGTTAATAATATTAAGGTATAAAATGGGCAACCTATGACCGTTGTCGTTTTGACCGAATTATGCGCGACTCGACGGATTCGGCTCTGGTTGAAATTCGTTTAAGTCGGTGGAGTTCACGTAAATTGAATTCCTCTAAAATACAGTGAACGTACCTTCTTATGAGTTTGTCCCGAAGTAGCCGACGACCCAACGTTGCAAATGGACCAACGATGGGGAAGATCTGCTGTCGATTACGCGTCATTTTGTTACCGATTTTTGAGTAATCCGTTGATAAATTTGTCAATTATTTATATTGCCGTTGTGTCGCGTCGCGGAAGAATGCGACATGCCTTTATTGCTCAATCGTTTTGTTTGAATATTCAATTGAAAAAGCGTAGGATACTGCCATGCAGTGTTACGCAGCGCAATACACACGCGCTGCTTTTGTTCGTTAAAATAATTTAAAATCCTTTCTCTTGTTATTTTTGCTTGTCAGAGCAAATTCATCCTCGTTTATGACTTGACTCAATTGTGCTTTTCCGAGATCTCGAACTCAGAGGCCGGGAACGTTTTGACTTGTTGGATCGCCACAGGTTCCGCCCGCCGCCGGCGTCCTTGGTATCCATGCGTCTTAAGAAGACAAACACGAGGGCGCGCGCGCCAACTCTCGCTCGCCTGCACACGCGAGCTTTTGCATATGTACGGACCGAAATCCCAATGAACAAACTCGTCCGTACGGTCGGCACGCTTATTTTTAGATCACTCGGTATCCAAGCAAATGTGCGCGGCGGTCGTCGGGACGTTCGCGAGTTCAACACCTCCCGGCGAACACCGAGATCTCCTATCCGTAGCGAATTCACCAAATTCACACAGCAAATGTCCGCAGTATTACGAGTAAATATTCGAAAATTAATTCCAATACTCCATTCGGATTCTTTGTCGAGCGGTACTTCTCGGCGGAGCGAAGAGAAATAATTCTCAAAGTTTATGTAGATTTTCACGAATCACGCCCAAGTCACACGAGAGCAAAGCTTCCTATCGATTTTCAGTGTAAAAACTGCGAAAAATCGAGCCACGTCAACTATTAATTTGTTTATTCGCACAGTTACACGCGCAACGGGGGGATACAATTGATTTGTGGGAATAAAGGGTGTGGAACGGAGATCGGAAGTGAGGGGAACCGGTCGACGTGTGAGTCGAGTAAATATATAACGCGAGATATAGCAAAATTGTACACGAGGGAAAACAAAGGCTATTCATCGATTTAAACGAGTGGAGAAATTGGACGCGGCCGTCGAACACCGCGGTGTACAACGATGTTTCACGAATATAATATAAATGTATAAGAGACACGTCGATGCGTACATTCGCGTGCTCGGAAGGGCGGGCGCGTGTCTGCGTGTGCGGGCAATTTACGAGTTACCGAATAAATCGTTTGAAGGAGCGAATTACAATATAAACGAGACCGCGATGCACCGAGAGAGCGGATTTGTGTAGGAACGTCGTCCATTAGCGCCGATCCATTGGCGGTGGCGCGTCGATCCCTCGCGGATCACGCACTATTGCTCGGTCCGCGCGACAATAACGCGTAGCGGTAAATTAATGCACTTCCATTCGTTGTCGATTTCGAATGTGGGTACACATTAGCACGAGAGACGAAAGAATGCGTCAGCCGAAAGTCCAGAACTGAAACGCGCGTCGATATTTGGATGAAAAATGCTTTTGTCGCGGGATCGGACGACGAAACGGAGGAAAGAAAGATAAGAGGAAATGAACGACCGTCCGGAACGTGAGTCGTTCGTGGTATGACGGATGACGGTTTTGCGAGGGATGCTGGGAAAGGAAAGGCAGTGGGATAAGAGAGAAGGGGAAAACCCACGATGATCGGGACGGAGTTGTCTCGACTTTGGTTCTCGTCGCGCGAATGCGCCCAAGGAAATAGCGCGGTCGCTCTTACAAGCTGATTTTCATATTCGAGTGTTTACACGCCTCAATCTCTCCAAATAATTTTCCTACGTACTCCGCCGGGCACTCGCGCCGGGTCGAAGGATCGCTATGCATCGTGCATGTCCCCCGGACTCTCGCTCGTTCGCGGTTTGCCGATCTCCGCACCCACGCACATGGGAGTTGGAAGCACGACTGGCACAAAGACCCTCGCCGCGTTAACCGAGTCACGAGAAGCCGTACTATCTCATGGCTGGCTCTCTATAGGTGCACGTATATGGACCTCTCCATGTGAAACCTCGTCGGACAGCGTTATGGCTTTGAAGATCTTTCTGCGCCCTTTCTTTCTCATCTTCTTTCATCGCTCGACGCGTCTCTCTCTCTCTCTCATTCCAGCCCGCGAGCACACATAACGGATTGAGTATAAATATAGACAAGAGTATTTGCTTGTTTTGCACTGCACGGTGCGTCAGCTCGTTCTCCGACCTTCGCGCTCGAGACTTTGGTACGAAAGTTCATTTCGTTTTTCAAAATACAGCAGAAGCGAACGCTAAAATTCGAATACCGTTTTTTCACTTTATTGATAATCTGGAATTTTCCGAGTTTGTGCTTTTCTGTAATCGGTCGCACTCCGTATACTCGACCTTCCAAATTGACAGATCGCCCTTGCGCTCCCTACCGAGTGACGCATACTGCCTCGGTTCGCGATTTTCGTGAAATTTTTATCGTCGGCCGGTTTATTCGTGCGCCCTCGTTGTCAACCGGGTGGCGATGTTTCATACACATTTTTATATAAGTACGTGCGAGTCTAGGATGCGGTGTCGTGACTTTGCCGGCCGGACGATCGAAGGGACCGTCGAACGTTGGGGATAACGATGCCTCAACGCGCAGCGAAGAAACGCATTATTATAGGCAGTTATTTCGACTCAAGTATACATTATATTATTGTTATTAAGTATCACTATTATATACCCGGGCGAATTCTCATGGTTCCGTTTTCGATCGGTCTTGCTGTATTCGTTTGCAAATAAAAAGACAAGAGAAAGTAGGAGAGAGGAGTGGATGTGCGCGCGAGTATACCGCACCGCCCACAGCGATCGTTTACGCGACTGATAAATGGCGAATAATAATTACGGGATAGAGCGGAGGAGCCAGCCGCTCCTACACGAGCCTCATTGTCGCCCAACATATCCACAGTCACGGCGAAAACAAGATCGATATATAGAACCAACTACGAAGATTACTCAATAATCTTCCTTCGTAATTGCTGTATCAAGTCGTAGAAGTACCTTTATATACAGGGAGAAAAAATTTCAGTAAAAACTACTATGGCGCCATAGGAGTGGGCTTCTATATCGTAATATTTATTAATTCTTACGAACATGGTTATTTTTTGTGAAGCGAGAACTCGGTGAAAATTGATGTGCGATGCCGAAAAAATATAAGCGGAAGTTGAAATCTGCTATGTAACATTGTAAATTTCTAACACGAGCATCGACGGATCATCGATGCTCGTGTTCGGGCTCCTCAAATTTGACTATGTTCAACTGTAAATTTCGATTGTGAAGACAGTACTAACCATAGCAAAACGGCATTAACCTCTAGAGAACCGGAAAGCCGATGTATCGACTCGACTTGTGATATGAATTTTGTATATATAGTTGATATGTGATACCGGACACTAATTTGGGCACTTTTGAAGGGCGATTTTAACTCTCAAATTCAAGCTGTCTAAAGGTTAATAATTCTACTTTACAGTTGATCATCGAGTCAACATAAATTTTAAAATTTTTCGTTGGTGAACTTTGTAGGAAAAAATAACACAGTTTAAGCCTTTGTCAGAACGAAATACGCGGTTTTAAAGTTTTTATTTGGAATTTACTTGGAAATTACAATGCTTTTGGTAAAAACCTCCACAATGGGCGATATAGAACCCTAACACTACGGTGTTGACGTAATTTTTACGGTGTTTATCTCCGTGTGAATATATTCAATCGCGAATGAAGTTCGACAGATCGGCAATACTTGTATCCGAATTTGGGAACGACACGAAAATCACGTTTTTGGTAAAAACCTCTAAAATGGACGATATAGAACCCTAACATTATGGCGGCATAGTAATTCTTATTATTATTTTCTCTCCGTGTAGGAGAGACTTGAAATATTTTGTCGAATGAATTTTGGGGAGTACATCGGCCCTATACCATTATTCACTGGATATGTCGCTGAAGTTTCCAACGTTGGACTTCAACAAAATTTAAAAAAAAAATTTCGATTCACCTCTTTTTTATTTTACGAATCACTTCGTGAGGTCAAAAAAAGAAGACGTGCCAGGTTTGGTCGAAAAATTCGTTCCGAAACACCCCCATCTCAAGGGTTGAAATTTTCGAAAATTTCAAAAATCGACTATGAAAAAATTCCAAGGTTCAAAAATTTTCGAAAATTAAAAAAAACGAAAAAATGACCTCCCGCGATGGGTCGAAACACGTTTCACGCGATTCTGAGTCGAATGAGACAAAGTTGTAATGACCAAAAAAAAAAAAAAATTTCGAAGGCAATAGACTATGAAAAAATTCCGAGGTTCGAAAATTTTGAAAATTTTCGAAAATTTTAAAAAACGAAAAAATGACCTCCCGCGATGGGTCGAAACACGTTTCACGCGATTCTGAGTCGAATGAGACAAAGTTGTAATGACCAAAAAAAAAAAAAATTCGAAGGCAATAGACTATGAAAAAATTCCGAGGTTCGAAAATTTTGAAAATTTTCGAAAATTTTAAAAAACGAAAAAATGACCTCCCACGATGGGTTTGAAACACGTTTCAAGCGATTCTGAGCCGAATAAAACAAAGTTATAATGACCGAAAAAAAAATTTTCAAAGACAATAGACTATGAAAAAATGTCAAGGTTCGAAAATTTTAAAAAACAAAAAATGACTTCCCACGATGGGTTCCAAACACGTTTCACGCGATTATCACTGAGTCGAATGAGACAAAATTGTAATGACCGAAAAAAAAAAATTTTCAAAGACAATAGACTATAAAAAAATTCTAAGGTAAGAAAATTTTAGAAAACGAAAAAATGACTTCCCACGATAGGTTCGAAATATGTTTCACGCGATTCTGAGTTGAATGAGACAAAAGTCTAATGACCACGTTTTCCACGTTTGAATCGGTCATATTTTTTTCAGCTAATTTGAGGAATTTTGAGCTAATATTCTGTAAGAGCATAAAATTCTACGTCGATATACCTGAAAACAACATTTTTTCAACGGCTATAACACAAAAAATAATCGCGTTGAAAGTTTGGTAAAAAAACGGGACGCTCGGGCGTTAATGGGTTAAAAAACACTCACGGAACACAATGTTCTGAAGCGAATTTTCCGATCAATCGTGGCAAGTCCCTGTGTTCCTGCCTCGAGAAGCAAATCGTGAATAAAAAAAAAATAAGAATGACCATTTGTCTCAAAATTCGGCTCGGGACAGCTTTGTCGACAATTGTACCCTTATGACGGGGGTATTCCGGAACGAATATTTCGACCAAATTTATAGCACTTTTTCCTTTTTTGTCCTCACGAAGTGATTCGTGTAATAAAAAAGAGGTGAATCGAAATTTCTTTTTTTCCCCAATTTCGTTGAAGTCCAACGTTGGAAACTTCAGCGACATTCACTCGATTTATTTTTCAAGGAAATGAAAGACTGCGGCAAATTTGGTCATCGAGTTCACCATGATCGAAGGTTGGGCTCGTGGTTATGTTGGTGCGCGCAAGTAACGCGAATTATCGTATCGAAAGACCGTAAGCAGGCGATAAACGCTGTGATAAGCTTCGATCCGAGAGTATCGAAGTTTCTTGCACGATTACAAGGCGCGCGAGCGGGACTGTGGCATACTAGAAGCGTGGAAAACAAGTCCACGATAGGGCGGCATTTTGCAAGAGGAATGCGATTGAAAATTACGTACGTGTGTTGGTTTCGTCGTAAACATACGCGAAGCGTGAAAAGTTAGCACGAGTCTTGGGGCACAGAAGAAAAGAGAGCGAGAGAATAGTATGTTGAGGCTGCTCGAACTTTCTATATAGCTCCAAGGTAAATCCTATATCCGTTCTAAGCCACATTAAAAATTCACGAACCCAAGCCCGCCGCTTCATAGCATTCGATTGAAATATTCGTTCACTCGTTCCAACCAGTTTTTTATGAAATAAAAGATAAACACAGATCCTATAAGACGAGACTGAAGTTTGCAACGTTAGAGTCCAACGAAATAAAGGAAAAAAGCATTTGAAATTCAACCATTTTTTATTTCACGAAGCATCGGTGTAGCAGGTTGAAAAACTACGAAATGCAAATTGGAGAGAAAATGAAATTGGATATTTACTGGAATTATTGGAGAGTTTTTTTACATCATTTCGTTGGACTCCAACGTTGCAAAATTCAGCGTGTAGTCCTATAAGCCTAATTATGCAGCAACGACGAAGAGGCGCACGCTTTTTTGGATCCTCGCAAAGTTTTCGATCGTATAGTTACGAGATTGAAAAATGGATATGTGGTCGTTGAATTGCTGCGCAATTACGAGTTACGCTCGTGAGGCTGTCAACGGGTCACAATCCCGGATGAGTCGTTCATCAACATCGTCGTCCCGCGAAGTCTCCGGATCATCACGGCCGACTTAGCGGGTGGACGCGAAAGGGAGCCGAGACTTCGCGACACCGTCTCGCCGGCAATGCGTTTTCGCTACGTATGCGTCAACGTGTGCACGTGCATGAACAACCGTTCTCGTTTTACGCTTCAAATTATCCGATAGACCCGGCTCTTTGTAGGTCAACGAATTGAAAACGCTCGAAGAAAGCTGACTCGCGTATAACAACTATAATAGTCTTTCTCGTATAATCGTGTGTATCATCGGGTCGCTCCACGGTTCATACATTTTGAAAAATTATCATCGAAAACTCCGGTGCACCGCGAGTCGCGCGAATGCTCGGTGGGCGCGCTGCTCTACCTCGATCTCTCACCATCTCGCGAGAATGCAAGAGAGACAGCGCTGTAAATTTCGAGAGTTAAATTTCGCGCGATTCGACCGAACGGTCGAGCGATCTCGCAATAGTAGAAAAAACAAAACTTTCGATTGCTGAAAAAATGCCTGAATATCGTTAAAATCGACGAGGCCGCGCGAAACTTCCTCAGTCACCGGACTCGTTCGACGGCTCAAAAATACATTGAATTCGAGAAGCCGCGCAGTAGAGACGGGCAGAAAGCATACCTCGTGAAAAGATTCAGGAGGGTGAATCGCGACGATACAATATTGCCATGCTAAACCACGTTAAACATATATTAAGAATTTCAAAATGATAAGAATTTAATAAAATTTGGTAAATATATTCTTTAATAATGTATAAGACAATATAAATTTTTTTATATTTTTCTACCACATAGCTCTCGAGTAATTGAACACACACACTAAAGTTCACGTGTGTAAGGATAGAGTTTACATATATCCAGTTATACATCTCGTGCATAAGAACTTCGATTCAACGCTCAATTGCTTGATAACCATGTGGTAAAAAATTTTTTTAAAAATTGTATTTGTATACTTGATGCCAAAGAATATTATCACCAAATTTTATAAAATTCTGGTCATTTTGATTTCGCGATCCACCTTCCTTAATGGGCAACGTTCGTCAGTGACGAATGCCAAAAACAATGACGAGCGCAAGCGGCCAAACTGCTGAAAATAATCCCGCAAATACGATAAGCGGGCAAACACGGAACGTTGCCTGCGAATTAATTTTCCAAGTGGTGTTGCAAATAGGCAAATACGAAACACGCCGCGTCTATCATCTTCCTCGGTGGGACATTAATGCTTTTCCAATGATCGTGAGACTCGCGAATGATACAAAATCACGTACTCGCTCACCCGTTTCTCACGAGAAGCACCAATTTCGTCTTATTGAATATACAGATACGCTTTATCAGTCACAACATTCAATGTATTATCATAAGCACACTCACGACGAATCTATTCTTGGTGGCGACCCTCTAACGACTCGCTACGAGATAACGTCGCGTTCTCAGACAAAAGGAATGATAATTACACCAGCGCGAGACAACTCGCGAGTCCCATATACTTCTGTGTGAAGCCTGTGGGAGATAGCGGAACACCGATATATTCCACGTTCACGACGCTCTTAACGGCCCCGCGAGCCGACTGGTGTGGACTAACGTACTTTCGTCAAAAGGAAAAGCAGGCTCCCCTTCCCTGCCGCCCTGTTACACCGTCGTCCACGCACCGTGCTCGTTGGGGTGCAACCCCTCTGAGTCAACGCGACCACCGGGGGTTTACAGTTTACAGTTGGGCCATTGTACGATTTGGTGTACGAGCGTATATACCGGGTGAGCTATCCTTTCAATATTGTAAGATATAATACACTTATAGCGAAGTCACTGGAACAACGGTTCTCCCGAGCCGCGAGTGGGCTTTGGAGGAAATATATTTGGACCAAATCCGTGTCGCCGACGCCCTTGAACGGTAAGAATAATTTGGGGAATGAATTTTTCAGTAGCCTCAAACGTCCAATGCTTTATCCTTTTTTTTTCATGGAAAGCAACGCACATTCGACGCCACCGCTGTCGGTGACGCGTCCTTTTTCATATTGATTCATAATTTTTTTAAAATCCTTAAAAACGAAGCTCAATGCGTTCTTTATATGAGCTTCAACGCCCATAACTCATTATTGAGTCATCGATAACGCTTTATATAGGAATCACGCGAAGGGAATCGCGACCCCAGCGACGTTTCTTCTTCGTCTTTTTCATACGTCGAACGATGCCATTTGGGAACGAAAGGATTCTACATCGAGCAGACTGTTGTATATATGCCTTATTCCCAGATGCATTCCGGAAATAATGCAGTTTATAGGGAGCGGACGACGCGATCGTTGGAAGGAAATACCGCGAGTGGGTACGAATCGAAAATGACGATGCCGGTAAGCACATTGCGTATTTTCACGTGCACAAGGGGTGTGCATAAGCACATATTTGTGTGTGCGTGTGTGTCTGTGCGGAAGATTAGCGAACGTAAAATACGGCGTTCCAGTTTATTTTCCATGTGGTTATACGTATTGAATACTCGCAACAACCCTTTTCTACGGCGCTGACAGCGCTATAGAACGCACGATGCGGCACTGCTTAACGCGTCTGCCATGGTATTAAAGAAAAAAAAGGCGTATTTTTTTTCGGAGCCAATATTTGAGGCTTGTTTGTGATAGGCGGAAAAATCGAAAACTTTTTCATTTAGATATTCTTGAAGTACAATGTCTGAAGAACATTCTCACCAAATTTCATAAAGATCGGAGCATCAGATTCGTAACTACGAGTGTTTCAACGGACCGCCCGGTGCGCGCGGTTCTCTAATACTTGAATCATTGTACGCGATTATCTCAGAATGATCTTTTCGAAAAATACCTTTGCAGTGGACACGATTGCTAAAAAACTATTAATCGGATTCCAAGTTTATACCACTTATTTATTATAATAATAGCTAGGGCCCGGACGAAGGATTTTGTATTTTGTTGGCAATAAAATTGTAACCAAAAAAAACGGAAAATTTAGCACCTCGAAAAAGGTTATCCTCTTTTAGTTATCATGTCCACCGCAAATGATGCTCAAAAAAGGTGCTACTGGAATACAGCTGGGATTCCGCTATTTTGAGAAATTTTTTGATCTAAAAAATTGTACGAGTACATTAACATGTGTACTGATGAACGTCGTTCACAGTTTTTCAATGAACATTGATTTTCTTGGCGAAAAAAAATCAAGAAAATCACGTTTTTTCAACCGCTGCGATTGTATATAAGCCCTTAAAACGATAAAAAATACACCCTTCTGCTTGCGACGATTAAATGTATCGCTGCTCCCTTCTTCTCCTCCTTCGAGTGATTCGTCTCTGGTTCAGCTTGGATGGCTGCAGCGCCGGCTGCACTCACCGGATCCCCCGTGAGGAGCATGCCAGACATTGCGATCCGGATGCCCTCTCCCCCATGGAGTACGGCAAAGCCGTACGACTGGTTTCGTCGGTACCCACGATATACTCTATATACTATAAACACGTTTGTGTACGTTATGGTTATGCAGGTCGAGGAATCCCTCGGGATATTTGTCGATATGAACGATGCGGTCTCGCGATCCTATCCTCGTGGACGAACTTGTATATTCAAATGGAAAACACAAAGGTCGCTACAATCGGTTTTGTTTGGCTTAAGGAGTTTCGATACCTGTTGACAAATGTTAAGAAATTAATAAAACTTGGTGATAATGTTCTTCAACATAACGTGCAAAAGCTCCATTTTTTTCGAAATTTTCTTCTACATAGTTATCGAGTAATAAAGCATGAAAGCAAAGTTCTTATGCCCGGAACGTATACTTGGATAAATTGAAACGCTATGCTTATACACGTGATCTTTCGAGTTCAATTACTCGATAGCGGTGTAGAAAAAAAATCTAAAAAAAAAAATGTATTGTCGAATTTGGTATTAAAGAATATGTTCACCAAATTTTATAAAATTCTGAACTTTTTGAATTTTTTTATGTTCTTAACATGGCTTAGCATGACAACATTGTATCGACTGTACCGAAACTCCTTAATGGCTAGGCAATATTGCCGATAGATCTGTGGGTTCAGTCAGCTCGAGCGTTGAGCAACCGATAGGAGTTGTCTCTTTGAAAAAATGTTGTCTCCAACCTTGTTTTTTTATGAGCAAACATTTTGAGGAAAGAAATCAGTTAAGAAAAAAATGGAAAACTTCGAGGACGCTGTCAAGTTCCTAAATGATTTTCTACGAGCCTCATCCACTGTGCGATACCAAATTCCACAACGTATGTGTGTCGTTGTAACGTGGTAATTTCGTATCACGATGATTCACAGAAAATTGTATTTGAATTTCACGGAATTTATAATCGAATTGAAATGCGATTTTCTGGAAACCTTTTATTCTATTGTAAATTAGTCCAATTGATAAATCATATTTGTAATTCCGGATTTTTATTCGGTTCGTAAGTGATTATTTTGTCTCAATTGTTTGACCTCGCCCCTCTACCACAATCAGATTGCAATACGGCTACCAGCAAGAAAACCTCGATTCCGTTCTTGATAATTTCGAATAAAATTTGTCTAAATAAATTTTAGACTGGCGTCCAGAAAGTATATGAATTCTAATATTGACCACTTTTGCAGAAAAAAGTGTTGCAATGTATATGAATGTATACTCAAAACGGGCTAATTTTTATTAGTAAGGTAGCGGTGGCTCGCTCACCCGAACGTGAGATCAGCGACGACAGTGACCAACACATTTACAATTCAAATATCCGATAGGTAGTACCTTGAAATTTTCGAAATTTAGTTTAACGAACTCGTTTAGGGTCTCGTTCCCGGTGGGTATTACGGAACGTATACTTATTCGATCTTCAACGTGCCTATGTATGTTTGGCTTGATATAACAATACAAATTCTACTTGAACGACGAACGCGTTCGTTCATAGAACGATCCGACTGACGCGGTCCTCGTTCGGTTTTGTTTCGGAAAAAAAATGAGAAGAACCTCGGTACAAAGTGGAGTTGCCATAATTGCGCGCGTTGAATTGAAATGATAGAGTACCGCGAGCAACGTTGCAAGCTTGAAAAGCACTTTATTTTGTCTCATTTATATTTATTCGGGTCATTGCTTTCTACCATTTACAATTTGGTCGATGAGAATTTCATCAGAAGCTCTTTTCAATAGTCTGTAAAGATCTTTTTCCAGTTACCAGTCTCAATGGTACAGCATCCAGCTGGCTTTCTGACTCTTTTGAGTGACGAGGCATTATGGGCTGACAAAGTCGCTTATCATTGTCCGCGTAAAGTACAGCACAACGATTAATTACCTCGGCGATGGGGAGTAAAGAATTTTGATAGAGTGCCGTATTGCTTTTCTCGGCCAAAAATTCAGGACTCGAGGGCGGTTACTGTACAGAAGCGAAGCGACGAGATAAGGAAGAAAAATGAGGAAAAAGCACAGGGATGTTATTCATCTTCGGGCGAGCGCGCGAGCGAATTCACTCTTACCCTTCGGATCTTTCCCGAACCCTGGGAAAGCAACCTACGAGGACCGATAAAATATTCGAGCGAACCTCCCTTCTAACAACCCAGAGGGATCGTTCGTGTTGTCGTTGTTGTCCTCCTTCCTATTACGAACTCGTGTTAATATTCCAATAAGAGCAAACTTGAAATAATAATAATATTATTGCGATAACCGTTGTCATAAACTAAATGTAGCGTTTCATTAGCATCAAGATCGAAAAGAACAGCTCGCTCGAGGTAGAACCAAAAATGTTTTTTTTGTTTCTATTTTTTCGTAGGTTAACAATGACAGTCAACATTTGGATGAAAAAAATTTCGTTCAAGTGTTTTCAAATATTTTCTCACCGAACATTTGATCTAATCGCATACGGGGTTGGCTCCTCCAAATAAAATGAGAATTGGATTGGAACGAATAAGATTCATCGAAACATGTCCTTTCGCCAATGAGCGCGCGGCAAGACCCCCAATTATTGTTAGCTCTCGAATCGTTCAACGAGAAAGAACATCTCGTTATTCACGATGGACTTTTAAATCCTATCTTTGCGGGAATTTCGACTTAGTACCAAGCGGTTAACCCGACTAATTACTATTTCATCGTCGCTCAGCAGCGAAACTTGGGACGAATGCCTGCGTACTATGTTTAATTCAGCTTATCTCCCAAACGGAGAAGCAGCACCTTACGACCTCCGAGTTATCTGGATAAGAACGAACCTTTGGGAAATAGTATTGCTCGTAGTGCTTTTGACGTTGCTTGTTATGCTGTAACACGCAACGTATACGCAGGTATAATTTCATCTTTCCCCAAACACAATTTTAGTTTTACGAAAATTTTGAGATAATTCGCGCTTTTTTCGGAATGAATATTCCTCAAAATAGCAGCCAATCCCGTAGTTCTTTTCAAATTTATCAAACATCCGAATATTTTTCAAAACTCAATATCGAATACTGTGATCGATTTCATTCACATTTTCGTTAATGTGCGTTCGTTCGCTGCGAAGAGCAAGCTGCGATATTGATTTAACGCTTCTCGCGATAAAGCCTTTCGTGAATTTACGTCTCGGTCGCTTCCCGTCTACTTTACGCCACGAATTCGAGCAGCAGACTCGTCCTAAATCATATAACTGTGAGGCTTTTGCCCCTGCTCTGCCAACATTTCTTGTTAACCTTCGGCCATCGTAATTCGCTTATTGACTGTGTGGGAACGTGCCGAGGATATCGATTTTCTCCATGAACTTGTCTCGCTCCAAAAGAAACTTGTAAATTTTTAGACTGACGAAGTGGAAAAATGTTTGGCGAATTCTTTGATTTTTCTTCATTCTTTAAATAACATCAAGCCTCAATCAACGTCCAAATTCTAGGCGCGCATCCGCGCGCATCCAAGAAAAGAGGGATGAACTTTTTTCTGTAACATTCTTATAATGCTCATGCAGCGCGATATTTGAGTAAAAATTGGGAGGATTACGGTGGTACACACGCTCGAGCATTAGATATATGGACGTAATTACGCTATAAACCATGGCTCTTTTACGGACTGAGGAAATTTACTCGTTGCTTCCTTCAAATTTGTGCAACGTGAGGGAGCGAACCGCGTAAGTGTTGAGCCGTGTGGGTTTTACGTTCGTTTTTTCCATAATCCAGTACTATCTTTTGAATCTACGCGCATCTGCATCATTGCTTTTATCGACGTGACGCGTACAATTTATTTTTACGCTTTAAATACCCGCGAGTTTACCATAAAAATTTTGAACTTCTTCAAGCCGCACGACGCTTTTCCAGATCAAACGATCAACTTCTTTTCTATAAATGATTTTCTTCTCTTCTTTTTCAATCCAAGGAAAGAAGATTCTCGCATTTTCGCGCATTTTACGGCATATGGAAACTCAAGCAAATGTGATACATATCTCTCATAGGACTACGAAACTCGCGATCTCCCTTCGTTCGAAAAGGACAAACGATGCGGAGGTAAAAGAAGGGACGGGGACCGGGGCAATTTTCCTGAAGTATAACGCTCAACCAGTTTTTGGTCTCGTAAGCTTGTGACTTGTATTAAATGCGGGTGCCTCGTGAATTTCGAACGAGGGAAATTCTTTAGCAGCGTAGATGCTACTTCGCCATGGCAAAGCTCCTCAGGAGTAAGAGCAAACCAAGATTTTACGTCGAAAGCTTGTGGACTTTGAAAGTATGTATATGTAAATGTGCGTATTTTAGAAGGATGTACGCGCGGAGATAGTAGCGTCGGGGCGGCTTGGGGTAAGCGAACAAGCATTGAAGAAAAGTCAGGTCGAAGGCTAAAACGAACGAGAGAGAGAAAGCGGGAAAGAAAATGGGGGTATGCAACGGCTGGATGCCTCGGAGGGCTTTCTAGGACGGATTATTATGCGACATTGTTCTCGGGGCTAAGTTTTCCCGATCGTCGTGTCTGAGAGGACTTCTGTCCTCGGCGAAGCCTAAGTACCTAGTAGCTACATCGTAGACCACAGCGCGACAAGCTTGCAAACACGCCCGAGCGCGCGCTCCCTTTGTCAGCGTGTGTCTTTATGTCGTACGTATGTGATACACTTTGTGGGTTACGTCACTTATATTTATTTGCACAAACGTTTTATACTTTCCTCGCTATGTAACACGAGAACGAAACCGATTTCTTGCGCAAATGGCCCCCGACACTGAGAATATAAAAATCTTTGTAACTAAATGTCTTTAGTTGATATTTTTGTTGCTTGATCCAACTAACATCCGCTTGCGATAAAAATAGGGAATAATTCGTTTATCCGAATCACTAAATTTTTCTTTGTTGATTAATTAAACGAGTGAAAGCAAATCTTTTGTTCGAATAAGTCGAAAGATTTATTTATTTCTACTCAATTTACGTACACTTTCACGATGTATTTATTTGAATATCGAGTACTGAAGTATCCGAACGGTTTTGTTGAGTGAATATTTTGTGGGCCGTATGGGACTAAATATTTTAGTTAAATTGAACGTTTTTCAAGTGTTTCGACCAAATTTTTTTCTCAGAGAGCACCATTTTTGTATATATCCGCATACATTTGGTAATTACGGTCCGCATATGAACGAACGAAAAAGCTAGATAAACACTTGGATAGAAAAAAAATACATTTTTTCGGTGAAAAAAAAAGTATAAAAAACTTCAACAGGTGGATTGAAAATTGCTGTGTGGCGATCGAAGCGTCGACTCGAGCGAAGGCAACGCATGAAACAATTTAATAAAAGGCTTTTCAAAGGAGTGAGTTTCATTTGATATCATTTGACATGTTTGTTGGAGCAGAGGATCGATTGCGGGGCTTCAATGAG
The DNA here is from genome assembly GCF_019457755.1 of Venturia canescens. Taxonomy (NCBI): domain Eukaryota; kingdom Metazoa; phylum Arthropoda; class Insecta; order Hymenoptera; family Ichneumonidae; genus Venturia; species Venturia canescens. The sequence continues at coordinate 23,217,778 of NC_057424.1, read as the reverse complement.
CTTGTTTCGGATTACGAGTATCGTGCTCGATATGAGACAAGAGTTTGGATCGATCGAGTATTTTCGGTACACCAATACGCGTGGCGTTGACGCGTCTTGTTCATAACGGCTCGCCGGACCGTTCGTAAAACTGATAAGAAAAGTCGAGGAGTCGGGACGTCAGCCAATGGAATGATAGGCTGGGTCAGACGTCAGCTTCCACTCTTTGCCGTACCTTATTTATTAAGCACGTACAAATATACTATACACGAGGCACGCGGCACGCGTCTGCTTTCATTCAACGAGCCGGGACGGTGGTCACCGCGATTTAACCAAGACGACGCCAATACCTTGACCTCCTTCCACCTTTTCCTCCGATACACGGATGTTGATCCCGCTGGTACGCTTCCTTCGAACGCTTATCGTACCTCGCTCTTTACTCGCGCAACGATATCACATATCAGGACATTAGCTCGAGTTATATCTTTTCCTCTTTCCTATCGAGAGTTTCATTACATGGAGGAGTCAAAGTATAATAATAAATCGTGAGAGTATTCCGGATATAGTTGATTGAATCCTACTTTTTATTACCAAGCCGCACTCGCTTATATACGCGGATATGCTGATTTTATGACGTAATAGCATTTTCAAACGACTCTATGGCGGATGAAACGTTGCAGTAAAAAATCTGAAAATTCGTGGTGTCTCATTTTTTTTCAATACAATGTTCGTTTTCCTTTTTTTCCCACACGAATCTGTCCTATAAAAAATGTCATTGCATTTCATGGAAATCCGAGTCTACATTACCGAAGCGACGAGTTTGACGTTTTGACACATTTGACACGTATCCTCGTTTGTTTGTACCTCGAGACGCGAGATTGAGGCATCTTTGTTTGATCAATCTATATAATTCTATTTTGGGGTTATGAGCCAGGAAATACGCTTACGACGCGATACATGTCTTGTGAGAAAACTCGGCCAACCGACGTTTGTACGATACGAGATATCCGTGTTTGGAGATCGATCAGGATGCGCATAAAGAGCCAGTGGGCGCAGACGAGGGCGAGCACGAGCACGCGGCGAGACTTTCTATCGTATGCCGTTGCGACGACAGCTTTCTCGTTCTTATTGCCGTCGGAGTCGCACTTTGTTTCAGTTTCCGTTGATTCTTAATGATGTGTGGGACTTGACGAAGGTGCCAGCGAAAGCAAGGATGCGTAAGCGAACTTTCTGACATCGAAAAAATGTTCGACTTACGAAAAAAAAAAAAAAATCGATTTTCTATGAAATATGAAGTTTTAAACGGATTTCCTGAGCGGAATAAAATTTATTTAGCAAGTCTCCATTGCAGAAAAAATCCCATCTTTTTTGGGGGGTCGACCCGCTTTCCCCCACTCTTCCCTTTAAACAGAGGAAATTGGAATAATTCCGGTCGCCTAAAGGAAATTGATTAAAACGAGCCACATGATAAAATTACAAAATAAATTTTCGATGTATTTTACTCTTTGATATCTTGTTTACGATTTCCGATGTAAATTTTAACTGATAGATAAAAAAAAATGGCTAGAAGAAAAAACAACACTCCGTAAATTCGGATTTATCCCGAACCTCCGAGGTAATCCGGACGGCTCTTGGGGTGAATCTAGATTGCACTAGAAATTGCTACACATATCGCAAACAAATTCACTCGATTCACAAAATCCAGTCTGCTTCGGATAGTGGATCTTCATATTTTTCAGGACAAAAATAACTTTTGTTTTCACACCGTCCACTGCTTTATTTGTGCACTTAATATCATAAGTTGGTGTTTTCTTTCATTCGTATTAACGACGTTACTGAAATTTGAAAAAAAAAGTCAGGAATTTTTCCAAAAAGTCGTTCGTAATTGCCCCAAACTGCGAAATTTCACGAGTTAATTAACAGTTAAAAAAACAGCGGGGAAAGCCAAAGTTTGAACTGCGTTTGTGATTCTCATATAGAACAAGGCGATATTAAATTTATTTTCTCAATAACATCGAAACCGTTTATCCTGCAGTTTCATAAATTCATTTTATAGGCAAAAATTACACCGAAATGTACGAAATTTTATAATCGGTCCTGCCTCGACGAAAATATACCAATTCGCGCCTCGTACAATATGCGAGTTTATTAAACATCGATCGGACTATCGCATGAATTGAAGTGCGCGGACGTGGGGGTTTTGGAATGTAAAGATATTGCGCCGTCCATGTTTACTCCGCGTCCGGAATTACCCCATTCTCTTCTACAACTGACGACTCAGTTCTAAAGAAGAATTCAAACTATCAATGAGTTACGGGGTATTCGCATTCGCTTCATTTCCTTAGCCCATAAACTATGCGTCTCCCGAGAAACTCCGTTTCATCTTATGTAGACGATAAGGGAGACGACAAACTCGACCTCCCTCGTAGTTGGATACTTCTCAACGCGAATTGCACTCTTGACTAATTACGAAGAGGAAGCACGCTTGGGCGTTAATGTATTTGGAGATATATATACCTCGTCGCTGTACAACCACGAGACGACAACCCACAACCAGACGTTATTGCCGCGGTTTTATTTTAATAGGCGTACTATTTCGATTAAATCCAATTAAACGCGATGAGTCTAAACACTTATCCAATTCACGGTTCCCCGCTTAAAGACCCCCGTGCATGATCTTTGTTTCAATGGCAGAAACGTATAAAGTTAATAAAACGACTCTCCGAAAAAAACAATTTTTTTGTTTGTTCTAAAGTTCACTTAATGATTTTCTGGTTAATTATGCACAAAAACGAAAAAAACAAAATCTTCGTTTCATAAAAAGTTTGCTTTTGTGATAGTTATACTAATAATACTTATTTTCGTGTTTTCATAAGAATTTTCATGAATTTTAATACATTCAAAAATACCCCGTAATAAAAGTGGGGTTCTTACATTCACACAATGTCTCCAGATGGTACTGGAGTGATAAATAACAAAATCAGGTATTTTATACAAGCAGAGAACATAGATTTATGTTCTCTGCTCAAAAAAACAAGGAGAAGGTTTTCACCAAGATATTATGAGCTTCGAACAACGTTATCAAGGCCAATATAATGAAAACATGGTGAGAGACTACATTTGGGGTTTATCGAAAGAAAGTACACTTATGAACCTAAAAGAAAAAGTAGAACTGTGCATTTTTAAATCATTTTCCACTTTTTTGTGTAAGCTAGTTTGATAGTTAAAAAGAATCAAAATAATATACATTTTCGTATGGTTTTATTATAAAATAAAAATTGAAATCACTGGTTTTCAAAAATATCGTTCAACCGTTCTCCTGGATACAAAATCAAACTTTTTTTCATGCCATGGATTGATATTCATGGATTGAAATATCCACATTTTATCGAAGATTCATATATATTCGAATACGACACGAATGAAAAGATTTCTCGTCGGTACGAGTCGGTCGATATATTTCTTCTCGAAATATATATTGTTTTACCAACCAGGCGGGAGTCGTGCTCGATGGAGGCCCGGAGTTCGGGAACATCCGAGCGAAAATGTATAATCAAGTTCTAATGACCTTGGGAATTTCGGCGCACAGACGTTAATTGGAAACTCGCGATGCGCGTTTCAACGTTCGTTGGGATCGTGGCTACCTATAGAAAAATTCCAATTGTACAGTTGCTTCTTAATCAATATGAATTTCTATCAAATAAAACTCGACCAAGTATCGGTCGGATGGGCGAATGAAGGAAGAAAAAATATGCGTGAATAGTTTGCTGGTGCATATTTTTATAAACTAACATGATATAATTATAAAAACCGATTGGCGCGTAGAATATCAAGAGTCTGAAGAATGTATAAATTACCATTCATAGCTTCATTCGTTGTACCCTTTCGTTTCGATTCGCCGATATTGGAGCTACTCCGCGTAGAAGCTCGAAAAATATGAACACAGAACTCCTTTTCAAACTCGCTCGTACATTCGCGTACGCGGCTCGAGCCCCTGCTCCGCGTGCGTCAACATCCGTTTTTTGCCACTACATCGGGCCCCCCACTTGCGTCGGATTCACGGCGATTCATATTTGCCTGAACTGACAAAATCAAGTTTGAAAAGTACGGAAAAGCGAGAGAGGGTGGCAGCTCCATCGAGACATTCTATTCGCTGTATGCTCGCTCCCTCTCTCTCTCTCTTCTTTCACCGCTTCTTTGCCTTCGATCGGAAGGACCTCGGGGGCACTGGCATACGTCGCGACAACCACGAGCACACCTTCAACGTTGCGGAAGAGTCGAAGCAGGAACTATCGTCGGAACGCGCGGTTGCACCGACGTCCCTCCCTCCTCTTTACCGGGCTATATACCACGATCATACAAACAGGAAAGAAAATGCATGTGACATCGTGACAGGCCTTTGGAAGTTTACCCTCGGGGGAGACGGTGTTATCAAAGTATAGCAATGCTCTCTCAGTCACGAACGGAATGTCTGGCTCTTAAATAATATAGCAAATATTATCGTTCGGAGAATCCAGCGTACAGAGTTTTCCATACTCGCAGCAACAGCAGCACCGCAGCTAGCAGCAGCGTGGCGCCGTTAAACTATTATCATTCTATTTTGGTTATTTTTGATATTTTTTTTCATCAGGGCTAACTGAATTTAATATCGGAGGCAAAAGAAAGCTGAATTCGGTATGATCGGATTTTCCATTATATACTGGATTTTTGGAATGCCGGTGCGCTTATAGCCGAATATTAGAAAAAGCTTTTACCGCTCCCATCGGTTATTGTCCGACCGCCAGTTCGTGTCCCGCCATACTAAAAATATTGATTTCTCAATAAAATACACGCACCGAAACGTCGACGCGTGTAGCAAAAAGGATGAATGAAATGAAGCGACGCGCTGATTGAAACAAAGTAGATTCGATGAAGTTTGCAATTACGAAATCATGGCCGGTTCAATGAATGATTTTCTCTAGTGAAAATCGGAAAAAACGAGAGAACGGTTGCGCGTGATAAGCTCACTCCTTTGGGATACGTTCTCTCTCAAAGCGAAGAACGTAAAACAAAGAGGCCACATGAGAATCGAATAAAAGTTGGAGTAAACCCGGTGAGTCGGTGCGAGATTTAACGACGCGGATGCAAACGATGTTTCGGCTAAATGGCCCGAGGTTGATGTTACTCGGAGGAATGAAGGGAGCACGAGTGAAGTACGCGCGAGAGAGACGATCACGATCGAGATAAACGGAGCAACGAGGGCCTTTGTTTCCCGGACGAGATTGTTGCTAAATTTGCGGCCATGCATTTTTCCTGTACATGCATACGCATACAAATGATAAAACGAATATTCGTAGGTTCTCTCTCCGTCGTACGAATATGCTAGCCCGTGGGGCAAGCTGCTACGTCGTTAAACGCGTACCTACGAGGTGCAGGCATACACGGCGTATGGCTCGTAAAACCGATGATCCTTAATACAGACGAATACGTTCGCTCGTTAGTTTCAATGGTACGCCCTCAACGAGTACGCGTCGTGTATACGCACTAGAGATTTTTGTCTAACGCACAAGCGCTCTGTGGCTCCCCGTTAGCGATACGATAACGGCCCATCGGGTCGTACAGATTTCACTATATTTGTATACTCGTTTGCATCGTGCCTTTTCGAATCCATCAATTTTAAAATTCCCAGAATTTGAGATGAATTACGAGTCGATTACAATTATAGAAGTCATACAGAGTATTTTCGATTGCTCAAATAGATTCGTTGAACGAAATAACGAGCCTGGATCGAGCCATCAATTTGGTCCAAATTTGATGTGCGGTTTCGCGGGAATGTTGGATGCGATCAGCGAGCGTCGAGGCAGAGATTGACGGAAGCATAAATCTCGAATTCACCCCCATTCGGAGAATCTCCGATTGGAGCTAGTCGAGTTACCGAGCCGCGCGCACTCGGGAAATTCGTCAAAAAGAGCCTCGATCATCGGGGTTAAACGAGACGGAAAATGGATAAAGCTATCAATAAAAATATGAGTCGGTTATGAGAAGAGCGGAGGTCGTCGCGGGAATCGTAACGATTCAGCAACGTTGACGCGCTTGAATTTTATTGAGTTTTATAATGCTCCACGAAAAAGAGAAAGAAACGATGAAGAGAAATAAGCAACAGCACCAGGATAAAGGGGAACAAGATTGTTCGAGGCGCATACCGCAAGCCTCGGTCCTTTCATTCCTCCAACGTTTTGTCACCTCTGCTTTCTTTACAATTCGCATTCGATATGCGCCAAGTCGACCGCGGGAAATTCTGAAATTCAATTCGGTTTATCGCTTCGTTTACTTCTCGCTCCGAACCCTCGATGTTTCCTCGTAAAAAAGCGATGCATCACAAACCTCGGGGTTTGAGAAATGCATATCCGTAACGAATATTTATATAGGAGAAATGCGAATTTCATTTCCCACCAGAGTCAGTATCCTCGCTCGTATCGCGCGCGATATGCCAGTTTCAACGTTGGATCGAACGTTCGCCACCACTGCAGCGTGATAAAAATTTGTTGCACGATCTACCGCCCGGGAACATTCTCTCCTTTCTCCAAATTCATTCGACGAAACAATTTCTTTTGTTTTTTTACTTCCCATAAATAACGCACCATCCATCGGTCTTTTTCACTTTTCACTAGTTCGCCGCGATCTCGCGCGTCCTCGCGGCAACTTTTTTGTACTCTCGGTTCCTGAGTATTTATGAAGCGAGATTATCATCAACGGGGTCGTATCCCGTGCGCGCGGTAAAACACAAAAATTCATGGGAATCAAATTATTAGTCATTGCACCAGGTACTTATCAACAAATTATTCCTGCAAAGACATTTCGGAGGGAACGCGCGGAAGGAAAAATTCGGGGTTGATCGATGACTCGATTTGATTTCTTCAACGATTCCGGTAATACGTCTTATAGACCGTGCCCGTTTGCCAACGACGACGGACCGTTCGGAAAAAAAGGTACTTCCACGAAGCCGCGGTCGTTTACCCCTCAGGATCGATATTCAACGCGAACGCACTCTGTGTCTAACGTGAATTTCCAAATGCACCGAGAGTTTCTCTATTTTCTCGTTACGTTTGTGTCTGCCTTCTCACCGCGGTAAATAATACACCCTCTTATACGATTCGTCATAGTATCGATTAAACGCGAAGAGAAGAAGAGCGAGTTCCCATCCACCACCGAACCGAACCGAATCGTTTACGCTCATTTTCGTTTGCAAGAAATACGGAACATGTGAAGTGTAATATTTTTGGGATTCGAATAACGTCACGTTTTACAAGAACGCAATACATTTTTCATTCTAACGCGGAGAGACTTTTATACGAATATTTCGGACGGATGAATTTGCTAGAAAAATTTGCTATGTTTTGTAGCAGCGCTGTTCTATATCGCCACTCTATTACATTTCACCATAGTGCATAATAATTTTGATGCCGAAAGCAGTTCTCTCAAATTTTACTACGTTCGACAGGCAAAATTTAGGTCTGCGACATTCTTACATCGAACGATGTATCGATATCCGAAGGTCACTCGTGTCTTTGGCGAAATGTTAAAAATTGGTGAATTGGACTGGACAAATTGTTTGAAATTTTACTATGTGCCACTGGTTAATTTTCATGTTTATATTCGCAACGCCTCGTATAATTGGTAGGCGCATGAATTTTGCTATGTTATTGAGCAAAATTCAGTGCGGTAAAAGAGAAAATACGAAACTATGCAATTTTCCGTATAGCACAGAGAAACGACTGTTATGTTATCTCCTAAATTTTCATCAAATCATTTCACTATATTTACTACGTTTTTGATAAAAATTCGCTCGGTGTTCATTTTTGATATAGTACAGCGCGTTATTTACTACGAACTGTGGTAATGCTTCCCCAAACTTTTGCATTATTTGACACACTCTGTAGCGATTATTATTATAATATCGACGTGGTCCGACGTTACTATAAAAACATAGTAATTTTTGCTAAAAAAGTCTATCCGTGCACGTTTTGCGAGTAGCGTTTAGCCAAAGTAGTTCGGCCGTTCGATAAAGTACGGTGAAGGTCCACTTTTTTGCTTCGGAAAAGTTTATATCGTGAAGAAAATTTATCACAGATTCCATTTCTTAAAAAAAAAAAACATTACCTTACGGGGCTTTAAAGAACGAAAACATGAAAAAACTTTAGTTTTTGACGTATCGAAAGCGGATGTCAGTCGTTATGTTGGACTGCTGGTAACAGCTGATTGAACTTCGAACAAATTCGGGAATTACGGAAAATCATTAAATTTATTTTTGAGACTAACTCATCACGTACTTTTATTCGTCCAGTAGCTTCGCATTTTTTTAACGAATTGATCATTCTTTTTTCTCGGTGCCCATTATGCCGATATATACTTTCTTTCGCACAATAAAAATGTTTCCTAGGTTATGTGTATTTAAAGTCTCGGACTTAATCATTAACTAGTCAAGTTGAAGTATAAATTTCGTCTTTTATGATATTCTTAAAGCATTTTATTACATTCTGGTGATAAAAAAATTCTCAATGTAAGTGTTTATTAATTTTATTAATAATTCAGACTCGAATTTAATCAACACAAAGTAGTTGTGACCTTGGCCAGTCGTACAACGGCTGAGCTACTTTAATTCACATAAAAAAAGATTTAGTGATTCGTATAAATGAAGCTTATTCATCGCAAACGGAAGTTAGATAAATCAACAAAAATATCAACTAAATTGTTGTTACAACAATTTTTTTTCTCAGTGTAAAAATCTCACCTTTCCCGAGCTCGACATGTTTGATTCCCCTTCAGTGAAACTCCGTCGACAAGTGCACAGAGAATAGGAAACTTATTCCACTGAATCCACTGTCTTCATCGACAACACTCGACCCGACGAGTCATTGCGCCCCTTCGCGTTTATCAATTTCAGTACGGACAATGAAACGACGACAGTAAATTTGAGGCTTACGATAATGGGAAACTGATATATCGCGGAGTTTGGAGGAAGCGACGAAAAGAATAAGCGCGCCCGGCTACCGCGCTTGCACGTATGACGTTGCGTATGTTATGCCAAGAGAAACGATAGAAGAGGCACGCTGTATAAGTTCCACGGCTTACCACCGCTCCTAAAATCGACGCTACAGCCATTACTCGAACTGAGTCACGAGAGTGACACAAGACGCGTATGAGAATCCATTGGGCGTCGTGAGATTACAAATGCGGTGTGTCTCGGAGTCCCCCGAGGTGACGCGTACAGAATACCGATAGACTTCCTTTCCCTTCTCCGTCTCTACGGCACAACGAGCTACTACCCATTCAAACTCTTGGCTCGACCACATATTTCTCGAGTACCTTCACTTATTTTACACTCATCACCTCGATCCTTTCCAGCTATTCTCCCTCTTTTTTCCTCTAGCAATAACATTGTGCTTCCGATCAAGGGTCGCGGTAGGAAAAATTTTTCAACGACGGATACGTCCCGAGCAGCTCGTTTTTACCGTTTTTTTTTTTGGACGTCCGCTCCGCTTCGTCAACGTCATTTTCGAAACTGACACAACGCGCAACGATCCAGCGTAATGGATTATTTGATAATTCTCAGAAATTACCAATTGGCTGGCTCGAGTTAATTGGGCACGCACTTCTCGACTCTGTTATTTCAATTTCGACTCGTAATTCGCTGTCGAACGTTGTCCATCGGGTTTTGCGAGAGACAATTGTAAAATAAATTTTATGAGGGTACAAGAAGAATGAAAGAGAGAGAGGGAAGGAGAAAGGGAGCCACGTTTCGAGCGGAAATGTAGCACTCCGAGGAGCCGTTCTCGCACTCTCGGCTTTAAACGACGCTTTAATGATCCGTTACCAAGTACGAGAAAGAGCACAAGACGATTGTAACATTCCTACGCGTGATGATCACACTTTTACCTACTCTACGATAGTTAACTCATGCAAACTTGGATCAATTACAATTATCCGGATCAATTATCACATTGTTAGCAAAATATAATTGTACACTGAAAATAAAAAGTCATCGGAACAACGAACTGTGGCATTAAGGGGCGCCAATGAAACAAACGATCATCGCAAGCAGGTTAAACACGATTAAACGAATAAAATAGTTTTAGATCAAACTGCGGATTCGTTTTCTCCGAAAACATTGCAATTAAATGGAGAAAACTCTTCCAATAACATAAATTACTATTGAATCAACCATTTTTTTTCAGTGTAACGCGTTGCTTTGTAGCATCTATCAAATATTCTTCTTATTTTGTGGCTGCTAACTTTTTTGTCTAGTGTCATGGTCGACCCATAATTGTCAATTCGTATATGCAGATAGAAATGTTCTCCCATTTAAACGAAATGACGTAGTAGTGTATAACTTTGGCTCGGGTCGCCAACGTGAGAGACGCATAGTTCAAACTTTTCTGTTCGATTTCACCTTGATGGACTATGAAGGAGCGTAGAGTGGACGAGCGTTGAGTCAGCGACACCGCATCGAGTCAATGAAGCGAGTCTCTTCGTACTTCATTATTTATGAGGAGCACCGAGAACGCATTTGCGGACTCTGCTAATGTGCTGCGGGGTTGTGACAATGTTACGGTTGTTAATTGCAAAAATATTGCAACGATTTCGTTGGTCAAAGGTTTCTTTCTAACAATTGCATATAAATTTTACGACGCTGAAGTCTGCAACGTTGCAGTCCAACGAAACGAAGGAACAACAAACATTTGTAATTCATCGATTTTTTATTTCACGAAGCATCGGTGCAGGTTGAAAGACTACAAATTACAAGTTCGGCATGAAACCAAATTGGAGAATAACTGAAATTTGTGAAAGGTTTTTTTACGTCACTTCGCTGGAGTCCAACGTTGCAAACTTCAGCGTCATTAAATTTTTAGGATACACAGAGACACGCCGGAGTGGTAAGCCGATAGAAGGAAAGATAAATAATGAAAGATGACGTCGCTACACCTCCGGGAACGACGTTTTAGGGTTATACAGCAAAAATAATGAAAAAGGAAGGTGTAGTTGGAGCATCGGAGCACCGGGAGCACCCTCGGGACTGTCGTGAGTCATGGTACACCTCAACCTTAGAGCTTGTCCCCGCTCTTCTCACTCTTCCTCTCTCCATCGCTCCCTCTTTCTCGCTTTCCATTCACCCCCGTCTACCTCGAACCTCCGAGCGAGACCGACAAGTTTAATTGAGTCTGGGGAATCCGTTTTGCACACTTTTTCAACTCCTTCAATCCTTTTCTCTCTCTCTCTCTCTCTTCCGCTTTTTCCCTCTTCCGTGTCCAGCCACCACGACGAGTCGCAAATTCTCCGGAAAACTTTTACGAGGGAGCTATACTATGTCGAGTATAATGCTACACCGATGAAAGGCCGTGGCTCTGTTTCTTAACTTCCGCAAATTTCAGTTCTACAGTTTGGGTTTTAAAATTTTTTTTTTATTTCCGAAGGCTTTCAAGCGAGAAGATTGAAACATCAAGAACGATCCAACTATATTCATCGGCAGGATAATCGACGAATTATGATATCGTCATACTAAATTCTTGTTTCTTTCAACTTTTATGGAGACAAGTTTCAGTTTGGTTTTCTTGCTCAATTTTTCCGAGGCTAAGACATCGGGACGCAATGAATCTGTTTTTTTTTTCTTTCTATTGACAACCGAGCAATATCTTTCGAGGGTTTCATCATGTACAAAAGACTGAGCTCTGATTCAATTCTGCCATCTTTTTGAACCCCTGCCTACGATCCGAGGGTTTGAAGACATTTGGCTAACCTCGGCACGTGTCCCTTCTACTTTCACTCATTTCTGTCAGGACCTCCGGTGCTGAAAAGTTTCAGTTACTTTCTTTTGCAGAGCTTTCCTCGGTACATGGGACAGAGAAGTTTCGCAAATGGGAGATTCGGTACGATCAGTTCTGAGGAGACGACGATGACGACGGAGAGGACAAAAAGTTGTTTAGAGCTACTTGCTTGACCGTAGAGCGTAGCAGCGATAGCAACGACCCTTCGGCTCTAGTGCTAAAGTACATAAATACTGTACTCGTGACAAAAAACCATCAGCCTGTGCACACGTTTCACATAAAAACAGGCTTTTCAAGAGTTTACGATTTGTATTACGTTCCAACAGAGTACACTTCGCCCCCTTACAACGGTCTGGATTTTGTCCGAAACTTTGCCTGCTCCCTGTTTATACGCAATAAAATATGGAATGATTTGAAAGGAGCTGAAGGCTCTAAGACATTGAAAACGCTTCACCAAGACGCGGCTGTTCGGTTCAGCCAATTGGCTTACGGATGTGTGCCAATGTATGAAGATATTTGGTGAGCCCTTCAACGGAGTTCGTTGATCACGTTGATCGCAGCACCGTTACTCAACGCGTCGATTTTTTTTCATCCATATGTGAAAATGGAAAATAATTCGACCCAGCAAATCTTCCAACGAGTCGTCTATCGTCGTTGAAACAGGATTTACGTAATGATGCATTATCTTACGGACGTGTCCTTGTGCGCTAAAAATGAGAATGCTTTGTTATCTTAGCCTTGTTATCAAATGCATCGGTAAGATCGTGACGGCTCTCTCTATTTTTCTCTCTCCCTTTCCTCAAGGATGCGAGACGATTGCTCTTTGCAAACTCTGCAATTCATGTACGCGTAACGCGCTTAATTCCGCAGTCGCGATGAGCTAACAGTGTCGCTATCGAGTATACTCGATTGTTATTTTCGTGAGATGAAAAAAGACGAACAAAAAACAACACGAGAAGTTTCGCGTTATTTCCTTCGAAAGTTGATCATTATTCTCACGAAAAATGAAAATTCAAGGGTTCCCGATAACTTTGTAGAAAATCATCTATTCCGGGCATTTTATGCATGAATAGTCACATCGAGTGGCGGGAGTAACCTCCGCCTCGTCTCGTGGATTCAACTGCTCGAATGGACGCGAGTATAGACCGGACAATTTGTATCCGGATCCCGGAACCAATAAGTCTTTTTTCCCGACTACCGCCGCTCGCTCGACAAATTTCGTTACTCGGGCGCCTTGACCGTCCCCCGATTCCCCATGGATACGTCTGTCTGTACAAGCGGCGCGTGACTACGAGGGGGCTGACTCGACTGTCTCGAACGCTGCGGCTCCTGAGAGTAACTCCGGGCTCTGACTTACTTTTTCCCTTTTGCCTCCGTCGCTCCCTCTTCCCTTCTTCTCTTTTATATGTTTAATTACATTTGCCGAATCTCAGCACCTATGCGAATAACAGTAGAAAGCGAAATTAATCAAGCGTAATGTCTTAGGAAATTTGTGAGTCAATGAAAAACAATCGAATCAACTTGCTTATTTCCCATGAAAACCACTGCCTTCCCCCTTAATGGAATCCGTAATACAAACGAAATTTCCCAGGCATTTGCGAGTTTTCTCGTGACTATGTTTTATAAATATTAGTCTCATCGGCGTGTGCCAGCAACAATTTGTAACTGACGGATAAAAAAAAGAAACAAGGCGATTGAACACGTTGGCGAGTATCGGGCCGTCAACGGGTACGACTGAAATTCTTTTGCTCGCATCACATGTACGTCCAAAAGAGTCGGTCGAGCGTGAGAGCGCGTTACGTAAGCGAATAGTTCTGCGAGATCACGTGATGCCTCTGCTCCTCTGACCCTGGCCTGCATTCTCGCTCTCATCGCGTATGTACAGTGTACACATACGCGAGTACGAGGGCGCACATACGTTTCTGACGGTGCGTAGGTTAACTGCGACGACCGTGCCAAGAATTTCCCCCCAGCAGCAGCCGCCGGTTAATTCCGGTGCATAAACAATTATAAACTGATTAATGGCTAGTTCCGATCCGGGAACATCGATTTCCAAACGACCAATGGGTGAGCTGGAGTCGAGTCGAACGGCGGAGTCTGCTGTGCCGATCAACGGTAAATTCATTCAAATGCATGACGCTGAAGTTTGCAACGTTGGAATCCAACGAAATGATCTAAAAATGCTTCCGATAATTCCAGTGATTATCCAATTTCGTTTTCTGCCGAATTTGCAATTCGCAGTTTTTCAACCTTCGCCAATGATTCGTGAAATAAAAAATTGGTGAATTACGAATGTTTTTTTCCTTCATTTCGTTGGACTCCAACGCTGCAAACTTCAGCGTCGTTTCGAATGCAGGAAATTATGAGAGTTGATACTCGCGGAAAACAGAAAAAGGTGCGCCTTCATTCGTATTCATCTGCATTCGTCTTCGAGACTAATGGAGAATGAAACGCTATGAAACCGTCAAATTTTCTCAGTGCATACTAATCGTAAGTATACCAAAATGAAGACGATGATTTTTAATTTAAATAAAGAACTCGCTGTGACGTCAGACCAATTAAGAGGGTGAGAGAGATGCGGAGAAGAAAAACAGTTAATGGATCAAAGTTTTTTCATATCAACGAGCAAACCTGGGCGAGTTTATCTTTCGCTTTATTCCGTTTCTCTTCTCGATTGCCTCCCTGCCCTCCCCCCTTTTTCTACCACTTTCTTTAGGTAAATGAAATATTCCATCCAATAGTAATATTAAATAACGAGCGGTTTGGGCTAGCGGTAATTTTCACGAAGGGAGACACGAGCCAGGAGTGTGTCATTAGTTCCTATTCTCTTCTCGCTGAGAAGGAAAACGCACCGGTTTAATGTTGTTCACCTTTCTTCCATTTTCTCGTCGTCGTCCCCCAGCCTCCCGCCCTCCATCCGTCCGTTTGATCGCGCCCGCGCGCGTTTCCGTTTATATCTCGAGCATTAGTCCGTCGAGTACAAACAGCCAACTAATTTTCTCTCTCACTCGAAAAGTATCCAACTCAATTCTGGGCCCGATTCGCCGAGAAACTTTTCGGCACAAGTTTTCCTCCCGCGAAATTATTTCGTCGAGTCTTTCGCTCTCGTCCACTCCGACTCCTATTTTCTTTTCCTTTTTTGTTTCTCTTTTTCGCCTCTACTAGTTTCGAGGAGCCTCGTGTATGGAAATTCACAGTAATCCCGCGAGGTTCAGGCTTCTTAAGGTTCTTCCGCATCGGAACTTGCTCAAGACGTTAATGCGAATATATCGCGCGGGCCCGAATCTCGACGCGAGTCCATCCGCCCCACCCACCCCCCATCATGGAAGCGAAATTGGAATGGCGATTCTGCACAATTTGCAAACGCGATACCCAGGACAGAGGCCTCCGCCCGACGGTGAGCCGGAATCAAGTAGGACGACTGGCCAACGTTGGAGTTTGATCCACGAGGAAGAATGAGCGAGTATATTGGACGGTTCGGTGGGACCGGTTGATACTCGATTAGGAATAGTCGGTCCGCGTGTATGAGCTTTAGGAGGTGCGGGATTGAGGAGTGCGCGGAGGATTCGCGATTAGATAAGCCCTTGATCCATCGGCAATTAGCTCGTGCACCGGCTACCACAATACCGCTGATCCTCAACGGACAATATGCGGAGAGCGTTGAGCATCCGAGGACCAGAGATCTCTCGCGATGCGGAGCGGAGGCTGCTTCTCACGCGTCGTTCGACCTCCGCCCACGCGAAAACGTATCGAATCCCGTGACTGTATAATTAACCAGTCTTCCTGAGCGAGCAGTGGAACGAGATGGAGTTCAGTTCGGTGTAGCAATTTTGCGGTCCGGACTGTGGGATGCACCGGATCGCTCAGCTGCTCCATCGAATTTATCCGGCGACTAATTCCCCGCTGCTGCGATCCATCCGACGAACAAGCCACGGGGAGCGAGGAGCAACATTTCGCTCTCACTGTATACGCATAATGTTGCGACTGCTGTTGAACGAAAGGGCGTATGGCTGACGATTCAACGGGCAAACCAATCCACGGAATTCGCCTTTGAATATTTCCGAATGATGGTGTATATGCGCACTCTCTTCACGCTCCAACAGGCCTTTGCGAGTTCGAAATTTCACAACCTTCGAACTATTGACTCCACCCCGAGAATCGATCATTCTCTCGACTCGAAATCTCCTCGAGCCGGGACCATTCGGAGACCGTTTCTATACTCTACCGTAACAAATGTTACGCGGAAAATCTAGCCTTCGACGTTTGCGGTGTTGTATTTTTCTACCTTTTTCCTAAACACATTGTTAAAAAATATTTTCCAGCAGCGGAACCACATTTTTCCCAGTTCCCATTCGAAATAACCTCCCTCAAAATAACCTGCTAAAATAACCAACGAACGAAAAAACCGTGATGAATATATGTATAACCGATGTACAAAATAACTCTAAGATTCCAAAACAAACAAACAAATGCACACACGAACGGGTGGTGTTCTCGGAACGTTTCAAGATGTTAAACATGTTAAAAACAATAAACAATAAATTATATTCTAAAATCTTAAATTATACTATATATATAATAGTACATTACGATACGTGTGACTTAAGAGGATGGATCAGTCGGTAACCTCACTTAGAATTTTCGAAATCGAAATTTTTTGACACGTTTGATCGATTAAAAAAAGGCTCTGTCAGCCTACGCAGAACGATGGCAAAAGTCGACTGACAGAGCCTTTTTTTAATCGGTCAAACATTGTCAAAGAATTTCGATTTCGAAAATTTCAAGTGAGGTTAGTCGACTAATCCATACTCTTAAGGTTGATGGGTGACGTGATTTTTGCAGTAACTATATTTTTCGAAAATTTCAAAAGACGAAACTTGCTTGAAAACAATAATTTTATTATTTTAGAAATATAATTGGTAAAGAACCAATATTTTTATACAATTTTATTATTAAAAAAACGTTTGAAGAGTTCATTTTGACTGATGTGGTGGAGCAGCTGCCGCTGCTGTTGATGTTACGCTGTCAGTTTTGTTTACAAATTTTATAGGTTATGAAGTGAGTTTACTGTCCAAAGTAGTATTGCAGTGGAAGAAAATGAAAAAATGAACGATCAAAAAGTTTAACGGAATAAAAATCGTCGTTTTGTAAAAATTTACAAAAAAACGTGGCGAAACTAACGAACGACAAATATGACCAAAAGGTCGAACTGACGTCACATGCGAACGTATATTGCTGATCCATTTGTTGTGTAATCCGAATGATTTCTCATCAGATATTTTTTCATATTTCAGCCGATTGTCAATGGTAAGGTTTAAAAATAAAAATGCTCATGTATTCTTAAATATCCACGAAATACAACGATCGATTTTTTATTCCGAAATCTTGGATATAACTAACGAAAAAATTCAATAACTTTTCATGTGTGTACGGCTCTCATATGCCGGAGTGATAAGTGTCAGAGAAAAGTCGATATTCAATAATTAATTTGCTGCTAAACTACACGGTAACTAGCGTCAAAATTTTGCAAATCTATCCAGTACGTATTCATTTTTGCCTACCAAAAATATCATCGCGTAATCTTGGATAGCGAATATTCACCCATCTACCTTAATTCACGAGTATCGTATACTATTTTAGGTCATGCAGTGCTATAAATAATATTCCAACTGTTTTTCATATTCCTGTAATTACAAACTTCAAGTTCATTTTAAATGAGGATTATTATTCCAGTGGTTATTCTCTTCATATATTGTTCATAGGATTTTTGTTCGTGGTTATTTTGAGTGCGGTTATTTAGGCTGGACACCATTTTTCCCGCTCCGGTACGCCACTATGTAGAAGAATCATTCGGGTTTGCGTTGTGGGGAAAAAAACATTTTTATGGCCTCATTTTGTCTTCGACTCGCCGATGTGGATATACTTTGATTTTTTGTTGCGTCATACAGTCGACTCTTTTTAAGAGAAGCTAGGAACCGTGGCCTTCGATCTTTGTACATCTCGTGGAATGAATTTCGGAAGAACTTACCGTGATACGTCTTCTTGAGAAACGGCTCGTGGTGTTGCAGTCCCGTGGAGGGCCAACGAGGAAGCGTGACGTGACTCTTGCGAGTACGTCAACGTGCTGTTCTCCAGCGCTGAAACCGAACCATTTTGTTTCCCTGTTAAACCCGGAAAAACAGAAAAAAAAACGTGTATGAGTAATAAGTATTGCAATATGTTGGTGTATCGAGACCGCGAGTGAAATTCGCACGATAATCTGATTAGTAATTAAAGATTTTTAAAAAATTTGAAGCAAAGGATTTCGGTGATAATGATGACGAGGAAAATCGTAGCAAAGTAGAGCGATCGGACCGCTTGAAAATTACGATTCAGCAAATAATTTCGAATGCGAATATTTCCATTAGCGGACGTTTACGAACAATGCTGAAGTTTGCAACGTTGGAGTCCAACGAAATGAGGGAAAAAACATTTTTAATTAACCAATTTTTTATTTCAAAAAGTATCAGTGCAGGTTGAAAAACTACGAATTGGAAATTCGACAGGAAACGAAATTGGAGAATCACTGAAATTTTTGGAGAATTTTTTTAGATCGGTTCGTTGGACTCCAACGTTGCAAACTTCAGCCTCATCGTTCACGAAGCGTTGCGAATTTTCTGCAACGATTCTCCGACAACGCATAACTGTGCATGCGTAAATTCGTAAGGAAAAACCATCAAGATTCTTACGTGGTTGGGGTGAAACAGAATGGTCCGAGGTTGGTGGCGGAGGTGGCAATGTTCCTTCCGGTTTGGCAACCAACAGAACAACCCGATCCTGAGTCGCTTTCAGCGTCGCTACCGCCTCCTCGTGTGTCACGTTTTCCAAGTTTTTATCACCCTAGTTTCCGGGAGGCACAGAAATAAAGACGGTGAGAACAAATAAAGTACGAGCTGGATGAATGCTTTTCGTGCCAGATTCACCCCCCACGATTACAATTGTGGCGACATTATCAGTATGTTGGAAAAAGTTTCGTATTCATCGTGACTGTATTGAAACGATACATTTTCTAAATTTCTCTTTCAAATCAATCTTATTGCAAATTTATTGGTAATATTCGGCTTTCCGCCAAAATTGGAAACGAAAAGTTTCCATGAATTTTGTATACTCACTCAAATCTGCGGGATTAAAAAAAAAAAACATTTTTGTTTGTATCGTTCCGAATGGTTCATCGTCACGATTGAAGGGAGCAAAGGACGTATCGAATCATTTCTTTTCCAAGCACATCGATCGTCACGGAATAATGCAAGCGGGCGATTCGATTGAAATAAAACTCAAGCGCGTAAGTGAGATTTACTGCCATGTAGCGTGGAAAATTGAGAGAGCTTTGGTCCCAGCGATCTTTCAAGGTTTGCGATATTTGATTTTTCTCATTCAATTTCCGACCATTCAACCCATCAGCGGTCAAATGTAAAATTGAAGAAAAGAGGAAAACGTTCAAACGGAATAGTTCCTATTATTATTTTTTCTCTCGATCTTATCCAATGAGTTATGGATTGTTATGGAAATCTCATACTCGCAAATAACTGACCATCAATCAATCACTGAATGGAGGAGCATTTTTTACGATTTAACGCTTTGACAGCACAATGAGTTATGTTGGGATTATTTTTTTCAATTATTCCAATCAGGATGTAGATGCGAACTATTTTATATATTTTTATGTATTATATTGACAACTGCATTTTTACGATAATGTACAATCACACACCTGGAAGCTGCTATACACATTGCTCATAGCGAGGAGTAAAAGTATAACGGGAGAGAAAGAGAGATAAAAGTCGGAAGGAAAAAACGTTGAGATTAGGGAAAAAGAATGAGAGTAACGTCCCAGCCCGAGGCAATACACGGGTCCGAGGGAGCAGGTCACCTCTGGACGTCTGGTTACGTTTCTGTGTTTTCTGTTTCGCGAAACGATCCCGTAAGGGTTTCACCATCAACGTTGCAAGTGGGATTGCTGCCGGTAAATGGTCGACGTGACCATTTTCACCGAATTTCACAAGCTTACCAACAGCTTTTCTTCCACGTTCTTCTCCCTGTGCCCTCTCGCATCTTTCTCTCTAAATCTCGAGAGCATCTTTTCCTGCTCGAGACAAAAAAAACGAAGAGAAAAAAAGCTAATCCGGGTTAAAACGGCACGTGCATCAGGTTCAGATAGATTTTATCCCATTTTCTTTTTTTCTCCTCTTCCCATCATATGGATGAAAAAAATTACAACTCCCTGGGGCAATATTGCAGTTGGGCGGAACGTTAAAACTAATACTTGGGAATTGTCAGATTTTTTTCGTTTTCGGAGACACATTTTTTCCCCTGTGCGATGATTTATTTAAACTATTTTTTCGCATTTGGATCTCGACGGACCGAACTCAAAAGAAGATGCTAAGAAAAATTGCCGCCGATCGTTTTACTAAAAAAAATATTCAATCTTGGCTATTCCAAGCCCATAACTTTAGCGAACCATTTCGTCGTCGTTCGTACCCGAGAAGTTTCTTCTCTTTTCTTTCTCCATATCCAGAAGCACGTTACATCGCACTACCGTAGGATTCATGAACTTGTGAAAGACCGGCTCGTGACAAACGATCGGCACTTCATTATTCTTCTGGAACGAAGAATAGTAAAACGGAACGAAAACAAATCGATGCTATCTTTTTCCGGGCGAAAGACGAAGACCATTTTCGGAGACATTAAACTCTGAGAGGAGAAGACAAAAATTGATGCTGTCAAGGAAAAAAAAATCCTGAACTGGATAACGCGCCCGATTGAATTACGTCGAGTCTAAAATATGGTGAATTTTTTCCCCCCGCGAATCACGAATTTCAACTCGAGCCAC
Source organism: Venturia canescens (assembly GCF_019457755.1). Taxonomy (NCBI): domain Eukaryota; kingdom Metazoa; phylum Arthropoda; class Insecta; order Hymenoptera; family Ichneumonidae; genus Venturia; species Venturia canescens. Next base: position 23,197,129 of record NC_057424.1, on the reverse strand, counting down.
CTGCCACATAATGTCACGTTGGAAATGTCCCAGAAAAACCGCTCGATGATAGACCGACGGGCTCAAGATTAACAAGGAATTGTCGCAAAAAAAAAGCAAGAGAAGAAAATTGATGATTCTTGACTTGACGAGACGGCATGAGGATCCAACGGAGATTCTTAGACGTAGTACCAGGCTCGCGAATCCTTATCATGAGGTGAAGTGAGAGACTGGCTCGTACGACGATACCGAAAGCAGCGCTGAGATTGAGGGTTCGCGCGACGATCAGCGGGCTTCCGAGGATTTAATGAGCGGATTATATTGACGAGGGTAAATAAAAATAAATGAAATTCGGAGTGATAATTGCGCGAGAATTGAGCGAGTGGAATACAAAATGGAGTATGAAAAAACCGTGCTTTGCGACCGGATGGCGAGGCGTGCTGCAGGAAATGGGGAAGATTTAAAGTGTGGTAAAAGGGAAAAATGATTGTTTCATTGGGGGCTCGGCACGCTCAGAGCTGGTTTGTCATCGTCGTCCCTTATTGATGGTAATACAACATCTGGGCTTGGGGAAAAAAGGGACAAATCCTCGCTGCTATGTGGAGTCATAAAAAGCTTGGCAGGAAAACTTCCGAAAAGCTGTTCCGAGATTCTTCAGATTTCACAGCAGCGGAAGAACTCTTTTTTTCTACCTTGACAATGAAATCCCGTTTACTTTCAGTTGTTCAATCGGTTATGGCACAAAGAGATCGATGCGTTTCAATGCGCCAACTGAATTCCACTATTTTCATTATTACAAATTAAAGTACGCGTTGACGTAATATTGCGATGGTAAAAAAAATCTTACCAGTGCATTTCTCACAGCCACCAATTTATCACCGACGACGAGTCGACCGTCGACCTGGGCGGCCCCACCGTCCATAATTTTCGTGACGTATATCCCATTGTCACCGGGTATGTGTTGATTTCCGATTCCACCTGCGATACTGAAGCCCAGCCCTTTGTTGCCCTTTATCAGTTCGATTTCGATAAGTTGCGTGTGACGCCGTCTCCGCACGTACTGTCAAAGTTCAATGATGAAAAACAATTATTTTTATTCATTCGTAACAAATCATTGGGTGTGGCATAGAAATGATTCGATTCGCGAATGAATTTTGTCCTTTTACTACATTGCGATTCAACGAGTTTCGACTCAAACTCGAACGGTTACGAATTTTTTAAAATTTCATCTACAATTCGATCCGCGCGCGATTAGACGTTTCTGCCGAATTACGAATGCGACCATCATCATCTGTAAATCGAAATGTCAGCAAACCGTAGAACGCGTTTGGGAGATGATAGAAAATAGAAAAACGAAAGAGTAAAAACGGGGCCAACTTTTTTCACTGACAATAAGTATCGTTCCCAACGAATACCATGCGACATTGAATGTAATATCAGTGAACGTATTTTCTTGTGGAAATCATACCGATGAGGGGAGAAAATGAAAGAAGGAAATAGACGTTGGGTCATAGAATTGGAAAGACGAAAAGTCTACTTCTTTCGTTTATGATACCTATATATTCCTCCCTGCATTGTTACAAAGTCATTGCAGTCGCGTTGATACCGAGGATAATTGGACTGCGGGGACGTGTACCAGAAAAGACCACGGACGCTTTCTCCCCGTATCTAGAAATGTCCGAGTCTCGTTCGATTGAGAGGAGGGGGTTCCTTCGAGGAAAAAAATAGTTCGAATACTGTCTCGGCTATGACGTTGAAGTTTGCAACGTTGGAGTCCAACGAAATGGTCTAAAAGACGCTCCAATAATTCCAGTAATTTTGCAATTTCGTTCCCTGCCAAATATGCAATTCGTAGTTTTTCAACCTGCACCAATGAGTCGTCAAATAAAAAATTGGTGAATAACAAATGTTTTTTTTCCTTCCGTTTCGTTGGACTCCGACGTTGCAAACTTCAGCCGCGGCTTGTCTTCGGAGGCTAGCCAATTTCTGTCCCTACAGCCGCGAGAGCTGCTGACGCGTGATTTAAGGAGGGTGGCTAGCGACGATGCAATGTTGTAATGCTAAACCATGTTAAATACATAAAAAATTTCAAAATGATAAGAATTTAATAAAATTTGGTGAACATATATTCTTTAGTGCCAAATTTGACAATACAATTTTTTTAAGATTTTTCTTCTGTACAGTTATCGAGTAACTGATCACTAAAGTTTTAAGAAATTTGCTTCAATGCGTAATTACTCGATAATTAAGCAGAAGAAAATTTTGAAAAAAAATTGTGTCTTCGCACTTGATGTTGAAGAACATTATCACCAAATTTGATCAATTTCTTATCATTTTGACGAGTGTAGCCACCCTCCTTAAGGCTGAACGATTCACTCGATACATGGAAAACGCGTCCGAGATTTCCGAGCAGCTTTGAAATATAATTACACTTTTTATCAAGCGTCAGGAAGGCTCCTCTTCTCGCTTTTATTCTCAATATGAATTCACAGAGCTTCATCTCCCCTCAAACTTTGATAAATTCCTAACAACATTTTTTCTCTCTGAAAAACTTTAGCTAAAGCATTGAAAACAGTCGAGTTGGAACTGTGCGAGCGATAATGCTTCAACGATCGGGTGTTGGCCATCGGTTGGCACGTAAATGACATGTTATCAACGAAAAATGCACTGGTGTTGATCGGAATTGTATTACGTACGAGTTTGACAGTGTTTCCGGCTCTCTTGAGTGCATCGACGGCACTCGCGTGCGGTACATCGACAACGGTCACGTCGTTGACCTGAAGTATCGTGTCGTTGACCCGCAGGCGACCGTCCGCGGATGCCGCACCGCCGGGTATGAGTTTCGTGATGTAGATCGCCGTGTCGTTGCCAAAGTGCGGATTGTCAGTACCACCGGCGATACTGAAACCGAGCCCTGCGCCGCCCCTTTCGAGAACGATCTCCTCGTACTCCCAATCATCGTCGCCGTTAGCCTGAAACATCAATTAAGCGCCGCTCAATCATTACGCTCCTGTCAGGTGGTTTTATAGAAACAAAATAATCTTTCGATTAGAATGTGTTCACAGGGATTGCCGAAGTCGCGATGGGAGCGTGTTTGTTCAAAGGGTTTAAAGGGCCAGGCGGATGAAAATCCATCGGCGCGAATCCGCGTGTTTGACCATTTTCGAGTATGAAATTTTTCAACGAGATCCGTGCGTTGTAAACATATTTATTCTCGTATATTAACTATTTAATGTTTTTCAAAGGTACACAAACACGCCAGTACAAATTATTAGTCTCAGTTTGCATTAATTATTAAAATTTTGGATATCAATTTGTCTCGGAACGATATTTTTATAATCGCATTGATTCTTTGTATGTCGTGATACTCGTCAATTGTACTATTTCGAATTTAACTTATTTTATCGATGACGATTCGTCCCTCGTTGGCTCTTTCTTTGCTCCGAGACCTCCAATCTCCTTTCGAAGTTCGTAATTTGGAGGAACGTTCTTTCCGTATTGATAAATTAAATGGTTGGCCAACCTGATGACATTTTTGTCCTTCTGTTTGATCGGTTGACGGTCCCGGAGCGAAAGAGATCGCGTCAACGAGAGTGCGAATTTCCTCGACAATGTGTGAGAAAATTTTCGACCTCTCGGGTCAATTAAATAATATAATTTCAGAACCTCGGCAGGCAAGTTTAAATGTCCCCATTACAGTGTATGAAACACGTAAAAACTCTTCCGTGCACAATTATTATTAAATTTCCCATTTTTTTTTGTTTTGACATATCTCGATCTAAAAACCTAAGCGTGTTTATAAGCCTTTGAATTCTTGAATATTTACGATTAAGCGAATTCTCGTATTGCAATCAGAGTGTTGAGCAAGGAGCATTAGAATTTTGTGCTCGTTCGAGCGGTGTCGAGTGTCGAGTAAATTTGGTGCACGGGAACCGAAAATACGGGAGACAATTGAATCGTCCGCGTGGGTAATGCGTCGGAGGGAGTAAGTCAAGTACAGAGAGAACGAGGGACAGAGGAGTACGATGTGCTTGACCCGATCTAGTTTGACCCCGCAAGTGAATTTAGTAACGTAGAGGGAAAGGGCTCCTGTCCGTTGTGTAGCCACAATCCGGATCAGCCGGCTTTGATTGCACAGGCGACATGAACCTCTTCCGTTTTCTCGTTCCAAGCATATTCGTATATACGAGCTAGAAGAAAGGCTGCACGTAGGAGACACGAAGACCGATTCAGAGTTGAGGGATTATACGGTGGCATTTGCTTGGGGAATTTTTTCCTCGAATAATGTTAGCGTCGGCGAATCAACTGCGAACCTCTCGAATTGCTACATCCCCACTGTGTCGTACAGATCCAATTATATTGCAACGATACATAGCAGGGCCGGTAGTAGCTCGACAAAGGCTGAGAGCGGAAAGCGTTTTATCTTCACGCTGTTTCCAATGTATGATAATTGCAATCGTCGCATGAAATTGGTCGCTCGTGATCAACATTCCTGGACGGGTCTCTAAAAGAATGGCAAACAATCTGAAAATTCGAGTGGTTCAATGGATCGTGACCGACTCTCGTACTGCGGGAACGAAATATGAAAAGCAACAGCACGATTTGTCATGAGAATTCCAGGACGACGTGAGGGCTGAGACTTGCGAGTGTTTCACCGATTAATTCATCAACGTTAACGGATATTGAATAATCTACGACGTAAGATTGGAGGTAGAGGAGCGTTATTGTTATATCCATTTTGGCGCAACGATGTATGAGTAACCAGCACGTGTGGCACGATAGCGCAGTGCAGAAAGAACCGCAACGGTGCATCTGCGGTACGCGCGCACACACATACATTAGTCTTTGTGAATTTATTAATCTCATATCTCTGGATGGCAGTGCAGCGCCTCCCTCTTTCCGACGAACCTCTCCCATAAGGTGTATTAAACGCGCGGCGAGGGGGCTGCTCGTGTGACACGATGATGAAAATTTAAAGCCCCGTGAATGTGTAATTAAATTCAGACACCTCGGAAGATTGTCTCTGGTCCATCCAGCCTCTTGAGACTCTCGCTTTGTACATGTTAATTAAACACGCATATACTTAACACAGGTGATATACGCGGGCGTGTTACATCGAACGTGTGGCCTGCTCGTGCTGAATTTTCCTGAATAACCCTCGCTCGTATCCGCGTTTGGAGGGAACGACAAGGGGTGAGCCTCGTTCGATACAAATGAGAGTGTACGCATTGTTGGAGAGAAGGATTGGCTGGAAGTAAATTAGACCGTTTCCGCCGGCTCGATTCTGCTGGAAGCTCCGGCGGCAGTCATAATCGAGCAATTTTTCTACCTCCGAGCAATAATCTCTCTGCCGTCCCCCGCGTACTCGCCACGCACAGCTCGGTCATATCAACATTATTATGATGACGAAGCTCGAATTACACCGCGACACAATCGAATATATTCGCGGTTGTATTATTTTACAGGATTGCGATATATTGTGTAGAGCGTGTTTTTGCGTTACGTAGCTTCGCTAGGCACGGTTCGCCGGAGCGAGATTCATGCTGAATCTACGACTTGAGCTTTGTGTGTATAAAAAGATAGCCCGTGATCGGCGAAGGAATAACTATTTTATCGGAAGAGCGGCCTCATCATTTAACGAGAGGATGGAGTAAATTCCGGCAGTTCGTTAGACCAAAACGAAAACTGTAACGGCTTGACGATCACCCAATCGCAGAGCCTCGGGCCAATTATCACTGCTTCGAGGCTTCATTTATTCCACTCATATAGACTCTCGTCACATGACGATGAAGTTTCCAAGGTTGGAGTCCGACGCAATGATGTAAAAAAACTATCCAATACTTCCAGTCATTCTCCAATTTCGTTCCCTGCCGAATTTGCAATTCGTTGTTTTTCAACCTTCACTGATCCTTCGTGAAATAAAAAATTGGTGAATTGCAAATGTTTTTTTTTCGACGACGTTGAAGTTTGCAACGTTGGAGTTCAACGAAATGAACGAAAAAAAGATTTATAATTAATTATTTTTTTATTTCACGAATTATTGATGTGGCTTAAAAAATAACGAATTGGAAATTCGGCAGGGAAGAAAATTGAAGATTTACTGGAATTATTTGAGAGTTTTTTTAGATCATTTCGTTGGACTCCAACGTTGCAAACTTCAGCGTCATTTTTTTCGTTTATTTCGTCGTACTCCAACGTTGCAAACTTCAGTGTCGTCTCGTCGCCACAGAGATTTCATTTTTACGCTCCGAGTATAGTTACGTAATAAATTTTGCGCAAGGAAATTGATTTTCAAACGCAGAGCATCCATTAGTTTTTCTTTTGAAAATAAGAACAAGAATCCAATGGAACAGATTTGTCATCGAATGTATAATTAACTCGCTTCATGAAAATGCCTCTATTTTAATTCAACTCTATCGTATCACGCATGCACGACCTTCGGCTCGTTCATCATTCCACCCGATGATGGTGATGGCGATAGTCATCGTCGGCTATATTCGCACTTTGAGTCACGGCAACCGGCTCGTCGTCGAGGAGCCGCGCTCGCGCTTTCCCGTCCGCGTATTCCCGGTAACGATATTGGAACGACTATTTCCAACTGACTGTGAAAATACACTCGTCGAAAAAGAGAAAAAGAGAATACCGGGCAAGCCAACGTTGTTCGCTCGTCACTCGGACGTGGCTGCCGAAATAACTTCTCACGACCAGTCGGGGCTCGGAGGTGTTTCTTCTGTCACGACCCCACGCGCGCTTTCCTCTCTCTTTTTTACCACGCCTCAGCCTCGACGCGTTAATAGATGGAGCCAGTATTCATTTTCATCTCCGCTGCGCCCCTCGATTTCTACATCTAAACCGATTGCATAAATTCTCTCACGATCTAGTGTCCAAAATCCAACTCCAGATTACATATTCGAAGGTGAAAAAGCACATTGGATTATCGAAATTAAACGAAGTTGAAGTTTGCAACGTTGGAGTTAAACTAAATGAAGGAAAAAAATAAGATTTATAATTAATTATTTTTTTATTTCACGAATTATTGATGTGGCTTAAAAAATGGCGAATTGGAAATTCGGCAGGGAAGAAAATTGGAGATTTACTGGAATTATTTGAGAGTCTTTTAGATCATTTCGTTGGACTCCAACGTTGGAAACTTCAGCGTCATGAAATTAATCGAAATTAGAGTCATTTTTGAGCAACGATATCGCACACTTGCCGGTGTACGCGTGTGTTAGCGCCCAAGCCAAAAGTAACATACGGAGGGGGTGCAAGCTCAGGAAAGGATCGAGCGTTACGCGATTATGCGAGTTCTACGAAGAGTGAAATTTGACATTACGATGCCGGGAAGCACAACCGTAACTTTACACGCTACGGCGAGCGGGCAATATGGGGGAAATCTCAGAATTGGGAAAAGGACGTACGCGTACTTCGGGTCGATATCGATTGGATTGATATCTATACACACACAAACGAAGCAAGGCCAAATTTCCCATAGCCAAATACGCGCGATATGTATTCGATCAGAGGATTTACTCAAATATGATATTTGAATCGCTCGTATGACGGAGATAAAAAAGGCAAACAATCAACGAAGGATTCAATTCCTTTTCGCATTGTAGAATGGTGAATTTAAGTAAATTCAGCGCCAACTAATATAATTACGTGTTTTTTAGAGGTGCCTATATTTTATGAATCGCAGAGCTCTCGAAAATGTACCGACGATGCTGAAGTTTGTCGGAATCCAACGAAACGAAGGAAAAAAACATTTGTAATTTACCAATTTTTTATTTCACGACTCATTGGCGACGGTTGAAAAACAACGAATTGCAAATTCGGCAGGGAAGAAAATTGGAGATTTATTAGAATTATTTGAGAGTTTTTTTAGATCATTTCGTTGGGCTCCAACGTTGCAAACTTCGGCGTCGTTGTTATCGAATCGCCCGGAGATCCCTTCACCATCCGTAAGCGCGAATAGGATTAGAGAGCCGGAGTTGAAGCGCACGGAATGAAAGAATCGTCGAACAGGTGCTGGGAACGCAAACATCCGAGAAACTACCAAAAAATGGTGTAATTTTAAAAAATGCATTCATCGCAAGTCGTTGAAGTAAACGACTCGCGATGAACTCTCCTCGTCTTTTGCACGCGGTCCGTCGACAAGGCGTTCTCGAAAAATTCGAAATTTTTTGAACCGGAGGTTTGGCCGAATTAGAGCACGTACACGCAGCAAAGCCCGAATATCTATGCACACCTATATCGGTAGAACAACAACTTTTACGTTCGTACACGTATATGAATGCTCGATGGGGAGCTCGCTGGTGCTATTCTTGTCGATTTTCACGGACAATGGCGAGAATTGAGCACGAGGTTTTCCCAATTTCAGATAAAAGTGGAGATGATACCCGGTGGTTGGCAAGATACGGTGAAAAGTGTTTCCATATGAGCACACCGCTTCGTTATCCCGATAAAAAATTGCCAGATAAGTGAACGTGCATGCACTATCCGCGAGTGTAAACGCTTTTTTATTCCATCGAGATGAATCGGAAAAGATGAATGAGACTCGGCACATTCTCTCTAATATTCTATCGCAAAAATTCATTTTTTTTTTTTACTCACGTTTCATAATCATATACGCGCGGTATTGCGATTCTTTTCCCTCTGAGAGAATAAATATGTGGAAAATGTTCATTCGTTGGTATACAAAAGAGGCTTCTCGGATTCGAGGACGCGCATCTCTTCCAGTACCCTCTGACCAAAATCCCTACGTCGTGTGGTATTTAATTGCACTTGCCTCGACCGCAGTCACAACCCGGAAATTTTATACAGAGCATGTCGCGTCGCGTCTTGTGTTACAGCGGTTACGAGATTATCTGTGACTCAAACAAACGGGGATGTGATTTTTTACTAAAAACTACATTACATAAAGTACGCGTAGATTATCGAGTACGGTGGTGGTCGTCGTAGGTTTATAACGATGTTTTTATGAAACAAGATTAAAAAAAATACGATGGATGCAAATGAAATAGCTGAACGACGGAAGCATAATGAAATGGAGACGAATTGGCTTTGCATCGTCAACATCTCAGTGGTTATCGCTTGAGAATCATCCAGTCGAGGTCAGTTTTTAAAAACGATTCGCTCTTAAGGTAGATCATGCCCGTGGGATCGATTTTATGAGTGTCTAAATTCGGTCGTTGTTTACTTCTTAATTAAAAATGTTATCACTCTAAATTAATGTCAGAGTTATCAATTCAAAATTGTAAATACATTTTTTCAACTTATTTTTTGGCGAATGAAATTACAATATTGAACGGGGTTCCATCACTGACGGAACTCCAAATTTTATTCGTCCCTGGCTAAAATGCTAGTTTTTTATGTAAAAAATTTCTCTAGAGAGCGGAAAGGGAAATGGATAAAGAAAAAATGTGCTAATAAAAAGACAGAAGACTGTGACAGGAATGGGCCGAGCCAGGAAGAAAGAAAATGCCGGAATAAGCAAATGTGAGGTTACGTGTGCTCATTTTACCAATTTCGCTCAATCTTCAACGTAATATCCAGAGTCGCGGCAGCGACTCTGAGACAACTACATTTATGTTACGCGAAGAGTCGCTGCCAGAGAGTCTTAACCGAAGCGATAGCATTTCCAATTGTTTTCGAAAATTTTCAAAATTTGTTTCTTTATCTTTATTACTAGTAAGACAATCGTCTCGAATTTTTTCCCAGACCTTTATTATATACTTCATTATTATTGTGTACTTTTTCATAAACTTCGTAAGAAGCGTTCATTCGTTGTATGGAAAAATTTGGTCCCTACAACCCTGTGTTTTTCTTCATATTTAAACACGTTTATCTAAATAACCAATAAGACGAACCCCTTAAAATTTGATACGCGTGTCAGTCCCATTGAAACTCTGTAAGACTTGTATAAGAAAATCGTCCCGTGCATGAACTACCTTAAAAGCTGCGGCATGAAAAAACTAATTATAATATGAATATAAATAAACTGCGTCGTCTCTTCAGCAGAGGAAAAAAATTCGGTATGCAATCAAGAATGTAAGAGAGTCATTGAGGTCATCCCCGTCGCGTCTCGACACGAGAATTCGGAACTTTGCCAGTTCCGAAGTCATTCGCGTATAGCATACAACATTGTCGCTGATTAATATGCATTAATTAAACGATTTTAATTGCCGCAAGTCTTCCGATTATAGCCCAAGCTGAATGTCGCTCTTTTGATGTCCGTGGATAATCGAAAAGTCAAATGAAACATGGAATCTGTACACCCAAGCCGGTGTATAGATTTATGCGTATTTTTGGCAACGATTGAGAAAAGTTAAACGCTAAAAGTTTAACAACGTTGTGGATCGTGATAAAAAAAAAACGGTAAAAAATTCACGCGCGTCCTATGAATAGACTTTGGTAGAATTTGGCAGAACTATTGCCCGAGGGATTCACGCGCCGGTTGCCTCGGATGTTTAATCCGTGCGCGCGCGTACGTGCTCTCGGGGCGACCGAGCAAGAATCTCACGCGCGCGGGAGTTGATGCTACGAAAGAAGGAAGGGTTCGTGAAACGGCTGGTGGAGGGTTGAAAAAAAATTAAACGTCGATTATTTGCGGAAATAAGAGTCGAGGACGACGAGACTCTTGATTTCGATAATGTTTCTTCAGTAATCTCTGTAATGCATATAGCCTCAAAGGAACGGGATTAGCTCTTTAACGGCCCAGAAGACACCTTTCGCATGTACCCTTTTCTAGGGGATTATTCACTATGAAAACGTCGTTGAAAAAATTCGTAAGCTACCTTGTCGACTGTTTTTGAGGTCGCTCTTTGCAATGGTGCCACTTACATATTTGGCCAAAACCCTTATTTCTGTCAGGTTTTTGCAAAATAAAGCAAAAAATTAGCAATTAGTCCTCGATGTTTGTACTTTCGAAGTATACGCTTGACTTTTTCTTGCCCAGGCTTACTATTGCAAATAAACAGTGAAATTGCTCAAATAAAATGTTTAATTTTCAGGGTATTGAAATTTTGTGATGAGAACGAGTGTTTTAGAGTTGTCACATAAGTTACGCATGAGGTCCTAGGTTTTTTGGGTCGCTTATCACGAATTTGCTATTAGTTTTGCAGAATTAATTTGTCTAACCAACGCAACGGCCAAGTCTCATTTCATTCGATTAAAATGAATGTTATTTCTTAATAATAAGGAGTGTATTAAAAATATAAAAGTATAGAAGCCGGTGGTTACAGGTGGTCGTTCGTAGCCGTTTCGTTCGAACAGTTGCCGGCTTCTTTTTTTGCTTACCCTTCGACCCTCGTGCTATTTATTCCTTTCGCCTCTGCTCACCGAACCAGCATCGTTCCAACGACCCTAACACTCTCAAAGGAACGGGCTAAAAAGGATAGGAGAGCTTTGCCGTGGTGCATTACGAGAATTGGACCATCTCCAACTTTACGAGGCTGCGATCGAGAAAAATGCGAGTTTTCAACTGCTGCGCAAGAAGCCTTCGTCCATACTGGAGATCCTCGTGGCGCGGAAGCTCGAAAAGTTATAGCGCATGCTGAGGAAAACAGTCGGAACTCGAGGGTTTCTGAATATATATGTCCGGTAAACTTGCGAGCAAAGTCCGGATGCCTGTGGCTAATTGCCTCGGCGAGACCTTGGCGCCCTAGCTGAGCCCTAAAAACGTGGCTGATGACGCTATAATATATATGAAACATAATGAAAAGCGCCCTCGCCAATTCGTACTTACGATAATGTACTTTTTGTCGTCTCTCTATACCGGAGATAAAATTCATTGGTGGCATGCACTTTGTAAACTTAATTGACTAAGAGAAAACGTTCTTGCTATGAAGAAATAAAAGCTCGATCAAACGAGAAAATAATCAGGAAGAGCTTTCGCTAGGAGCAGCGAATTTCATCCTAATTTATTCATAGATCAATTAAAATAGGGGTGAAATACCGGTGAGAAAAAGTTTTCAGCCTCTTGCGAGACGTCAGAGATTCGCTCGAATAGAAAATCTCGCGGAATCGGTGCGGAAGATCCAGCGAGAAAAGAAGATGGAACTGGCGGTGTGCGACAGCCGTATAGCATAGTTATACGACGTTGAAGTTTGCAACGTTGGAGTTCAACGAAATGAACGAAAAAAAAGATTTATAATTAATTATTTTTTTATTTCACGGATTATTGATGTGGCTTAAAAAATTATGAATTGGAGATTTATTGGAATTATTTGAGAGTTTTTTTTAGATCATTTCGTTGGAGTCCAACGTTGCAAACTTCAGCGTCGTGTAGTTATAGCGTAATAACGGTATACGGTAAATACAAATTTAGTGAGAATAGACAAAATCCAACTGGCTATGGCGAGAGACGGAGCGGTTTGGGTGCGGAATATTCATTCAAGTCGGAATTCTGGTTTATATAAATTCAGACAAGAGAAGAAATTTTCTTCCGACACGGACCGCGGGAGAGGGCGCTATAGTTTTTAACAAGTTCGGACTGCACGAAAAATCCCTGACTTGGAGCACGGGACACTCGTTCGTCTCGTCCGTCCAATGAAAACACACATACTCCGCTCGCAGCCTTGCAAATTTCTTCATTTCAATTTAAACTTCATTCCAAATGTCACGTTCATGGCGTTCTTTATAACCGTTGATTCGAGCTCCATTTTCACGAGAGCGTAGTGAGAGAGCTCGTGAAAAAATAGACGCCTTCCGTCCAACATCGGTGGCGAGAATAACGAAGAGACCCGAGCTAGGGGAGATTTCGTTCCTCCCGTTGATGAAAAAAAAGTGAACTCCGGAAAAAAAGAAATCCCGGCACCACCGTGCGCCAGTTTTTCTTTGCGATTGAGCGAAAGGAAAAACATTATTCCGGTAAGACTAAGCAGGGAAGCATGAATCGGGTCTTATGCAAAGGTTCCTTTCGCGCGACCTCTTTATCGGTCTACATCCGTCAATTCTTATATAAGTTCAGAAACAAAATTCTTTTTCCCCAAGGTAAATCACTGCTCCGAACTATGCTCGATTTAAGAATTCTACTGGAGGACAGACTGGAAAGAATAAAATAACAGTAGAAAAACAAAATTTTTTTTTCACGGAGCTCCGTTCTTATCGATTCCAAAGCTTTTTCTTCCCCTATAAGAAAACTCGGAGATTTCGCGAGTGAAACGATGGGGAATGGCATAAATATTCATCAACGAGAGACGAAACGGAACCGTCAGAATGTATATGCATCGTGCGTGTAGGCGAGAATTGGGTAGGGCGGAACACCCCCCAAAAGTGGAAATGACCTGTGCCCCACTCTCGCCCACATATAATGATGATTTATTCGTTGTCGTTTATCTTATTTCCGCAGATGTATTCCCCGCGCCGAGAAGCACCGGTTGGTGTCGGAACGACGTAAAGCGTCAATAAGTTTTTATTTACAGGGCCGAGCAAAGGATGGAAAATGTGTGGAAAAATGGTTTGGGGTTTTACGCGAATTTACGAATTGATTGATGATAAAATATGGAAAAAAGAATGAAGTGAAACAGAGCGGAAAATAAGAATAAAAAAAAAAGTAATATCGGGGAGTTGGAGCTCCCAGGGGAACGAGCTTATAATAGCGACCGAGCAGAGCAAGAGAAATGAAGATGAAAAAAGTGGTTACGATAAAAGCAATGGGCAAGTGTGAACGGGATAACGTTTTAAGCTCGTGCGACCTTTGTACCCTTTTGTGAGTTTTTTGAGAGTCGAAAGGCAGTAACACAGAGATGCGAAACTTTTATTTCATTGAAGAATTTTTGATTAACCCCTTTGGAGTGAGGTGAAAATGAGACTTTCGTGCCATTGTTGCGTTAAAATTTTCATAAATTTAAACGACCATGTACAAAATTACAATCGAATCGATGCAGTAGAAATATGTTGTTTTCCAAATGCCCCAATACGTGTATGACGCTGAAGTTTGCAACGTTCGAGTCCAACGAAATGATGTAAAAAAACTCTCCAATAATTCCAGTAATTCTCCAATTCTGTTACCTGGCTAATTTGCAATTCGTAGTTTTTCACTCTACACCAATGATTCGTGAAATAAAAAATTAGCGAATATAAATGTTATTATCGTTAATTTCGTTGGACTCCAACGTTGCAAATTTCAGCGTCGTAATACGTGTCCACAAAAAACGAATTTTATTATTTGCCTCATATGCGTGCCACTCGCAGTGAAGGGCTTTAATTGCTAAATACTCTGCGAGCTCGTGATTGCAACGAATATGAATAAACCGTTTGTTCAAACGGGGTTTCAATTCTCAGTGTACGGAATTGAATCGATCAGTAACTTACGTTCTAACTTACAAAAATGTTGAGGAAACCGATGCTGAAGCTTGCAAGCAAGGTTGCAGTCCAACGAAATGAAGGAAAAAAACATTAGTAATTCACCAATTTTTTATTTCACGACTCGTCGGTGCAGGTTGAAAAACTACGAATCGCATATTTGGCAGGGAACGAAATTGCAGAATTACTGGAATTATTGGAGCCTTTTTTACATCATTTCGTTGGACTCGAACGTTGCAAACTTCAGCGTCATCTGAGCAAACAAGCAAAGAAATCTCATGGATTGTTGAAAAATTTGACGTCGTATATCGTTGAGAGATGAAAGGGAATATAACAAAAACGTTTCGCGATAAATGATAAGCTGTAAAGCTGTGGAACCAAGATGTACAACGACAGAAAGAGAACAGCTCTACAGCGGACGCTTATACGTGTGTAGTAATGTATACGAGGTGCCCGGGGAAAAGCAAACCCGACGTGATACACTCCGGTGATACGGGGCATATCCATCCCAATTTCCGTTCAACCTCGGCTGGCGTTTTGCATAGAAATTTCTTGTATCGGAGAGAATCAACCTGAGCGATATAGGAGCGCTGTGACACAAGAGAACTACGCTCGGGCAAATTGGAAAACTTGTCAACGCATTTACATGCGCATGTATTCATGCGCCTCTTACCTATGGGCTATCTATCTGTCTTACATTTATTAAATATACGGATTTAATTTTTTTTTTTGTCGCCGTGAAACCCATCTGCGAGAGACATCGAAAAAAAAACAAGAGAATATAACGTTAACCTCGAACTTGGTGGGAGGTTCCCGAGAAAGGTGAAAAAAGGAATAAAAAAATCCATTCGAAACTCGGAACAAGTGTATTCGAGCGCACGTAGGGAGGGAGTAAAGGGAAGACTGAAGACTGCAACGAGCAACTTACGTAATCTCTATGAAAGCTTTCGGGACGAAGAAACATGAGGCATTTCGCGCTGTCTCATCGTTTCATGTTTTTCCCTGGTTCACTCCTCTTTTTCGATCTTTTATTGTCCATTTTCTTGTTTTTTTTTTTCACTGTTTATTGCGCATACGCAATAGAGTCTCTCCGCTTTACTGTACGTCGAAAAATGATACGCGACTCCCCGGTATATTTCACTAACTTTATACTTTTTGATATGTTTGCTAAATCCCCGGCGTCGTAGGCTTTTTTCCGTTAATTACTTATATCATTATTAATGAACGCACGTGCGCACTCGTTCAGCTTGATACGGATTCTCGACCCTTCACAATTTTCCCTTTCAGACAAATGAGACTGAAGTTTGCCCTCCAACGAAACGATCTAAAAAAACCTTCCAAAAATTCTAGTAATTCCCCAATTTCGTGCCCAGCCGAACTTACATTTCGTAATTGTTCAACCTGCACCGATACTTCGTGAATTAAAAAATTGGTGAATTACAAATATTTTTTTTTCTTCGTTTCGTTGAACTCCAACGTTGCAAACTTGAGCATGGTTTCAAACAAAGTACATGCGCTTGATTCGCGTACACATTTTGTAATTATAAAGTAGAATCCAGGAAAACAGATAGATTCACTTTTGGCGTGACATCCAACAGTTGCAGTCTTCGCTTGATTTTATATGGAACCTCAGACGTAGTCAAAAGGCGCAATAACCGATAAAGAAAAGCGAGAAAAGCTCAGTTGCTTCGCTTCTTCACCTTTCCCCGTATGGGAATAAGAAGAATTGTCGCGAAAAAAGCATCGCGTCCGCCACTACAAATAGAATGAGAATTGTATGTGGATGGACGAGTGTGCCTCGTGATAGTCGTTGGTTCGTTAACGAACAGTACAATCGCCTCTCCGCTATAGAGACTCTAGACGCGGCCAAGCCTCTACCGTTAACGACGAGTGCATGGTAAAAAAAAACCGGTGGTAAAAAATATTTGAAAAAGAATAAAACAAAGGGAGCCGAAAAAAAATATCTTTTGTCTAGAAAAATGTATGGCGAAAGTCGAAGTTGTTTTCGATCGAATGTGAAATGTGTGTGTTTTTTGTTTTTCTTCTCATAGCCGGAACCGACGTACATGCTTTACGGTGTCTATTTTCGAACACAATCGGAACAACGGGAGATTAAATTACTCGACCAGCAGGAATGGATTTTTTTTCATCTCGATCAGTATTGCTCCGAGGGAATGCATTGACGTGATTTTTTTCAATTTGATCGTCAGCTTTTTTGCGAATGAGTCCAACGAAATGATGTAAAAAAATTCTCCGAAAATTCCAGCGATTCGCCAATTTCGTTTCCTGTCGAATTTGCAATTCGTAGTTTTTCAGCCTGCTGCACTGATACTTCGTGAAAAATAAAAAATTGGCGAAAGGCAAATGTTTTTTTCCTCCATTTCGTTCAACTCCAAAAATGTTTCATAAAATTTGTTCAATATTATTCGGCCTTGTGCAGCATCGAATGCCTTTGCATCCGGCTCAATCGACTCGATAATTAGATTTGTCTACTTTCCAAACCATATAAAGCCTTGATTAGCTCTAGATTTATTCACAAATCGGCTTCCCCAGCAGGAGTCTTTGCGCGACAGCTGCGAGTATCACATCCGCGAGGACGAAGCAGCTTGAATAAGAGAAGGGAAGAATGTCTTAATCGAGGAATAACAAAGAACTGAAAAAATATAGAACGACAAAGTTTCGTCAAGTGAAAACTTTGAGAGTATTTTCCGTGAGATACGAATGTAGACGAGACGACGCAACGACAACGACGATGCCGCCGCCGGTATGGGAACGGAGTCTCCATGAGCCTGACGCGACACAATGTGACGTACAACCTCCTTAATCACGTCAAATGAGAAAGAAAAAAGACAGACACGAAACTCGTCTTGACAGACGAAAACTTTGAACTACTTAAATCGGACAAATGTCCGCATGTATTAACACGGTATTTTCCGTAGTCAATCCTAACGACATTCGGTAATTACTGTGACTTTGAAAATGCGGAATATCATATAAAAACGAGCGGTCCGTTGTAGCACAATGAACAGAGTTATTTCATTTAGCGTATTTACGTTCGGAAATATGCAGAGATGGAAAAGAGCGAGAGCGGGGAAGGGGGCTGAACGCGTGAGAATAACCGGCAGCAGCCAAGTGTCAGACTCGGGAGCATCGACAAAGTTTGCTTGATTAATTTCTCAGGACGCTGTAGTAAATTGGGCGAAGAGTACCAAGTACGAAGATGCTTTGCTCCTCCACATAGATATAGCGAGGGTCGGTGTGATAGGAAGAGAGACGAGTGGAGAATCGAGCAAATGGGGAAAAGCGAGAATGCACGAAGGGGGGGAAATACGAGAGAAGATGTCGCGAGGCGCTAAGAGAGGAGGAAAACGTGTTCGTTGAGCAATACGTGTCGAAGTGGTCGCGACATACACCGCTTCGCCAGGAACAGGCAGGGGCCAACATACATTCCTTCACGAGTAGCACACCGCCGCACCTATATAGCTTATCAGTCAGTTTCAAATTAAGGCGAATTCCGCAGTGATGAACGAGAAACGAGAGACGGGAGCCGACGCAAGGGGACAAAGTATGAAGGTTCGTATGCACGTATGAGGAATCGCGTTTTCAAGTGAGAATCAATTAAACGGACGCGAGAGATTATTTATCGCGGATCCCCCGAGGAAATCTGCACTATCGAGATAAAGCTCTGACGTCACCAAAATTCATGACGTATTCCACGAGCTTCCTGATTTTCGATAACCCACATATTCACTTTGAAATTCAATCATAACTTCTCCTCGAAAATAAAAACCGGAGTAGGGATCTCGCGAGGGGGCGAATGCGCGTGTCTCGCGAAAAGGCAAAAACCGTTGGCAAGTTTAAACGCAACTCAAGACAAATAATGACGATTCTCTCTTTTCATTTGGATCTCTAAAAAAAGGTAAATATATTCACGAGCGGGACTTTTTGCTACTCACGTGTCTCGTGTCCGCAGCGAGAAGTGGTGTGTGTGCCTGCAACAACGAGGATCCGAACGGTTAGACGAGACTCTGCTTGCTTTGCGAATCATCATAGCCGCAAATATCGAGAGATATTTTTGCAAGTGTGTATGCATGTTTTCGTGAATGTGAGATCGTATTTCATTCCTCAGGCAAATATCTTCATGCGGGATTGAGCAGGCTATTTTATTCAACCTCTTCAGAGGTTTTTTCACTTCTAATGGTAATTTCTAGATATATGCTACGGTACTGTGAATGCGTAAGAGATCAAATATATAAAATATGCCCTCTATAGGCGTATTACGACGACAGTGCTCGGTGAAGCACTTTCGATAATTAATTGTTAAAGTCGTGATACATTCCCCTGACAATTCCTGCAACGTTCCACGCGCCATTTTTCGTCAAAGACAGGATGTTTCTGCCGGAGCGAGATCGCTCAGATTCTACATCCGGTCGTTCCTCGTTGTTTCATTCTTTTCTCGTTTCCCTCGAAAGTTGTACTAATATCTGAATTCTAAAGCTCGACTCTGCGGCCTTTGTATACTACCTCGCGTAACATTCTTCATTGTTTGGCGCCTCCTCCGACTGGCTTTTTTCGGTGCTGCGAACAACATCCAATCAATTTCTCGTTATCGCGGATGACTGCTTTACACGCGACAGGAGCGCGGACGCGATATTGACGAAACGAGATTAAAAAAATGCTTCGAACGAAAAAACGCGCTGGAGAATTTTCTATCCCTGCGATATCGCTGCGCTGCCGTCGATCTTTGTACCGATGGAGGTTCGACTCGAAAATATATACGAAACGTGGAAACGATAGAGAGCAAACAAACGAATGCATTGGTTACGTGGAGAGATACTGATTTTGCGACAACCACGAAAGGGTTGCTTGCGGGCGTTCTAATGAGGGCACATGCTCCTACTTTTTCCACACTCTCGTATTCGTTCGTATGGTTTATTCACTCGCGCATACAACAGCCCTCTCTCGTTCATTTTCTTTTAACCCGCTAATGATGGTACGCGTCTCTCGTGGAAAAACGATATAATGAGACGCGCTTGATTGTTTGGATTTTGGAAGAAGAGCTATTCAGCCGGGGTAGAGGCCGCGTGGTAAGTGTATAAGACGTATGTCGGCCAATCGGAAAATAGCACGACGCCGCGTATCTACGTGAAATATATTCCGATTCGCATTCTCTTCGCCCCTATAATCGTGCGCGCCACTCTCTCGGGAGGGTTACAACGGAGTATTGTCACAGATTCGTTCTCCATTAACAAGCATTTCTTTCCATAGAGCTTTTGTGATTTCTGCTGCACCGTGCTGTACGAGAAAAAACGTCGAAAGTGCATGTACCAATATTTTAATCGTAATGACGACGCTGAAGTTTGGAACGTCGGAGTCCAACGGAATGGAGGAAAAAACATTTGTAATTCAGCAATTTATTGTTTCACGGAGTATCGGTGCGGGTTGAAAAACTACGAATCGCAATTTCGAGAGGGAACGAAATTGCAGAATTACTGGAATTATTGGAGCCTTTTTTTACCTCATTTCGTTGGACTCGAACGTGGCAAACTTCAGCGTCATTAATAATGTGGAAATAATTATAATCGACATCTATTTGCAATGTTCGCACAACGAGGTGATGCTCCGAAAACGTAGACGCGTAACCAGCACCCCGATTAACGTATCTCGTATATTCGTAGAAAATTAATTAAACCGTTGGAGAGCGGGAGGGGCCGAGGGGTTAGGGAAACCGAAAAAGCGGCGAGTAGCCGAGGAACTATGTTGCTCACATTGGACAGTGTGTGCGTGGCTTTCGCGGTCACATCCTGTGCCCGGACTTTTCAAAGCTCGTACACCGTCCAATCCTTTGGCGTTTGCCAGAGTGGCTCTCGCATTTTTCCGGCTCAAGAACTTCACGAGAACACCGAGGGCGGACGGGCTGTTCACAAGGCTCTCTATCAAACCGCGATGATACAAAAATTTTTGCGTTAAGATATTCAATTTTGGACGCTTGGAAATACGGAAGCTTGAAAATCCGCGCGCTCCTGGGGTTCTCAAAATATGGAGCACGCCCGGGAGGAGGCGCGTCGAAACCGACCAAGAATTTTCGACGTTCGACCGCGATATTGAGCAGAACAGATTATGCCAAATACCGCGGATTAAAAAATATCGCGAAAAGTCATTCGGAACGATTCGGAACGATACTTTCAAGAAATTTACGTCTTCGTTTATCGATAGATGCATTTATTTGTTCGTTAAAATTCACAAATTCAACGGATCCGTTGCCTCGAGCGCTTGCGTTTGAAATCACCCTGCATGCGACATCATAACTCCAAGCGAATGGCAAGCCCGCAGCGTATGGGTTATGAAAAAAGGAAATCTGCTCATGTACTCATCGCGATACTCGCGATCGGAATCCCTGTGTATAAAGTATATTCGTTTTTATACATGAAACTTTGCCACTGTTTCGCAATATTTGCGAGATTTAGAATCCATCCTCGCGCTTCCATTAACGCGTGCTGTCCGCGTATACGCGTATACTTTTTTTTACGAGATATTTAGATTTTTACGACACTCTTCGGGCGCCACTTTCGTGGCTCGTTTACAACACTCGCGACAAAAGTTTTCGTTAAACGAGTTTTTTTTCATCGCATGAAAAAAATTATTTCCCGAATTTCCGATGAAATGCAAATAATATAATGAATCGCGGAGCGGTGGATCAACGTTTTGCATTTGTGAAACGACTTATCATCATCCATAAAAAACTCACAACTTTACCTGATTCAGGCATCGAAACTTTCGTTTTTGCGTATTTTTTTTGAAGGACGAAGACGGATCGTCGTCGAATTCGATCTCTCCGAAGAGATGCAATCCGGTTGTGATGATCGACATTGAAAAGCATTCGAGTTTCTTTTGTATTTTGCTTGAAAAACGATAAGAAAAAAATAGAGAATATTTGAATTCCGTGCGGAAGTGAACTCAAAGAGATCGATTATTCCTGCTTGACAGTTTTGAAGGATAGGGAATGAGTATTCCACTTGATAGAATAAAATGGAGGAATATAACCGGAGAGTGAAAATTAGCAGGAACGAAAACCCGTCGAGGATGTCTCATATATTTTTGCGGGTATTTCAACGTGGTTGGCCGGTAAAGGAACCGGGGCAGTCGGAGAGAAAAGACCTGCAAGAAAATTCTAGGGCGCTTTTTTACGCGACGAACGAGCCAGACTTCTCCGGCTTTCGCGAGACGGTGTGTAAGAATCCGCGAGGTATAAAGTATGGACCGAGCACGTTTCTGGCGCCCGGCATCATCTCTCTTTTCCTCCCTCTTTTTCTTTTGTCGTACTTTGGCTCAACTTACCCACGAGGATTTGGAAAATGGCTGTTATAATTCATTCGCCTGAAACACGTATTACGCGCGTCCCTCTTCTCTTTGCCCCTCTTTCCCAGAGATTCCGGTTGGATGAGCAAACGGTTTTTCTCCTCCTTAAGTAAGGACGACAGAATTTTGCACCAGGTGCAGGAAAATCCATGTTTGACGGGACCGAAATGTCTCTTGATCGCGTTTATACGCGAAATAACTTGAGTGTGCGAGAGTGAGAAAAGATTTTGGTACGCGAGGATGATTGAACGAACGTCGAGTGAGAGAGGAGACGTTCGTTTCGTTCGTTTAATTTTCTCGTCTTTGCGGGAGAAAAACTTTTTTCTTCCCTCCGGAATGATATACGTTCGCCGTTCGATGCCGAAACGTATGTGCGGCGGGATATTTAATTATTCGCATCAGCCAGCATGTCGCATCGTCGCTCGCGTCGCCCAAATTCAATTACGAATCTCCCTCGTTATTCCCGTACGTGGATTCGTCAGTCTAGCAGATGGAATATTTCGTAGCCGCGCGCATACACGCGTGTCATACACACACACACACACACACAGCGTCCGGCAGATCCTTTTTCCTAATAAGACCTGGAACGCTCCGGCGTTGCGAGTCTTGCTTCCATTGATTACAATATGAAAAATATGAAACACTTTTCAATTTCCAATTTCCCTTTGCGCTTGCACATTTCTTTGGAGACGAATACTGGAGACGACGAAAAATTGCACAATCGACTGAGCCGTCGAGATTAAAATTATGTAAAAAACACTCCAATAATTTCAGTAATTCTTCAATTTAGTTTTCTGCCGAATTCGCAATTCGCAGTTTTTCAACCTGCACCGCTGCTTCGTGAAATAAAAAATTAGTGCACAAAGTGTACCACCGGAGCTGTGTCTCGGCGGCTGCCTGGACAATGCAGTGCGCTCGCAGCCATAAAAAATCCCGAATCAAGAAATCTCACTATTAGTAAAAATCAAGAATAAGTACGTAGCGCATATGGTACTCGTTAAGGAAGAAAAACACGAGGTCGTTAACAGACATATCGTTCTGACTCGCCCGTGAGCGCGAAGGAAAGGACGGAAAAAGGAAGTTTCGAGAGAGGATCCAGTCAATGGAGGATGGAGCGCATCGGAGCGGTGGTTTGTGGGATCCGCTTTTGGTCTACACAAACCCCGAGTCTTTGCTCAGCTCAGCGATGTGTGTTCCCACGTGTCTGTGTGTGTACGCAATGAAATACACGTGACAGCCTCTGCTGGTCACTATCCGTCGAGTGAAATACGTTCGGAAATACAAACGGGCGTCCATTTGTCGACTGTCGGTCGGCACTCCCTGGCGCAGCAGCTACGCGATACGTGTGTACCAGGGAATGGGGAAAAGTCCTATATAAACTGGTCTTGGGAGCATCCCTCTTCCGTGCAGCACTCTTCGAGTCGCTCGTTGCGTTTCCTACTCTCCCCCTGGCCGGTTCCCGTTCACGAGGCGACTCGAAAATGCCTCCTTTCTCGCGGCTCCACGAGGGCTCCTATATTTCACCCAACAGTGAAATTCTTCCGCCCTCTTCGGAATCGCCCGCTCAATTTCTCAGAGAGTCCAATTTGCTCGGAAATAAAGGAGAGACCGTTCGGGAGAGCGCTGCTCGGACAATGCGACGGATCGTGTGCGCTCAACGCGGCCCGCAACCGCGTACGAGAGGATAACGCGAGCGTAAGAGGGTCTATTCGTATTTACGGATTTGCCCGCTGACGCCCCTGTGTGCCCGAGTTCGCGAAAACTCAACTGCTCCGACCCGCGTATCACTCCGAGCACGTCCGCTCACCAACGCCGGTTCACCGTTCTACCCAAATTTACAGGAAATCTCTCTCGCGACTCTCCCATCGCACTCGCTCTCTCTCGCTCTTCCGGGCTGCAAACTTTCACGGGCAATCTTTCCTTCGACACCCCATATCCGCGGCTCCGTACGTGCACATGTGCGCGTACGCGTACAACCTGCCAAATATCGAAAGGGCGCGGCTCGGGGAGCGTCCGGCCGGCAAATTTTGTACAGTCGCGACCTTCTACCGCTCACTTCTCTCGAACGCTGCTCGGATTTTTCTCTCGGCGCCCCAACTCGAAGATTTAACAAGCGCGATGAGCTCGAAAAACTCGCGTGAAAATTCGATGGCGATTTACGCCAAATCCTTTTCTATTTTTTCCTCCGTCCTATTTTCCTTGCCAAAAAGATTCTCGCAAAACCACGAGACTGGGCAAATAATCAAGTCCCTGGCATACCGTGAGGTGCATTTTTTCGCGTTTCCGCTATCCCGTATTCCCCTCCATTGGCCCCTCCGCTTTCCTTTCTTCGTCGGAACTATATTTTGTTTGAACAACGAAGAAGAGGCGCTGCGCTCTGCGTCGGCCGGTTTTTCGTCCAGGATAACAAACATCGTGCAAACATCCCTTCATTTTCTCCAATCCAATCGAATCAAAGCGTTAGCCGACGATGCGAACGAATGAAAAAATTTTTATAAGAAAAAATTATCAGATGGAACCCCGCTCCTCTTCCGAGCGTATTGCCGCGGTCGAATGAAGCATGCAGCAAAAAGCGAACAGTTCATCCTAACATAAATGGATCCAAACGGAGAATCCATACGCGAGCAGTTTCCATTGACTCGTTCATGCTTGCTTTTTCTCTCTGATTCATCAGTAACGCGAGCAAGCACGGTTTTATAGTACGCGAGAAGCAAGTACGAGAAGAAGGCAGTTGAACCCGAGCCTGGGAATTTCGCGACCTGATACGCAACTGAAGAACCCTCTGCCATCTTCCACTCCTCTTTGTCCGCGCGTTCTTTTTATTTATACTCATATCGAACATGCCTCGCGCTCGTGCGCTCGCGCTTCACGCGCCAACGCGGCACACACGAATGTATCAAATGCGCGATATTAATTCGCGTACTCGAGCTGAAGAAGCGTGTCCGCATTTGGATGTTCCGCATCGAGAAAAAAATATTCCCTGGATGGAGTTATTCACTCCCCATTTGCAGAACCGTTCGACTATTTTTCTACGTATGCCTGTACATGGAATGACGCTTCTCCTTTGTTTCATTATTCACACGGAGAAATACGAGAGCCTTGACCCTTAGTGCGCACACCTTCACAGCGAGACATTTCGTGCACATGGGGTCACTTTGAGCCCAGGTCATTTTTGACATCGAATATCTCGGCAACTATGCGCTTTTCGGAATAAAAGGTTTAGTCACTTTTTGCAGTGAATTGATCCAACTTTGAGGCTGTAAAGTTGGATTTTCAAAAAAATCTTTTTTCATTGCTCAAAAACGTGCTCAAAGTTGATAGTGCGCGTAAAAAGCACTTTTTCGGTTGAAGCTCTCGTAAAAAATTAAATTTTGAATTTTGAAAAAAATCCTTACAGAGTTTTACAGACAAGGGTCCATGCTTTAAGGGAAAAATAGTCCACTTTGCAACCGTTACAAAAAGTGTATTTATTTTGGAGTATGAAGTGGCTATGCTACCTACTTTTAGAGAGGGGATAGCGATTTCTTAATACTGGGGGTTTTATTTGTGAGATGCTCATCTGTAAATGCTATTCATGTGAGAAAAAAATTTTGGGGTCAACCTGACCCCAGATGCACACTAAAGGTTAAAAAATTTGGTCTCTCCGTAGAAAACTCGAAGGAGGGAAAAACAAAAAATGTTCGGATGTTGGAAATTTTGATAGAAATATTTGATTCGTCATACGAATAGAAGGCCATTAAATATTATTATGTGGAACAGCAAATGTCTTCCTATCGACACAGACACGAAGTCGAGGCGGCGGCACAATGAGTGTCTCACGGAATCTCTTGAACTTGGCAAATGGATTAGAAATGAATCATTTTTCCCGTACGTGCTTGCTAGTTATATCATAGGCTGTATATTTGTAAAGCGTGAAACACGCGCACTGTTAATCAAGTCGCGTATATTCCTTGATCTTGGCCTCGCCAAAGAGAATTGCTCTCTTCGAGTACGATTATGGCCTTTGCATAAGACGCCAGTACGACGGTGGTAATAAAATAGACGCGTGTATATACACACAGGGAATAAAGTTCAGTCATGAAAACACCTAGATAACTGCAACCAGGCGAAACTACAATTATTCGTTTGTTCTGACGGGCGCAATCACGATAAATATTATTTGTGTTCGAGTACAAAAAATGGCATTGATACGGGTTACCGAAATTCTTCAATTTTTTGTCCTCACCCAATGAACGATCAAAGCGAGGGAAGCTTTCAAGAAATATTGAAAGTTCGAACCTCAACTGGTGCATCGGGTATAACTCGAACTTGCGAGACTGAAGTTTGCAATGTTGGAGTCCAACGAAACGAAGGAAAAAAACATTTGTAATTCACCAATTTTTTATTTCACGGAGCATCGGTGCAGGATGATAAGCCACGAGTTGCAAATTCGATGACGCTGAAGTTTCCAACGTTGAAGTCCAACGAAATGATCTAAAAAAACTCTCAAATAATTCCAGTAAATCTCAAATTTTCTTCCCTGCCGAATTTCCAATTCGTTATTTTTAAAGCCGCATCGATAATCGATGAAATAAAAAAAATAATTAATTATAAATCGTTTTTTTCGTTCATTTCGTTGGACTCCAACGTTGCAAACTTCAACGTCGTCAAATTCGGCAGAGAACGAAATTGAAGATTACCGAAATTATTGGAAAGTTTTTTTAGATCATTTCGTTGGACTCCAACGTTGCAAACTTCACCGTCGCATTCCTACTACGGTGTAAGTGAGCCAGATTCGCAAAAAAAGAGTCAAAACTTGCAAAAATAAAAAAAACAACCATCATATTGAAATAACCCAATTTCGACATGTATCAATTCCTAGTGTACGCAATGATCCGAGACTGATATTATCGCATGGAAGAATATTGTCGTCGAGAGTATAATATCTCTCTCAGCGTCGTGTGTTGTTATTTCTGCTCCGGCACATTATGCAAGTGTCTCTTGTTACGTAGGTACAACACCTGTACCGAGCCTTAATTATGGATATCGATAAAACGGCCTTGGCGCGAGTCACGCGTACGCGTTCCTCATTTATTCCATCACAGATTGAGATTCTAGCGTCGCTGCGAGACGTGTGGACCAATCGGTAACGCCAATGGACAGATAAATGATAACCGTGCAACGACGCGTCAACGCATTTCTTTCGTCGTTGTAGTGGAGGATTGAAAAATATTCATTTGTGCTTAGCAGACGAGTTGGAAGGCGGTCTCGCGCTGGGATATCCATTTTCATATTTACCGCGAAATTGATTTTGCGATAAATTGCTTTATCGGAAGTAAATGATCTAAGAACGGTACGACCTCGCTTTATCCGAGCGCTGCGCGTTTCATAGTTTCGTCTTTCAGGAAAACCATCGACATTCCCCCGATCGCGTTGAGATCGAGTCTCTTTGTCCCGAAGCCAATTCTCCCCCGACCCACGCCCCTTTATACAACGTTCGAGATTTGACTACCAAATACACAGGGATCGTTGACGCATCGCTCCAAATTACAGCCTCGGAGAAAAGCCCGGCGCGAACACGTCGAGCGTCGTTGACGCATTGCTCTCTCTTGGTCGTTGTTGGTGCGGAGCGCGCTTTTAACGCCCCGATGGACCTCGAAGCGTGATTTTCTGTGCGTATGTACTCTGGAGACAACAAACGCCTCGGATACGCGGCTCTATATTTGCCGCGAGGAAAAGCCGAGTGATATTTGCTCGCTCATCTTTACTTTTCGTTCCGGTTTGAAAAATGTTAAAAACCTCATTCCACTTTGTCAAGTAAAATGTAGAACTGTACTCGAGCTTCCAACGCAACAGCCTGTACATGGTGCCGCGTCGGAAACCACCTGGATATTGCACGTTTCCTTATCGACATCTCGCTATGTCCGGCTGGCGCTGCTGATGCGAGGAGGGCTGCGAGTGACGGAGCATTTCAAAGAGCTCTGCTGCTGCAATGAAACAAGATTCCCTGCGGATATATCTTCCGAGAAAAATGGAGGAATGATCCTTTGCAGTTATCCTCTCGCCTTATCGAACGTCTGTCCTTCGCTACGCTTCGATGATTCTATTATATCACGTATTTATAAAAAAATTCTTCTTCCCTCTTTTCTTTTGCACTTCCCATGAGCCAACGCTTCTATTTTCTTTTCTTACTCCCAACGTCGTGCGCTGGAGATAGCTAAACGAGAAAAAAGGTCGCATTTATAAAAGCTTTAGTGCCGGTTCAATGGCAACATACTTTTTTAATTTGTCATTGATTTAGTTCAGAATAGCGAGCCTGAAGTTTGCGGCGTTCAAGTCCAACGAATAGAACGAAAATATCATATTTGTAATGCACGGATTTTTTATTTCACGAATCATCGCTGAGACCGAAAAACCACCAATTGTAGATTAGGCGACTAAGAGAATTGGAGAATTAGTGGAATTGGTGGAATGTTTTTTCACATCATTTCGCTGGACTCCAACGTTGCAAACTTATGACGCTGAAGTTTCCAACGTTGGAGTCCAACAAAATGATCTAAAAAAAACTCTCAAAAATAATTCCAGTAAATCTCCAATTTTCTTCCCTGCCGAATTTCCAATTTGTTATTTTTTAAGCCACAACATCAATTCGTGAAATAAAAAAATAATTAATTATAAATCGTTTTTTTCGTTCATTTCGTTGAACTCCAACGTTGGAAACTTCAGCGTCGTGCAAACTTCAGTGTCATCCAGAATAGCTATTATTTTTGTAACCACCAGACAACATTTTTGTTGGAATAAACAGTCATTTTTATCGTTGTAATTAATACGTTGTAACGGCACTGCCTAGTACGAATTCTAGTGTGGCAGAAATCAGCCAGAAGGGATAATGCAAGACGATGGAAAAAATCGGCTGAGAGAACCTTTTTTTAGTCGGTCAAACTGTGTCAAAGAATTTCAATTTCGAAATTCGCACGAAGTAAAAAAGCGACGCTAAAGTTTGCAACGTCGGAGTCCAACGAAATGTCAAAAAATCCTCCAAAATTTCAGTAATTCTGGAATTTTGTTCCTTGTCGAAATTGCAATTCGTAGTATTTGGCACGACACTGAAGTTTGCAACGTTGGAGTCCAACGAAATGAAGGAAAAAAAACATTTGTAATTCACCAATTTGTTTATTTCCCGAAGTATCGGTGCAGGTTGAAAAAATACAAATTGCAAATTCGACGGGGAATGAAATTGGAGAATTGCTAGAATTATTGGAGAGTTTTTTTTATCATTTCGTTGGACTCCAACGTTGCAAACTTCAGCGTCGTGTATTTGGCAGGGAACGAAATTACAGAATTACTGGAATTATTGGAGGGTCTTTCAGATCATTTCGTTGGACTTCAACATCGGAAACTTCAGTGTCACGTAAAAGAAGCAATTTTGTTTAAAATAGTTTTGTAAAAGTACGTTATACACTTCAATATTGTGACTGGCTCATTGCTCGGGGAGAACACATGGAGTCAAGGGACTCGGTGGAGCCTCGAGACAAGTATATTGACAGCCGTCCTGTCGTCTGCTAGCCCGAATCTCACCGAGACTATATAATTCCTCCTAATAAAACTTTTCGAGGTGGTTGGAGAAAAATCGGAATAAAATTTTGTTCGTTAAAAAACGTACACATTGAACGAAATGAGAGGTCCGAAAGGGGCTGCCTGAAAAGTAACGAAAAAGACTTGAGCGACGATTGTAAATAAATGACTCACCGTGTCG
Source organism: Venturia canescens (assembly GCF_019457755.1). Taxonomy (NCBI): domain Eukaryota; kingdom Metazoa; phylum Arthropoda; class Insecta; order Hymenoptera; family Ichneumonidae; genus Venturia; species Venturia canescens. Next base: position 23,167,752 of record NC_057424.1, on the reverse strand, counting down.
AGATTGAACAAGCTCGAAACTTTCTTCAGGAATCCGTCCTGCGACTTCTTCTTCCTTCGCGTTGTCATTTCCACCGATTTATTTTTCGCTTATCGATGTTTTAAGGAGAAAAAACCGGCCGTTAGGATTCTCGGGGAGGCAATATCGAATTCGATATTCCGTCAAAATCATATATTCTCATGTGTCAATGTATCCTGGGCGCGAATCGACGAAAATAATCCAAACGCTTATCGGGTCTGTTTCTCGTGCATTTTGCTCCTTCCTTCCCGGTTACTTTTCACCAAACTCCCGCGTTATTACACCGGCGACCGAACCGACGCTTCGCGGACGTGCGCGAAATCGAAAAAACCTACAAAACAAAAATCAGTCCAATTTTTCATCGTTTAATTCGGAACTCCGCTCTCGGGATTTATCGTCTTTGCGATTGCTCGATTGCCCGGACAATAATTATCCGTTTTCTATGTCGCACTACCGGAAGAGGGCTACAAAAATAGTTTTTTGTCGACATTTTAAAACAAAATGAGAAAAGCACAGCGCCTGGTTCGAGAATAAAAATTCATTATTCTTCATATTTATTCGTTGCGAATTTTCACATCTTGAGATAGGGCGCGCGTTCAAGTTTTCTCGGTTCTTCCCGAGGTGGACTCGACACGCGACCGCAAAACATGTGTTCACAGGCGCGCGTGTATTTTTCTCTCTTTCTTTTTTTGTTATTTATTATTCTAAACAACCTTGGGCGCGGACTCTACGCGCTCGTACGCTACCAACTGTCGCTCGGAAGAAACAAATCGTATTGCGTAAGCTCAGAGCTACTACAAAAGACCCGTATCGCGAAAGAGCGCGTTCCATTTATGATGGAAAAGAAAAAATAATAAAACGACGAGTCTCGTAGGAAGATAGTATCACTCGTACTACGATTACGCGCCCTCAACGGTGCACTCGAGTTTCTAGGGCCCCCACGATCCCCGAGCGATGGGCCTGCAGGTGAGCGTTATTCTCATCGTTACAAAAATCCAAGGGTAGGGGCAGAAGGCACTCGAAAACCGAGAGTGGGAGAGCTCGAACTTGAATACCGTGACGGAGGCTTGCCAGTTAATTCTACCGGATCTCATTTCGTCTTAAAAAAAAAATCTAACAGTGGGCTGATTTCATTTTCATCTGTAGAAGCCTCATCTCAAGTTTCCGTTTCTGATGTCGCGTATTTTTCGCGCGCTACGGAGCGATCAGCTCCGATGAACGGTTTCGGGATCTTAAATATCGGAAGACTCGATCGAAGATCTCGGAATTTAATAGTCCGCTGTTACATTCTTTCGTAACACCAAATTATCGAACGAGATGCAGAACGATGTAAGCGCATAGGTTTATTTATAGAATGTCGCGCGTCCCGGTGCCGAGTAAATACGAGCGAACCTAACCTAACTTGTGCGAGAACAGCGGTTATACGTTGGAGAGAGTGTACGCATTCGTTGCGGCTCGTTCCTCGCTCCGACTCCCCCTCCCTTTCCTCAAAATCATCGCGGCCTGTCTTGCAAGTTTTCATAAACCGAGCATTCGTCTTTCAATAAGGCTCGAGCATTCCTGTCAGAAGAGGAAGAGACGAGGTGATCGAGAGGTCGAAACGAGCGTTTCCCAGCCACCGAAATCCAATGGAAAAAAAAGCAACGGAGACGAACGATCGAACACGCGTACAAGAATCTTGCAGACTCGAGCGATCCCGCGACGACGTTGTGACGAAATTTGAAGGAAAAAAGAAACAAGTCGGGGGAATGAAATTAAGGAAAAAAAACACAGACAGCCGGTTTTTCAGGGCCAACACCCAAACGGCACGAACGACCTCTGGATCGCGCGACGATGTCTCGCGATTTCACCGTTCCTCGTCAGGTAGCTCACATTTCCTTTCATGCACGAAGCACTGGTTAATTCACTCACAATTCATTTCGAGCATTCGGAAAACCTTGAAGAACCAATGAGAAACTTACAGCGGTATAAAACAAACAAACAAATGATGTTACAATCGGCGCGCGTCACCCGGCGATCTTATACTCGCTATTTATCTTGATGATCTTCCGCCGAATACTATTCGTTCGACAGCCATAAACACTTTTCACCGTTACATCTCGCATCCTCGAATTGACGAGAAAGTGAAAAAAAAACAAACTGACGTTTTTCTAGAAATATTTGATAACGCGCCGCACCACAAAGACGCAAACTTAACGTAACGAGTGCACTTCGAGACAGCGTTTAGCGTCTCGCGTAAAACAGGTTGGTTGTAAATTGTACTACAGCGTCGATGTGTTTGTGTGTATGTTTACGCTCATGTATACGTGTCAAAGAGATCGAGACGCGAGTTTAACGCGTTGCCCCGTTGGTTCGCTTCGGCTCCGCGTAGCCTCGTGCACCGACTACCCAAGAAACAACGGCGTCGATCTCATGGCTGCGTTCGCTCCGCGCTCGTTCCCTCGCCCCCAAACTCTTCGCCGACTCGTTCCCTCTCTGTCTTGCTCGAATTACGAGATCCCCCACAACCGAAAATTCCGCCACGTACTGCGTTCTTTGTATATATACGCGTGTATAAAGTAATTTCATATATTAATGCACATGTTATATAGAACACGAAGAGAAGACGCGTAATTACAATGCGAGAGTATTTCATCAATTACGCGCACGCTCGTAATAGTACTCTCGTACGTGATAAGAGTGAAATTTACGATGCACGGCGGTTCGAAAAGCCGGTCAGGAAAAAATGTAGATGCAATCTTTTACGTACTGTGGTTTCTCTCCGTATGTAATACCGATAAGCCATAAACTCGTAAAAATCGAGCTTGTAATATTTTCATTGGCTACACACGATCGTTCTCGTGTTTTTTAAATTTCTGCACCGACTGTACCGTAGGCTCGGTGGCGGGAGCGACATTCTATATAGATACCTTCTTCCTCGTCGACCTCGCCTCCTGTCAATCCCATATCCCGCTCAACACTCGCCGCGAGTGTTGAGCCGCGTTTTTCATTTCTATAACAATTGCAAAACGAAACATTCGTGCAGCCGAATAACGATTTTCTTATCGTTCAATTATTGTAAACTCGCACGTGTCAAATCGACTCGGGAACTATGCCAAAGCCCGACACAACACTGCAAATCCATTCGCGTACGGTACACGTAAAAACATACGAGCACGAACCTCCGCTAACGCATTTCAATGTGTCTATTTATGAGGGATGTAGAAACGAGAAAAAGACCTTGAGTTATTTTCGCGACGATAACGACTGACATAGATAAAAGAAAAACACACTCGCACCGCACCCTGTTGAGATTGAGTTTTGTATATTTTTCACGTGTATATGTCACTCCGCGTTCGCCGGTACACGCACACTTGTTGGCAGGCACGCGGAGCGGCGAACGTTGACGAAAACTCACGGGAATGCACGATCGTCCCGATCAAACGTACAACCGTGCCATCCTGCGGTCATGTCGCGTACTAACTTCTACTGAACCGGCGTTGAGGCTGCGTTCGCACGTTCAGAAACGATCCATCCTCTTTTATTCCATATTGCATTCCTAACCAAGAAGAGATTCGATCTTTTTACATGGATGATCTCTTCCGCGTAGAAGAAACTGAAGCGGGATCTGCTTTATTCATTGAAAATTTTGCAATTTATATTCGAATTTGAGACAAAAATACAGAGTCGTGAGTACAGACGATTTTTTTCAGGTGTGCCTTGATCAACTCATTATTCAGTATCCGTTAATATAATTATTTCTATATTCATGGGGGATTTCGATGAAAACGTCGACTTGACACTGCTCTTTCGTACTGACGGAACGGCACGTTGTACAATACGGGTTTTATCAATGTTTCGCGTACGTCAAAAACGATAGGCAAAATTCTAGTTCCCTATACGAGCGTATCTTTTTCTCTCGTTCTTATTCCACTGAATTTCACTAATGTGTATTAAGCCACGATGAAGCGAATAAAAATGATAAAAAAATATCGGTTTTCAACTGATTTAACGCGTGCAAGCAATGCTCGAAGGCTCGATCACTCTACGCACTCGTATTTTTGACGTCTCATACCTACGTGGTTATAATTCATCGGTGATGAAACACGTCGATTCGAAATCTCTCTAGCCTATATCAAATATCAATAGCGCGTTTAATAAATACGTTTATCGGATATTATCCTGCTGTTCACTCGCTCCGGCCCGCTCGTCGGGGTCACAGCTGTCATGGCTGACTCTCGAATTTCATCGGCTGAATGACGGGGCGCCCTCCGTTGTTTGGAGCTCGGTACTCGCACATCAGAATAAAACGCCAGAAACCATATCGACTGTTGGAAATCGATCAATCTTTTTATTCAGCAGCAACTTTGATAGGTCTCGAAAATTTCTCTTTCAAGACCTGTCAAACTCCAACGAGCAACGCGTTGTATTTTCCAATTAAAAAACATTGTTTTCACAAAAAAGTATGAAAGCTTGATTTTTTGCCTCCGCAACTTCCGACAGAACGAGGGCGCTTCGATCGATTTCATCGATCGCCGTAAAGGTTGCGTGTTGCATGTGATCCACGTATCTCACTCGGTAGGTTTGAAAACGGGTGAACAACTCTCGTGTGTCGAGCGGAGGTAAGTTTTAATGCCGTTGCGAGTGGACGTACGAAAAAACGCGTGTGCAGTAACGTTTTTTTGAACCCCTCAGTCCGTTAAGGATGTAAAAGCGGTTCGTACTAGTCAATGATGGACAGTCTTTGACCATATTTTTTCAAATAAATTACCACGGGCAATCATATGTAGCACAATATTATTAAGAAATCTTGTAATGATTTTTTAATGGTAAATAATATTTAAGTTCATTTCATTGTCTGACAACATCGGACGTAGTCGCGGTCGACAGCTGAGGTTAGAATTTAACATAACGACAAAAAAGTTCCATAGAGCATTGTGCAAATGTTTACATTTATAGGTTATGCGACGTTGCCACATCGGGGTTATGAAATCCTGAGGTTTCGTGAGCATTTGTCATCTTTAACTTTATATTTCTAATTCAGATGTCCGTTGACCCCCTTTTTTTAACGAACTGTTAAAATCCTCAGGGTCCAATGCATATAATCGATGTTTTTTATGATCAACATCTGATATAAAAATACATCAAATTTTGAGTTATACAAGCTTCGAAGTCATTGCGGCTATATATGACACGTAAAACTGTGTTTTTTTTTTTGACTAAAAATATTTCGATTAAACTGTCGTTAAGAGACCTTGAAATTTCACAGAGATTAACTTTTAAACTTGGACTATAATATACAAAAAAATTAGAGTGCCATCTGAAATGGAGCCTAGTGTTTATACATCCTTAAGTTCCAAGTTCACGACGCTGAAGTTTCCAACGTTGGAGTCCAACGAATGGAACGAAAAAAACGTTTGTTATTCGCCAATTTTTTATTTCACGAATCGTTGGTGCAGCTTGAAAAACTACGAAATGCAAATTTGGCAGGGAATAAAATAGGAGAATTACTGGAATTATTGGATATTTTTTTTCGATCATTTCGTTGGACTCCAACGTTGGAAACTTCAGCATCATCCAAGTTCCAATCTCGGTGAGATTGTAACCGTAAAAATAAAAACTTTGTCGTAAGCTAAGAACATCGATAGGGAATTTTTCTATGTAGACCTTTTCGGTATATCACTCTCCTGCGAATGATTGTTATGAATGATTGCAAGAGGTAAAAGAAATAATAAGAAAAATCGAGGTGAAATCGTACGTGAAAGAGGAATTATGGCGTTGGCATGGGAATCACATAGAGTTATACAGGTGGGTTGGAGCATATGCATAATGAACCGTCGCGAGAGGCTTGCATTTTGATATAAGCGCGATAACTCTCGCGTGTGCCGAACCCTCGGAACTACATGACCCGGAAACTTAAACGAACCTTTAGAACTTGAGGAGAAAGGCAATTTGAGGGTGGAATATCACGGGAGCTTTTGCGCTCGATTGTTAAAACGCCCGGAGGACCCTTAAGATGCTTGCGCGAGCTTACGATCGACTACATATTTATATCCTCCGAGCGAAAATTGTAATGCGGTGTAAACCGCGAAGAGTAAACTAAAAATTCGTCATCGCTCATACGCAGCGTATCGTATTGTGGCTATTTAAAATAACAAACGTTTCGAACGACCAAAGTACAATTTCCCTCCTTTCAATAAACTTCATTTATTTTTCACGTTTTCACAAAGCCAAATAAAAATATCGAATAATCATCTGAAAGGCGATTCATTAAAAATATTTCAAAGCAATGAGTTTATAAAGAGCCCCATAAAGAATATCAAATATCGAGCGTGTGAGAGAACTTTGCGGTACTCGTCGTTTGTTTGTCAACAACAACGGCCAGACCATTTTAAATAATCTCCAAAATGAAGGGCAAAATTGTGGCTGCGGGAAGAGGAAAATAATTCATAAATACGGGATAAATAAAATATAGGAATGAATGAGACTTTATTATCGATTGTATAAACAACGAATATTATTGTTAATGAAATGGAATGCAGACGCAGCAATGACAACAGTTAAATGAGTGGCAAATCATTGATGAACCGTGTCCCGACTGCTCTCGACGATGATCTCGCTCGGTCTTTCTTCAAGGCGCAAACTGCTATTGGATTATTGGTCAGAGTCTGGTACACCAGTCTGCAAGCCGGACGAGGAATCGGCGTCACCCTGCTAACGGTAAAATATTATAAAAAGAAAAAAAAAATACCGAAGACTCGTGGAAAATGAGGGAAGAGCTGCCCGAGTTAGTGAATTAGTAGACGAACAAAAATACCATAAAGACGTAACTGGAATGGGAGCAGAGAGTGAGATGAGTTTCCATCTAATATTATTATTGACGCGTAAGATAACGTTTAGCAGCCCTCCAAGTGTTGTATAATTCGAATAGAGCGAAGCTGTCCCCATGAAGCTGTGCTCGAACGAAAGCATTTTCGTATATATATACAAGAACGATTATTGTGTGGGTAAATATTTACCGTTAATCACAGTCTGTGTTGTAACGATTTGCCGCTACGCATGTCATCGTACGTTCAGCCGATCGTCGGTCGCCGCGTTCAGCGTTATAACTCCGTGTGTCAAGAATGCAAACTAAATTAACAAAAGTCTGATTTATCTTTTCATTCATCAACGCAATGTTGATGATAAAAATAAAAAGCAATTTTTCAACTTTAACCCTCTCAAACCGAGAGCTATTTCGCGTTGACGGAAAATGATTCCCTTCATAATTTTATCTCAAAATACTTTCTAGTTTCCGAATCCATTGTGACATTTCAGTTTTTTGTTGGGAAATATGAATTTTTGAATGCTCGCTGCGCGCAGCACCTGGTCCTTGGGGAGCAAAATCCGGAAAATTTACTTCCCTTTGAAAGGAAATGACGTTTGGAGTACGAAAAAAAATGTGTACTCACTTTTATTTTGCGATAACTGAAAGCACCTTTTCACACAACGCCAACTCAACATGAAACGCTGACTTCATATTGATATTTCGATGGTTTAAGGGTGAATGATACAAAAGTCGAAATAATTAGAAATTGATGAAATTTGGTGATAATGTTCTTCAACATCAAGTGCGAAAACACAAATTTTTTCAAAATTTTCTTCTGTTTAGTTATCGAGTAATTACGCATTAAAGCAGATTTCTTATGCCTGGAATGTATACCTATATATATGGAAACGCTATGCTTATACACGTGAACTTTAGTGATCAATTACTCGATAACTGTACAGAAGAAAAATCTTAAAAAATTTGTATTGTCAAATTTGGCACTAAAGAATATGTTCACCAAATTTTATAAAATTCTGATCATTTTGAATTTTTTTATGTTTTTAGCATGGTTTAGCATGGCAACATTGTATCGCCTGTGCAATATATCCTTAAAGCAGTTTATCTCTTGGTTTAGGAGTATCTATGGTGCAATCTAACCTTGCTTGATGAAAATAGGCAGTTAGAACTCTGACCTTACTGACCGATGCAGTTTTATTGGGCCTGGAAGCGCGTGTTGCGTGGAAGCAACATACGGTCCGAGAGGGTTAATAATGACCCAAAAGAATATTTCATTGTAGTGGGCTACGCGTAATTTGTAGGAGAAACGCGTCATATTCGTCGATATGGAATATAAAGATTTAAGGTAACTCCTGTACTGTATGCTAGTCAAATGAGTGCTAAACTTTCAAAACGCTTTTAGAGCAAGTCTAACGTACCGATTAAATGTATTGTTAGTGGATTTGTATTACAGCATATCTTATTAAGATGTAAAAATATTCAAAACGCTAGTTTTGCAAAACCATCAACTGATAAATGCAAATTTCCACGCTGACACATTTTCACTGAGATTTTTCAAAGAATTATCTGCGTTTTTTCATCGATTTTATTGCAACAAGTCTCATTTTGTTCGTCAACTGGTCCTCTATGAATCCACCATATAGTTGTTTTTTTTTTTAACTTGATCGTTTCACCGTTGCAGCTAATTGTTTATTAAGTGAAAAAATTTTTTCATTCATTATTTCTGAAGGAATGAGTTTAAAGGAAAATCTACGTGGTGAATTCGTAGAGGATCAGTTGAGAAACAAAATGAGACTTGGTGCAATAAAATCGGTTAAAAAATGCAGATGATTCTTTGAAAAATACCTGTGAAAATGTGTCATCATGGAAATTAGCATCTATCAGTTGATAGTTTTGCAAAACTATCATTTTTAATATTTTTTCACGTTAATAAAATATGCTTGAGTACATATTTACTAACAATAAGTTTAATCGGTACGTTGAACTTGGCCTAAAAGCGTTTTAAAAATTTAGCACTCATTTGACTAGCATGCAGTACAGGAGTTACCTTAATAGAAAAAAAAGGTTGTGTGGTTACACGCTGGAGAAACTGTTGAGCCGCTCTTCAGTATGAGAATGTCGCGGCTGCATTCCGAGTCGTTGAATATAAAACTGAAGGGGGGGGGGGTTAAAGATAAAAGAAGGGTGCGGATGAATGGATGACGAGGGGGAGGGAGGTGCGCGTGAAAGCCCTTCAATTCTTGCTGGAAGTCGAACGTCGTCGGTGACAAAACTCCCGCCTTTTTTCTCATTTTTTTCCAAGCTACTCATCGAGACGACGGGGACGCACCGCGTACTTGCACGGGTCTATCCTCGCGCGTACATCTTTCTCTTCGCGGACCAACGGTTACTTTTATTTAAAAAGTCTCAGAGGCTATTGTGCGTTTCAGTATTGATGATGAAACAGTGGCAGGGAGCCAGAAATGGCTCACGAAATACCAGAGAATCTTCCCCCCTGTATTAATGGACAAAGAACTCCAATGGAATCCAAAGGAGCAAGGAACAGAAGTAATGATGCAAAAAGAAATATTTTCGTCTCGGTATACAGATGTGTGTAGAAGCTTAGTTATTTTTCTGAGTTGTTCCGGTGAATCTTTTGTCACTTTTTGACGAGACATTATTTTTAATGATAATTTTGGAATAATTAAAATAAGAGCTCGAAGAACAATTATTAATGTTGTTTATTTAACGAAAAAAGTTCTATTCCTTTTTATGCATTCGATTTTACGTCACTTCCGCTTTTCTCTCGATTTCATTCTATCTTTCTTGTTCTGTTATCTCCATGGAGACCAAACGTCAGTCGTTTTTTCTACATATGTACGATGTCAAAGTCTTCTTGCATAGAAGACTTTCTTGCAAGTCGCAAGAATGAAAAAAAGTGATTTCGACAATTTTTGAAGTACCCCGTTTTGTCTTAGTCTCCTCTATATCATTTTGACAAATGAGTAAATTATAAACCCGAAAGATTGAAATTTTCAAGGCCATTGGAGTCGAATTATTTCAAGATTACTCATATTTTATAATATTTTAAATATACTTCGCGTTGTTTCGTTTGAATGGTCCCCGACGATAAACCGATGAATGAGAGTCTCGAATTTCAAACACAATCGTATAATTGTCGGTGGTAAAAGATGTTGGATGACAGATTAGTACGTGGACAAAAGACGAATCCGGTGTTGCGTTGTATAGAGGTAACAAAATCAGCCGCTTGAGCGGGCGGATTAGTTGAAACAACGGTCCGAGCCTATTCAATTGTTTCTATCGTAAAGCCGCTTCTCACGGTCCTGCCTCCGGCAAGTTCTAGAGATTCAACTGCGTAACTCGTAATTGGGCATTATTCAGTTTATCGTTTCGCGCACTTGGCTACGAAGAGGCGAGCAAAGTGTTGCCGTCGTTTATCATCAAACGTTTACAAATCGTCAATTGGTACAAACAATGCCGAAAGATTTTATTCGTTTTTAAGGCCCCTGTGATTGGGTTGGCATTAGAGCGCCGTCTTTCAATTTATCCTGAAACATGCACGATTCCACTGTCTCGGCTTAACACCAGCCGATCGGCGATCACATCGAAAATTGAGTGGAAAACGATGTTTACTCTTAAGGAGGTTGGATCGCGACGATACAATGTTGCCACGCTAAACCATGGTAAAAACATGAAAAATTTCAAAATTGTAAGAATTTCATAAAATTTGATAAATGTATCCTTTAATAAATAAAAATATATATGACAATATACATTTTTTTAGATTTTTCTACCACATAGCTCTCGAGTAATTGAACACTAAAGTTCACGTGTATAAGCATAGAGTTTACATATATCTCGTGCATAAGAACTTCGATTTAACGCTCCATGCTTTCGATTAACCATGTGGTAAAAAGTGTTGAAAGAAATTGTATTTGTATACTCGATGCCAAAGAATGTTATCACCAAATTTTATCACATGCTGATTATTTTGATTTCGTGATTCAACCTCCTCAATGATATTACGATAATTCGTTGTCACAACAAATGGGGGAAAGAGTACGATGGAAGAGTTCGTTTCAACAAGTTCGACGAGTGGTTGAACCAAACATGGTGACAAAGCGGTGGAAAAAAATTCTTATTAAATCTTGATGAACTCGTATGACGGTTTTACATCGAAAGAGATCAAAGGTATGTGGGAACGGAACATGAAAGAAAGACGTATTCAAAATGTGATATGTTCACATTGCAAAAAGCAATGATAAAAAGAACAACTGCTGCTTAAAAAATTACTGAAAGTGAAGAAGAAAAAGAAAATAACAATAAAAGTGACCTTCGAAGAACGAAGTCATTTAAAAAAATGTTGTAATTCGTTTGAAATTGAAATTGAAAGTAAAAAATTTTGAATTTATTATATGCGATCCTATAGATTTGAGCTATTCACTTATGAATGATTCTCGGATTCTAGTCCCAATGATTCTCAGCGTGGTTTTCAAATTACTTCCACTTTCCAGAGACATTCCACCGAGTTCGCTACGTTGGACGCCAGCCGCAGTGACGATTTCCATTCTTAATTGAACGAAACATCGAGAAAAAATAATTCGTACTCGTTCAGCTATATGATAATGACGAAGCGGCGAAGCCTCGATTCCACCGTCTGTTATCGTGTCCGTGATTGTCAACATAAGCGGGGATCGTAATTTTTTTTCCACCGAATCCAGCTCGAGAACCCTATCGATTTTGACTTTACTCGTTAAATTCTAATGAAAGCGTTCCTATTATCGGAAATATAGAAATTCCGGATGCATCGTTGCGTTTTGAAATGTCCTTAACGAAGCTTTAACGAACCATTATCATTACAGACGCTTACTTGGCTCGCAGCCTCGTCTCTTCCCACAATGCTATTCCTTCTTGAAAGCATTTCGATAAAAATCACAATGATAGTGCCGAGTCTCTGCTAAAAAGTACAGTTACCATCGTTGAATGAAAATGCGAAGGTTCTAAATATTCGAATTGGTACGCATGCGTCGAGGATTCTAATGTCTCATGCCAAATCCCATATTTCCACACATAAAACCAGACCAGAAACCAAAAACGTGAAGCCAGCATTTTCTATCCCATGCATTCTCGATAAGATTATTCTTTGGGAAGAAATTTTTAAAATTAGTATTGTTTACGATTGGATCTCAAAAGTATTATTTTGGTACGTCAGTCAATTTATTCTCTTCTTTATTTCTCTTTCTAAAAACTCGTTTGACAGAATATTCATTCAACCCAATGGGACTGTTTTATCGGGTCTTTAACGTAAAATTTGTAATCATGACTTTTGTGCTCGTTCAGTTTCCCCACGAAAATTCCGACGAGTATATTTCATTTATTCCCGCATAATATTTTATTACGAGCTTGGATAATACATGTGACAATTGGAGTGACGTTTTTCGAGTAAATTCTAAAAAAGAACAGCAAGTAGGGCGAGAAAACGTTATAAAAAACGATGGAAACCAGGCAAATCATTGTAGAAGGGAAAATCGTTGTGGCAAATAGAATCGTTCCCAGCGATAATTTTTTCATTGAAATAATCAATTTCTTTCGATATTTTTTTCTCTATGTTTTATGCATGCACTCATATTAGAAAAATCGAGATTGAACAAAAGGTCGAGTGTAAAATTCAACGGGAAATGGAGCTCTTGCCGGTGTTGTGCTTGGATTCAGGTTCAAGTCGTTTGTGTTAAGGAATACCATTGAAAAATGATGCTCAAGCACCAACCCATACCCCCATGCATACTTATTTCCAGTGCGACAGTAACTCCGGAGGCGGTGTGCTTTGGTATTGTACTCGATGACAAAATAAGATTTTTCTTGCTTTGTCGTTCATGTTGATTCACTTTCGTTATAATATCGTACGTTAGACAGTTCGTCAGATTCATTCGAAATCCGAAATTCAACATAAAGAAAAATCTTACTTTGCGTTCGGTACAAAGGAAACAGTTTTCAATGTTGCGAGTTGAATTTGGATGATGTTATGTTAAAAAGTGGAGTATCTGCTTAACTGATCACTCTTGCAAGCTCACCTGATCGCTGTCGTGGCCTTGCCAGCTGTCGTGACTCTGAAAAAAAAATCAAATGAAACGTTTCCATTATTTACTGTCGAACGGTTCGAATGTTGTTTTATACATTTTTTCACAGCTCATCATATTTCGATGGATTATTCATAGTGTTGAGAAAATTTATTTATTTCTGGAAATAGAAATAACCATTTTGTCCATTGTACCGGGGAATTAAAAATTCTTTTGACACTCGTATATTTACTTCTCTTGCTTCAATGCTCTGTAACGATCGATCGAATTTAAGGCGCTCGGAGGATATTGGCTAACTGAAGTTTGTCGCGACAAGAAACGCGAGTGAAAAGTGTCCAGGTTCATAAAAAAAAAAACAAATTTTTTTATTCTATTCAATTATTTTCAGCGACGATGGGCGAAAGGAAACTCAACGGAAAAAACTCCCGAGGAATATTTTATTCGAAAACTGGTAAAATTTTAATAACCGAATTGCCGTATTTTTAACAAAATTTACGATACACGGAACAGCAAACGGAATGCCAATTTGTAGTATCATTTACGAACATTGAAACGATATGAGATTTTATCTCGAATCCGCATCGCTGAAATTCGTTTTTATCGAATGAACGGACCGATGAGACAATGCGTTATTAATGAAGCTACGCTATAATTGAGCTGCAACCATCGGCTCGAATATCGTGATTCGTGCATATAAAATTGTTACGGCTACATCAACAATAATAATGACCATAGAAGAGAATAATGTCGAATCCTGAATTCTTCATTACTTCAATAATTCATGGCTATTGAAAGTCCGATGGAATACGATTCCTGTCGAGGAATCGAGTTTCCTCATAAGTCCATTAATGTGAGAAAATCTAATAAATATGCGCATCGGTCTGCCCTCGGTCACGCAACATTCGAAGTTCATTTTTACGCATCGAGCATTCTAAATTTTCGCCTCTCCGTCGCAGTCTCTTTCGATATTTCTTCGACAGTAATCCCGATGACAATATTGCAATTATAAAGGACGCGGTCCATCCCAAATGAGCAGGATTATTATCGAGCGCGGCGGCAGCACCCCACCCGCTCATTTCATACCGGCAAAATAATATTACCCCACGTGTCACAGATATAAAAATACCGAAATGTTGCAGGAAATATTAGTGCTGCATGTACACGAGCACGGGGTTAATACCGGGTGAACCGCTCGCTAAATTTATGACAAAGATATAACGAAAATGTCATTGGCTCACACAGCAATCTGTCTTTCTTCCATTATATCCTACAAATACATATATTATTTATGAACGTGTGAGAGGAGAACTTTGCGCGGCCAACGGAGGAGCTGGTTCAACGTGACATAAACTATGTAGTCGCACGTTTTATACCAGGATCGTATGTACACGAGGACACGAGGATCGATGCGCAAACAGCAAATATATATTGCAGTAAACGAGAGGGTTAAATATGAAATGCAGTGTCCGAGTATCCAGGACGGGTTTTATTCATCTTATCGCGTTCATATCAAAGATCATCCTTCCTTCCTTCCTTCCTTCGACGCACAAATAATCGATTCGATTTTTTGACTTTCGTTTCCTCAAAATCATTTCAAGTTACACGGAAAAAACGAGGTGCTGGGTTGCAGCATTAATTCGGGGCGCAGTAATAAGAATTGTTTTATCCACTCTGGCAAAGACCAATACCCACGATTTTATTCAAAAGATTCAAGACTGTTTTTCTCTATAAGCACAGTAACAAATGTTTATATCGTTAAGTATGCTCGAGCAACCTTGAAAAAAAAAAGTGCAATTTGTAATTAACAGTACATTTCCACTCATCAGCACGTGTTGCTCGGACATGACGAATAGCACTCGAAAACAAAACGAAATTCCCACGTGCATCACTTTTTGCAATGCACATAAAAGCTGTTTAGAATTCAAGGGAGGAATAATAGCAAAATTCAAAAAATACTAGGCTGTTTGTAATCGATGGCTAAATACTTTGAAAATTCTTGAAAAATCATATATTCCTTACTATACAAAACGAATCCGTTTTCTCCGTGCAACAGTCCCTACGGATGTGAAGCCGACACAATCGCTCCTGAACCGGTAATCGCTCTTCTGGTACCGTTGTAAAAGCGTTTAATTGCCACCAGAGGAATAATCTATAATATTTGTTACTTGTTGGCTCGAGCAGAGAACGCGAACGGAGAAAGAAGCAAGCGGATAGGCTAGATAATGAGACAGCTTTTACGAATGATCCTGAAATATTTTACGAAACGAAATTTGCCTCTAGTTTAATCTCGTAACTCGATCGAGTCCCTCAAACTGTTGCATCTCGCTGTGAGCCGGATCAACGGATCCTTAGAAATAAATATATATACACGCATGTATATATAATATGCTATAAACGGTGAAGTACATAGATCGCGCTAGTTATCCTGCGAGGGGCAGCCGTACGCGAAATATGTACATAGTAAATCGTTGAACATTACGCGGCGTTAAACGTTCGACCATTTGGCTATGGATGTTTTGGCTAGCCGCCCATCAATTCTTTTGGAAACGAGCCTTTGCGGTGCATACGCCCGACCGATATCTCTTCCCTCTTGCCTTCTTTCACGCTAAAGCTATTCCGATAATCAGGTAAATAAAGTTTGAAAGCAAGTGCTCCGCAACAAATACACTTTACCAGCGGATGGGATATAACGTCGATTCCTATATCGTTTCGATCCTGTGGTCCGACTTGGCTCCGCAATATATACCTGCATGGTTCCCTCTTCCGAGCCATTTTATCCCGCAAGCCAACTGCAACGCTGCGATATTCCGCATCCGATTAGGCGCATGTGTTTTTCCGCTCAATATCCGCCGTTTGGCACAGTTCAACGGGTGTTTTGAGACGAGAATCAATTACGCGAGATGAGAAAAAAATAAAAGAATCGAAGATCGTAGATTTGCGGGAGCCTCTGTGAAGAAGGCCTTTCAGAATTGTACGAACGCAACGGACGAGGCTTGACTCGAAGGAACTTGTTCGCACGCAACTGGCAATTAGTTCGGAGCGTTATTGCGAAGGCGAGCTATTCCATCATTAAATAATTCAATCGTATATGACAAAGTTGATTGAAAGTATTCGATCGCAGATCGAATCGCTGAGCCATTCGCGCGACGACGTGTACTCCTTCGAGCTCGGAAATGACGAGCAGTCTCTGCTAGGTTTAACGCGACTCGATCCTAGCTCTCGCGTACATCGGGTCGGCTGGGCGAGTGTGCGTTGTAATAGATGGCTGAATCCTCGATTTCGAGCGCGCGCGAGGGATACATAAATCATATTCGACGGCGGAGTCAAGTTTCGATGAGAGTCGGGCGGAGGAGGAGGGAAAGTTCAAACCCGCGTATGCGAGGCGTTGAAGCACGGAGGAGTTTCAATTCTCCTTTGCGGTGGAGGTTTGCCACGTGAGTCGTACACTCGAGGCTCGCGTCGCGCACCGGGGGCGGGACCGAGGATTTAACGCAACGCTTTCTGAAATATGGGAATCTCCGCGAGCGGGTTCTTCGGTATGCGCATACAGATATTCGCATATACGCGACACTGAACTGGAAGAAGGCGCGTTTGCATGCGAGCCATGTTCGGGAATAAGGATTTTAGCCGATCGAGAGCCGCGCGCGGGCGGACTATGGAATAAGGCCGAATCAGATGGATAGAAATATCTCTTGCTGCTACTCGGATGATGAGCTATTCCATCGCACGCGTCTGTATAGAAAACCGTCGTTTGCATTGAAGCTTCTTATGCATAAGAGCGCGAGCTGGCTCACTGGTTTATCTCAACATTACGTTGCTCCGAGTTATTCCATGATATTCGAAAATCCTCGGGGCACCGCGGTTCAATCCGAAAAACTGTCTCGTCGGTACCGCTCTCGTTTCAACGCCGCATGTTAATCGTGTCGCAATTAATGCCTGTCCGTGGTGAGACTAATTGGCATTACATTTACAAAAGTCTCCGCTTACTTACTACTTTTCACTTACATTTTTCCTCGTCATTTATATCCTCTCACATAGGGGAAGGGGGGGCACGACGGCCCCTTTGAGTCCGTGATTTTAGGGGGCTCAAAGTCTCACACAACACTTTATTCATTTTTGCTTTTAGAGCTCTATTCATTTTCTCTTCCACTCCTTCTCCAACATCGTTTGCTTCTATGTACTATTATTTTAAATAATCGATATATCGTCGCTGCTCTAAGATAACTTGTTATGCTACTATGCTTGAAAATCATTCTTATTTATGATTTTTCTTATTTCTATTATTGATATATTTATACTCAATTTATTCTTATATTCCCATTGGTAAATTTAAGATTCTTGAACTTGTGGCCCAAGGATTTTGCTTCCAGGGCAAAATAAAATATGAATCAATCAATCTTACTGTTTTCTCCAGCCACCTTTCTAGTCCTTCCACCTCTGCCTTCCTCATACCCGCTTTTATTTCACTGCACTCGAAAATGTGTGCTAAAGTTTCCTCTTCCCTCTCATATTTTCTACATTTGCTTTTCCTCTACCCTTTGGATCTTTCCCTACCTATATTCCCACGTCTCATCCTCGCCCATGTTTCTTTTGTTTCCATTCGTGTGTCCCTCATCTCCCAATATTTTTCCATTCCTATTTTTATCCTTCTTGTTTTTATATTCACTGCGATATCTCGATTCCTCCATCCTTGTTCAGTTCAACTGCAGTTCTTGTTCCGTCTTAACTTTTCCACCCCTGCTGTACCACCTTCTATTATCCTTTGCCATATTTGCCCCCCTCTCATACTTCTTCCATTGCTTTCTTCATCTCCGTTCCCCATTTTGATGGACTTTTATTTAGGATTCTTCTTTCGAGCACTTTAAATTGGAATTAATTATTCCAACTAAATTTTTTAATACTATCGTTGTTAATCGTTGTTAAATATCATTCCAACTAAAAATAACTAATAAAAAGGAGAAAATTCATGAGTTATCATCGCCACTACGAATATTACATATCTATAGATGGAGCTCACAACGAGCTCCTCGTTCGTTCTGCACCGACGATTTTTCACAAGCGTGCGTGTAACGCGATGTTGTTAGCTCGTGCTTGTTTGTTTTACGCGAGGCGCACCAGCGAAATTGAAGGGAGGGTCGGAAGAAGGATACGTCGAGTACGCAAAAATCGAAAAGACAAAAGAGGCATCGTATACGAAACTGCGTATTAAATTTAACGGAGTTGTTTAAAGCGAGGTTAAAAAACGGGGAGTTTCGAAACCAGCATCTTGACAACGTCGTCAATCTTATTTTATAGTTGCTCCATTAAAGTCGCGCTTTTTCATTTTTCTTTATCCGCGTTTCTGCATTTTTTCAACCATTAAAAATTACTCCATTATTATATTTCATCCACGATCGATTCGTTTAGTTGTCTCATAAAAAATATCATTCGGAAAAAGGCGTTTGTATATACACGAAGAAGAGAAATTGGTTGGAAAAAATGTGCATGCGGTGTTCACATTTGCATTGAACCTTCATTGCATTTTTTTTCTTTATTCCGAACTCTTGTCGATCATAAAGCGGAACAAAAACTTCACAGAAGCGAGAAGAAGTTCGGTTTTGTTGTGCCGTGACGTCGACGGTACATCAAACGTGATGAAATAGGTGAATGCTCGAGAGCGGAGGCCATTTGAAATTTTATAGTTCCCAAACAAAGCTGTACTCGGGGAACAATGGATCAAGAAAAAAGCTAGCTTGTTTCAACCCTCCGCGTACCCTGACAATTCATTTTTTTTCCTCTCTTTTTTTCCGTTCGTATTCACAACTTGAATAACGATCGTGCTCGATGCAGAGAGCAACGTGAAGCAGCAGGTTTCAAAAGTACAGAATGATGGTTGGCCAACGAAGTATCGTTGACAGCCACGCTCTCTCAGTCCCGCGTTGTCTGACCAGACCTTCCATTTTCTACTTCGCTCTCGATAGCCCAGCATATACTTTCATTTCTCAGTCAGACATCTGTGTCATGATTCCACTACGAATGCTTCTGTGCATAATCCGATTGTTTCAATGCTCCCCGTTTTCTTTAATCCCGAAGCAACTATCGTGAAGGAAGGTCCGAATGTGTTTTATACTGGATCGATTGAAGCTCTACAGTTGAAAAAAAATAACTCGATCGATCGGGTCTTTCAAGCTCGTTTCACGATATAATCGCACTTTTCTACAATTATTCGGTATTTGATCTGGAAGCAATACTATGAACACCGTTGCTCAATCGTAATTCATAGTGCGAGCTACTTTCCTTGGACTCAGTTATAATCGCTGAGGTCGGTCACGTTAAAGACATTGCGGACTAAAGTTTTTACGAGTCTGAGAAACTGCGCTGATTTCGCGCACACTCGAGAGGACGCGAGGAGATAGGACGACGCCCGCGAGCTGAAATATCCGCACTTTCGGAAAATTCATTTCCTACTGAAATGCTTGGTTTTATTAAAGTACTCGAGGCAGATGCCCGCGGGCTTTCAATCTCTGCGTCTCGGCGTGACACTAAATAAACTATTCGCATACGCATCTGTATACACTTTGATCGTTATTGGGATGAGTGAATGATGCACAGAGTCATTGGAACGGAAGAATGATTCATTATAAAATTCTTCATTGATGCGAATAAATGGGATTAAACAATTTAAATCAGAGAATGAAAAATGTTTTCCAAGTTTCAATTTGATAAAAAAGAAAATGAACTGGCACGAATCGTTGTTGAGTTGAAATTGATTTATAGGACAATTAAAACCGAGCGGTACGTACGAGGGGGGTTATTGGAAAGTGAATTTTTTGATTTCGTGTATATTCTGTAACCGTGACGGAGACAATGGCGAATTAGGCGCATGTATGACTAATTCGCATGCCGGCAACTAGACACAGAAGTATTTAATTCAATAGTCGTTGGACAGTGGGTCCGGATAGCTCGTTAGAGTCACTTCATATGACTCGCGCAGACTCGACGTTTCTTGCTCTGCATTTGGACAAGTTTAACGCGAATAAAATGGATTGCCATCAGCAGCGATGTTCGCAGACTGCAAAAATCCTCTTCTCTGGATCTTGCGTCTCGTTTCAAGCCCTCACTTCAGAAGGATCACATTTAACTGACGGAAACTCGAGTGAACGAGCGTTTGTACGAATAAGTACAATGTGTATTCGATAAAACGTTAGACTAAAAAACAAGTGTAATTCCAAAAAGACATGCGGCCTGTGACAAGGAATTTTATTTCCTCGTTTTCGCTGCTATTCGTACGGAGTGACTTTATTAACCGTAAGAACTTTTTAGAGTGTAATCTCTCTGGTACAAGAGCGTATATTATATCGAGCGACGCTCTCCCCTTGCCAATCCTCGATTCTAATTTAAGCCAACTACTTTTCCCAGAGTTATACATATCCGGAGTCTCCTTCGCCCAACCATGGTTTTCCTTTTACGTTTCACTTCTACTTATCTACATTCGAGAGTGCATGTAAACGACCATTCCGCAATTGGACTGTAAGCGATAATGTTGGCTCGTTGATCTTCTCAGAAAGGAAAACTTTTCACAGCGGTATTTTCAAGGATGATTTTCCAGGAGCGTTGTACGCCCTGTATATCATTTTAAGCGGCGGGGCTCGCTCACACGAAATTCGGCTTTTTATCCCTAACGAACGAGCACAACCTTTAGCGCTATTGAAGCGGCAAAGATCTGATCATTTTTACAAGATACTTTAGAACGGATGCTCACTTCGCTTTATAAAAAAGTAAAAAGGATTTTCTCCTCTCGAAAATATTCGATGTTACACATGCACAAATAATGTCACATAAAAAGCACTATTTCGAAGTGGAAAACTTTTAAGTTTTTGACATCATACCTTTCTCGTCGATGACGAGGCACCCATTGCTTCCTTGTACTCTCTAATAAACATTCGAAATCGCGTGTACACCCCGATACGTTTGACTGAACAAGAAGAAGAAACAAAGAGTGAGAGGGGGAGCAAGAAGATATCGATCAAACTGATGGATTCTAAAAATAATCTTGCGAGAGTCAAGGACAAAGTCAAAAGCTTCTAGTTCGTTCTCATTATTGAGAATCGAGTTTGAATGCGGGGCTGACAAAATGGCGAGGAAAGTCAGTGAAGTATAAGAGAGCAGGATGGGTTTTCTTCGACGACATTTTCTCTGTCATGCGGTCAAGCGGATTATTGTGAAAAAAACCGCGTTGGAGAGTAGAGCAAAGCGAAACTGCCCCGAAAAAGCGGAGAGTTTTGGAAAAACAATCCGCTTTTTCAGCCTCACTTTTCCCTACTCCATCTTTTCCTGATTTTATAAGTGTCTTCATTGTGATAGAAATAGATGAATACATTGACTTGATTACAATACAGAACCAATGGCCAAGGATGAAGTCTAACTTTAACGACGCCGAAGTTTGCAGCGTTCGAGTCCAACGAAATGAACGAAAAAAAACATTTGTATTGGTGTGGGTTGAAAAACTACGAATTGTAAATTCGGGAACAAAATTGGAGATTTACTGGAATAATTTGAGAGTTCTTTTAGACCATTTCGTTGCTGGACTCCGACGTTGAAAACTTCAGCGTCATTAATTTTATGATGATCATCCATATTAGTACTTTTCCATTAATAATTATAGAGACAATCATATTTTCAAGCATCACGAACATCCTTTGAACCATTCGGCCATGAGTGCCTGCCTACCCAAACATTTGATAGGATAATTAATTCTTGTTATTTTCAAATATCGATAATTCTGTCAATAATCGTCATACTCAGCGGCGAACTTTAAACCTATTTCCGTGCATATCGACCTAACGAATGACTCGTATAAGCGCACGCAAACCGATCGCTCATGCGAGACCGACCTTCACATTTTCCAACATCACGTCTTTACGTTATTTTTCGTCAATACCTGTCCGATGTTCTTATTTGTATGCTTCGTGAATTTTATACAATCGCCCACATCTTTCGATATCGGAGGTCATTCGATTTCCCAAGACCTTATTGCTTCATGAAACAGAGGCGGTATCGTTAGAATCCGCGTTGCCCCCCTCTCCTCGCTCAACCAAGTTGAGTTACGCAACTGGCGAAACAATAAGAAACGAGAATCAATTTTAAGACCTTAATATAGTTCAAACATCGTTTTATTCATCGACGTTGTGGACTCGAGGTTTATTGTGCGCATGACAGGAAAACTGCTCCAAAAGCAATTGGAAACTTTAGTCCATTTTTTCCTCTCGCACATCTACAATAGTGAAGTCAAAGAAGTGAACTTCACTCGTTTTTTTGTATCACAGGGCTTGCCTTCCATTCGGAGACAGTCTCTGTTGCGAAACGTGTCGTTTTTTATTTAAGAAATGAGAATAACCGGGAGAATGAATTTTGGGACTCAAGTAAAGTTAAAAGATCACGTCCTCGAATGCTTATTTTATCTCATGTCAACAATCAACGGAACGTCAAAATGATCGAAAGTTCATCGGAAAATTTGGCGTAATGTCAATCATCTACTATCGCTTTATTTATAATTCGCGTGAAAAAAGGGGGAGAATTTCGATAGTTGTGAAGGCTAAAAAAAAATTAATAAAAAATGTTTTCCGTTAACTGTTAATTTTTCTGTAAAGCTTTTGAATAATTCACAATAATTCAGTATTTTATATCAATAAAGTGCGGTGTGAGCAAGAAAATATATATTCTCATTAATTTGTAAAGCGTGAGTACACGTTGGACCAGTCGTTCTCCCTTTCCTGTTTCTCGACACAAAAAGAACAACAACAGGAGCAGAAAAGTCACCCTTAGCGATTCTAGCCGTGCGGAACGAGTGTGCAGAATTAGTAGAGTTTCATTAAAACTTTGCTCGGTCCAGTAGATGTATTGTATTATCGATCTCGTTACTTGATAATGGATTTGTCGGTGTGAAAAGTTCTAATTAAGATTTCATAGCTCAGTCCCATTTACTCTGAAACACGGCGTGACGCGGGCACGTCGGCGCATACCAGCAGCTTTCCTTTTTCAATACATCGAGATCGGAAAACATGAAATTGTCATGCATGAATATTTATTCTCCTGATACAGAGAGCCGGGTACGTTTTCCTCAATATAAAAACATCGATTCGAAAGACACGCGCGATTTGTAGAATATTTAAGGGCTCGCATATAATTCGATAATCGGCCAAAATTCTCGTCGGTACGCATTTCCGGCATACCGAAAATTCCAACTCAGGGAAAAGATTGAATTAGAGACTCTCGAAAGTAAATCCCACGGAATTTACTTTGCCGATTACTCACTTTTTCATCTTCGTGGATGAGATAAATATATCGGCTGTACGGGAATTGGTCGGGCCGCGCGATATACAATAGTGAACTCGAGGCTTCGGGTTCGCTCGCGAGTACGCGGGAAGAGTACGCCGACAGGAGAAAGAGGCGGAGCAGCCGATATAAAAAGGAAAATCAAGGGATCGGGGAGAATGAAGTAAGAGCCGAGCGCGTGGCGAGCCATTTGAAATTTTGACACGAAGAGCAGACTCGAGCTGGAGGCGCGGAGACGGAGGGGAGGTTTCCCGGAAACCTGGCAATTTCGCGTTCGGCTGGATGTATGTTGCCGGCTATAAAAGTAATGAGATCCATTATGGAGCGAGGAGCGTTTCTTTTCCTCTTTCTTATTTTCTCGTAAAGAAGGTCACTCGTCGAGACTTTTTCGCTGAAATTCTTACGACGTTTTTCTCATGCTATTTGGTGCAACGTTCGAGCGGGACACGCGAGTATGCGCGTGGACGGCGCAAAGGCTGAGCAAGTTTTCGTCGCATTTATAATCGCGGCTGCGTCATCGGCGCGTTAGGCTCCGAGTCTGGACGGCTTATCGGCATCCTTTTCTGGCGGATCACCTTCGCGAGTTTACAAAATGCGCTGCTCCGAGCCACCCAAGTACTTTCCCGTAAAAATACTCCGAGCGTTAATCCGGCCTTTGCCGCGCTTTATCAGAAGTGTCCTTGAAACGTTGAATTTTTGCTCTGCGGCTCTTCAACGGAATGGGAGAGGCGCTCTCGAAATCGGATTAGCTTATACTCGTAACTACTCCGCTTGGATTAATATCACGTTTTAAAAAACGTTGTACGCGCGTGGTAGGATGCGCGCGGCGCGCTTCGGTATACGCCGCTCTCCGTCGAGCCCAATTTCGTCGTAACGAACCGACAAGCGGCTGTCCCTTACAATTAACCATCGCACCACCGGAACGCGAGTATCAGCTTTATTCCGGCGTAAACAAACAGCCGATAAATTTCACTCTTCTCCTCTTAATTTGAGCAAACCTTTTTCAACAACTTTTCTTTCATTCTCGTTTTTTTCTCGCTCTCTCTCTCTCTCTCTCTCGACTAAAAAATCCGATTTTATAGATGAAAATTTCCATCATGCGCCGTGTAATAACACACGCAGTTTTCAACGAACGAATTTACCAGTCTAACGGAATCGAAAATGCGGTGGAGAGTCCACGGCGACTCGTCGAAAACGTTACACGTGCTGTATATACATAAACGCGCGAATCCTGATGATGGACGTTCGTACGAACCCGACGCGCAAATAACGATAAAACCGAGAGAAGCTACGCGCTTAAACGGTCGCGTAAAGAATCATGCGGCTGGGCTAACGACTGATCGGCCAACAAAATAATGCATTCGGTTTTTCTTTCATATAAAATTTAGGAAATTGAGCGAAAACCAAGGGGAGCAACCTCCTTTGAAATTTTCACTATTTTTCATGAACCGGCCGACTTTCACAGCTAACAATCGGCAGCATGCACCAATTACATTATTTTCAGATGAAGAATCAAAGAAAAGTGATACCGGAAGCAAAACTAAGCATCTCGCACGGAGAGCGGGAAATTCACGGTCAAATTTACAGGATATATATTCGACTGCGGGGACAAGTTAACGAAAATTATTCATTCCTGTAACGCACTGTAGAATTTCAAAGATTTTGCAAAATTGTTAGTTTTGTAACAGTAAAAATTACAGACAGGACGTCAAAATTTACTAAATACTCTGGCAAAAGTTCCTAATTGGAACAATAAATATTATTCAATTTATGGGAAAATTCAATTTTTCTCCCACAATAATAATATCATGAACTGCAGCTCGTATCACTGCACTATCGTTACTCACGGTGATGTAAAAAATTTCATTCTCTCCGTGCGCGAGGCGAAAATACTCGTTTGGTGACGGCGGACCAACGGGAAAAATGGGTACTCGGAAAATTCTGTTTCTTGTTTTTCTCTTCGACCACATGACGAAATTGATACGATAAATATTTCCGATGTCCCACTCGCATTAAGCGGAAAGAAAAAAAAAGTGACAAGACGTCACGTCTATGATGCTTTTGGCCCGGTGAGCCGAACGACCGGGCCGAGTGGATTATTCCAAAAGACATATAAACGCACCAGTTGAGGCCATCGGACCGTGAGGTAGACCTTTGCGCGGCCAAAAAACCGCAATCTTCGTAATCTCCGCAGCTTTTTGTCGTTAAAGCCCATTCCCATGAAGACGGGTGACACACGTGATCCGCATTGGTACTCCAGGTTTGTAACCGATGGCGCTTCCCAGTGATAACGATACTCGAGTCGATGCGATTTATCACCCACGTGCCCGTCTATATTCATCGACGCGACATCCCTCGCTTTTTTTTCGTCGCACAGTCACTTATCAAATAATAATTTGGCCGATCAGCGGGCTTGTTGCGCGGACCGGTTTGACGTTCGATTAAAAACTCGTTATTTACTGATTCGAAAAAATGTACTTTTTTTCGATAAACTCAAAACTGTATATGCTCCGATTTGCTATCCTTCGTGCTCCGATGTTGCAGCTTGTCACTGAAAAAAATGCTGGTGACGTTGAGATGCCTCGCGATTACGAATATCTACGAGGCTTGACGCTGACGAAAATGTATGAGCCACGAAAGGCAGCCCGGGAATCGTCCTCGTACCCGGTCGTACGAGGGAGGTTTCACGCGAAATAAAAATATGAGAAATTTGACTCGAATCGGGAAAGGTCCCGCGGGTCGCGATTCACGCGAGTGACTGCCGTTTCGCTACCCGGTGAGCAGCCCCCTCACCGGTAGAGAGATGCTGCCGGCAGCTTGGGTGAACGGCGCAAGATCTGCCCTCCAACCCGCGGCCGCACCGCCGTCCCACCATCTCTATACGTATATACGCCACCGCCGCTGCCGCTACAAATTTTCTGTATATACGATACCATATTTACTCGTATAAGCCCGTTCGATAACTTTCCTACCTCGCGAACACTATTTTTTATTCTTTTTTAAGGAAGATCGTTACTTTTGTGATTCAAAAAAGCAACTGGACTTTTTGCTCTTTTGATGATCAAAGAAACGAATAAAATTTATTCTCGCAATTATTCAAATTATGTCTTAAGATTGATCAATTTTTCATAAAATTATAGCGGTTATAAGGTAGATCATGTCCGAAGGATCGTACTTTATGGGTGTTTAAATTGGGTCGATTTGTACTCCCAAATTAATAATATAATCATTTTAATTTAATGTCAGAATTATTAATTCGAAATTGTAAATACATTTTTTCAACTTATTTTTTGGCGAATGAAATCTCAAGCTCTCAAGCTATTAATTAATCCGGGATCCATCACTGATTGAACCCGAAATTTCATTCGTTCCTGGCTAAAATACTACAGTTTTTTATGTAAAAAATCGCATTAGAGAATGCAAAGGGAAAAAACGAAGGAGAATAAATCAAGAAAAAATTATTAATAAAATGACAAAAGCAGGCTATGACAGTGTGAGGTTACACGAGTGCTCATTACCATTCATTCATTATGTACTTCATTGTTATTGTGTACTTTTTCACAAACTTCGTAAGAAGCGTTCATTCGTTGTATACTCCCGTGTATTTATCTTCATATTTAAACACGTTTATCTCAATAACCAACTAACCCTTTAAAATTTGATATACGCGTCAGTCGACTACCCATTTAAGCTCTGATTAGACTTCAAGACTTTCTTAAAAAAATCGTTTCGTGCATGAACTACCTTAAAATACTTTCGTAGTAAACTCGTCAAGCAAAATGTGACCACGCAGCCATTTCCTATTTATATCTATATTTTAAACCAGCTGGCTAATGGTGTTGTCAAACCTTCCACCATTTATGCTCGTTAACTTCAAATAAGTGTTTTTCTTTTTCCATTCCCAAGTCATTTTCACCGGTAACAAGGCTTTCAC
This sequence comes from Venturia canescens, assembly GCF_019457755.1. Classification (NCBI taxonomy): domain Eukaryota; kingdom Metazoa; phylum Arthropoda; class Insecta; order Hymenoptera; family Ichneumonidae; genus Venturia; species Venturia canescens. Next base: position 23,140,604 of record NC_057424.1, on the reverse strand, counting down.
AAGACATCATTGATATCTAAAAATATTATATTTCATTAGATTTTCGTCTATAATAATTCCGGATAATGAGTATTAGAATCGTGTTATGAGCAGAGTGAATTTTAAATTTCGTTGATCCGTTCATTTTTTTTTATAAACGAATATATTCTGGACTGTAGCGATAAAACTGAAAGCTTCCCTGTGTTATAACGTTAAAAGACGCGATTCCAAATACATTTTCAAATATTGTCAAAAATTTATCAGTCAAAGTATAATTCCGATTCTATCAGTTACCCGAAAAAATGTTGCCACGCGCTCGTCTGAAAATTCTTAGAGTCTAAAATGAAAAAAAAAAACGTGGTACGATGTACGCTAGCTTTCAAGGCGATCGTGTCGCGATGCTCGAATTCCTGCTTATCGATAAGCAATGTGAGAATTTAACAAATGGAACGAATAGAGTAGGAAATTGCAAAGCCGTCGGAAAGTGTTTCTCTCGTCGTATATCACATTCAACAATAACGCCCATGAGCAAAGACAGCGACAAGTGTATGGATCGCCGAAGAGAAGAATCAAATAAATGGTGATCGACACTATAGATTGAATCGCGGGTCATTCGAAATAGACGTCCATTGTATACTCAACGATTTAAGCGCGTCAACAAAACAAAACTTCCTTATATTCGAGTTTCCTCTATCGGTTCAACTGCAAATGAAATAAGTTTGTTGTACGCCCTCTTTGAAGGAGAAAAAAATTCTATCGATGGGATATTTTGGATGTTGATTCACGAGACAAAAACGCAATAAGAATTTGCCTGTCTCGATGAATAGATTAAATTTGATTGCGAATAAATTAGTCCCGAATTCGAGTTCGATAGCATGACGACAGGTCGTTAATCATTGCCTCCGTTTTAATCAAAATTCCATTAAGGGGTCTACGCTAATTAGAATTTTCTAAAAATCGATTTTTTTATTGCATTTTTCGAAAGTATAAATATTTAAAAGTATCGTAGTCAAATTTTATAAAAATCCGAGCAGTCTAAGTGTACTTTTGAGTGACGTTTACTTAGGTATCTGAGTGCACTAAAAATTACGGTTTTGCATGGCTTGTTGATGAAATCTCCGAAACTATTCAACCGATTCTTACTAAAATTTTACCACATGTTCTTTATGACTACAGCTATAATGTATTTCATACGAATTTTGAAATTTCGAGTGAAACTATTTTTTTTTTGCAAGAAACGATGAAAAATGACGTGCTTTTTCGTAGTTTTTGGAAAAATGGCCGCCATTTTGTCATTTTTGAAAAACCAAAAATCCCTTTTTTCTCCAGTCATCCATTCCAGAAATTTTGTCAACAACAAAAAAAATATTTTTGTGTATTCTAGAGTATATGCTTTAGGCCTAACACTTTTTATATCCATATTTATAATTTTATACCGCTCAAAAAAATTCGTGAAAATTCCTTTTTCATGCCCGTCCAATAATGGTAGACCCTTTAAGCAAAAAATGACAAAATATTTCAAAAAATATTTCGCTTCGACGGAATATCATTGCACTTGGTTCGGACAAGCGATGCTTCGAATTGTTGGGATATCTTCGAGCTTCGTAAGCGATTATATAAAGTACTTCATACGTGGCGTTTGCCTATGAGTATTTGCAAACTTATTTTCAAGTAGCAGTCAACTAAAAAGTAGAAAAGACTCCTTACATCAGCTCAGAGTCACTTCAAAGTTTCTGCTCTCCGTGCGTGCAACGTACGAACGACGTTGCACAATTTTTGGCCACAAGGGATTTATCGTACGCTCGGATATACGTCGAAACAACGAACCGCCGCGCACACGAGCGAGCCAAGCAGAATTGTATCGGGGCGAGCAATAACGGAAACTTGACACGTATTTTTCGAGCGATGCTGAATGCACAGACGAATAAGAGATTGCTGCGTCAGCAAATTCGATATTCGCGGTGGAGATGAAGAATCGACTAGAGGCTGTCCCTTCTCGCTGAAAAGCAGATCCGCAATGCCACGGCCCTATCGATGGAACCTTTACGGATAAAGGCGCCCGGCGAGGCTACAACTTCCGAGATCTTGAGAGCTGTGCATCGAGGCATTGATTGCGGAGAAAGCTCTCTGCATAGTTTTACCGAAAAATAGTGGGTGTTTTAAGCATGTGAAATTTATTTGAAGATTTTATCTAGAAAATTCTTCGTTTCGCTGTACAATTTTGGCACTGCACCTGGTTTCGGCAGCTCTGCGGCAATCTCTATAGCACATTTTTTTTCCTTTCGTGAAAGGTTTTCTTTGGCGAAGCCAATTATACGATTCCTCGTAGCCGCTAACATTTAACTCGTTGCCGCGTATACAATATCAGGCGTACCGCGCCTCCCCCCCCCCCCCCCCCTCTCTATCTTTCTCGCTCAATTCGTTTAAAACATCTTCATCGCGCTCACCGAAGCCGCGGAATTGCTAGTTTCTCCCAACGGGAAAAGCGCTCGGTTAACGTACACCAGGAAAGAGATTTTCCGTTTAATTTTCACAGAAAAGATATTATTCGGTGTAACGCTCGTTCCGTCTCATCCACTTTTCGCGAATCTTTTTCTCCCACTCGCAGTCTCCATTCTCCATAAAAATAGGATTTGCGCCAGGAAGAATATGATGTACCGTCGTTTCAAATTTTTGTTAATTAATCCGACTTGACTCGTTCCCGTTCACAAAGTTCTTCATCTCTGAACCAGTCCCCGTTTCCTGCGTATGTCCCCATGGGCATTTAGCCTTTCTGCGATAAGCTCTGCTCCGCCGTATATTAAACCGCGGATGATCATCCGTTTCGAAGTAAAAGCAATGGGGAGCAAGAGCATTTTCAAATAAAATGGGGAACACACGATTTTTAGTTGTTCCATGCACGGCGAGACTTTGAAATAAATAGTTCGCGAAATTGGAGTCGGGCACCGCATCCCAAAATATGAGCATTTTTCCATCGATCGTTATTCTTGGGCGACGAGAGCTACTCATTTTTACGGGACAAATATTTATTGGCTATATTGATCGGGTTTCGCTGCGGCTTGCCGCGGCGCCTCTTGACAAAACACGCGTACCCACACACCGAATAATGTCGATTTCGCGGTCAAATCAATCGAGCAACGGCACAAGCGTACACACGCCCGCGCATACTATAATACTTCGATAAAATTCTCGAGTCTCCGATCCGACCTATTCGATGGGTTCATTTATATTTCCTCATTTTTCATAGTTTTCGAGTAATGACGATTTTTTTTGTGATTTTTTACAAATCTTCCGAGCGAACATGGTTGAAAAAAAAGGCAAATCAGTTTTGGAGCTGTGCAGAATTGTACAGTTCCAGAATTCTGTTTTTCTTTCCATCATCCAAATTAGTGAAAAATAACATTTTTTGAATCTTCAACGACGCTGTATGCTCATTAAAATAGTAATACAAACCCGTGTGTTGATAATGCTGAACAAAAGCATTAATTTAAAGGGAAAAAATGGAGAGCTCTTGTCTGCTGTGATCTGAATCCGAATGAAGAATCGAGTAGGAATTGTTCGAGTCGGTTGATCTTGAAATTTTTAGGATGTTGGGGCTTTCTCAGCCCCGAGGAGGGGGCGGGGTTGGCGGGCTCGGCTGTTGAAACGAAGTCGAAAAACGTTCGAGAAAGAAATACGGGGAGCGGGCGAGCGCTCGCGCGTAAGTGAAGAAAACAGTGCAACGCTATCGGAGCGCTGGAGCAAGCCGAATATACGACTCTTTATCGTAATTTAGGTCGACTCAGATAAGAAACGTGTCTAGAGTATTTTCATTTATCCCGTGAGTTCTAAGATTTCACTTGCACCGTATACTCCGGCTGGAGCCCCGGACGGAAAGAGCAGGAAATGAAACGTTGATGCAACAACGATAGCTCGATGGATCTTTCGGGTGTATAAATGAGAGTCCGCAGGGAAAATTCTTCAGGTTAAAAATAATTTGACGAATAAGTTAAGAAAATCCGAAGGAGAATCGGTGCGAGGGAGAGAGAAACGCGCCACGAAGAATTTTTTTCGGTTTCAAAGACCACTAAAATTGTCAGATTTTTCTAGTTATTAAGGTACTTCCAATAAAGAGTGTCTGGCCTCGGGAAAAAGTACGGGATACGCTTTCCCTCCGCTGGGATGAATCGAGCGGGCGCTTTCAAGCATGCCGAGTAAATATTACCAAAGGAAGAAACGCAAAAGGCGAGATTCATCATATCCAACTGCTGAAACATCAGTGACGAGTGAATGGGAACACGAACGAAGGAGAAAAAATAAACAGCATCATTCGGATTCCCATATCGCTTCGTTGCTACACAACTCCGATGGAGCCTTTCCTCCATTTCCTTTCAAAAGTAATCTATTATAATGACTGACGCTACGTTATTTTCATTCTCTTTTTCATATTCCTTATAACTAGGTAGTGCTACTCACTGATTTATCCAACGACGCGCGATGTCGTGTGGACGTCGCTCTTACCTGGAACGACACAAGAAAAGATCGAAATCGTTCCGATTGCGAGAAATGAAATTTGAAAGACTCGATTTGTTTGGTGCATCGTCCCAAAGATTTGATGAATTTTTAAGAAATGCCAGCTCAGGTTGGGTGCGTCTTATGAATAGGATGCCATAGGAATTACGCTGATGTTTGCAACGTTGGAGTGCGACGAAATGATCTAAAAAAAGCCTCCAATAATTCGTATAGTTTTTCAACCTACACCGATGTTTCGTGAAATAAAAAATTGGTCAATGACAAATGTTTTATTCCTTCATTTCGTTGCAAATTTCAGCATCGCACCATATAGAAATGGATCAGTTGTTAAAAATTTTTGCTCGTCCATTTCGTCGAGCCAATCGGTTTCGACATTTTTATTTATCTTTCGCAAGTACTCGAATATTACGCGTATCAAGAAAACCAAGCTCGAGGCAGAATAAACGAGAACTATTTGTATAAACTGCCGCGAGAAAACGAAGGCAACTCGCAGCATTCCTAAAGAATTAATCTTCGTTCTTCCTTCAAGCTGCTAAACATACCTACGAACTTTCAGTCCGAACATGAGCATACGCGTGTATAAATTTCCATGAGATTTTCCCTCCAGGTTCAACGAAAACTTACAATCTCATCTCATAACTCATACCTCAACTACGAGATGATTTTATTCTGCCTCCATTTCGGGATTTCGAATCAATCTAGCTTTTTAACGCTGTGTACTCCGCGTATATCTCGAAATTTATCGTTTTCAATCGTGGATACCGAGAAATGTAATATCGGGTCGATATCTGAGAAGGGTAAGTGCGAGGGTGGAATTTTTGCGAGTTGGCAAAAAACACTTACCCTTTGATTGCCATTTGGATTGAAATCCGATATGGAAAAGGTGTCGACGATCGAATCGAAGCGCACGAGTTTCTTCGCATGATGGGGCTTCTTGCTTCGTGCACAAATTGAGCACATGGCTGGATTCGCTGATATAATAGGGGGCATATCGAAACTCGTCTCGCCGAAAATTCACTATGCACTTTGTAACTCCGGAATAACAATGGTTTTCGCTTCGGTCAATGAGACTTCGTAGCCGCGTATAGATATACACATATTTCTATATTAACTTGATTTCATTAAAAACTTTTCGTTACGAATGGCTCGAGCCAAGGTTTATCGTCGATTTCACATAAGGCTTTATTATTGTCGCGTTTTCGTCTTTTGTTTTTTTATTTTTTTTTCTTCATTTTATCATTTTATTTATTTATTTTATCATTCGATCATGTTTTTTTCTCGTCTCACTGTTATGAAAAAATGATTCAGTACCGAGACCGAGTTTCCAACGGAGGAGTCAAACGTGACATCTCATTCGCACGAGGGATTTTCATTGTTGACGAAGGCTCGTTTCTGTCGTCGGTAGAGCAGTCTTCGCCGGTTACCGACTATCGAAAAACTGCGCAAAAATTCGTAATCGTTGCGGCGGTCGGCTGCGAAGATTTCCAGCCGAATTGCACAGACTTTTTGGTAAAACGATATAAATTTTGCGCAAGTTGAGCTGTAGATGTGCGATGCACAAACTAATGTATCATTTTTTCAACAATTTGCGCACTCTCCCTCCCAAGGGCGGATCATTAGTTGGGAATTCGATCGGCGGATGACGAACGAGAGTCAAGTTCGAGTCCAAGTTCAGCCTCGATCAAATTATAGCGATATTCGCCAGGCCGAATTCTCGCATAAACAAATGAAAAGCGCAACGGTGAACGGAATGCATCCAATGACGCGTGAGGCTATAACTCGATCGTTCGTCAACCCGACATTCGTTCCGGCTATTCTTTCGCTCGCTCCGACGAAGATTGTCGCCGCAACGAGGACACGCGCGTCATTTAAACGTGTCGCGTTTCTACCTATATATAAATCTACCTCGCGGGGCTGCTGCATCGATGCTATCTCGGCAATACTACTTCGCCAGGCTCCCCTTCGGTTGCCCTTATTAGCGACTCACAGCGAGGGCTCAGTCATCGTCGTTGTCGCTGTGTTTTGGGATCCGGCGTAACCGCATTGATATTAAGCTCTTTGCGCATGTTTGTTACGATTTTGATCACGCAGCGAATACCCGGGAGCTGGGATCGTCGCGTGCTCAACTCCACGGCGATAATTTCGCAAAAGAATTCGCGCCGATAATAATTTACTGCTATCAAGCGACCGAACGACTTTTCCGTCGTAGAAAAACAACGGCGAAACCGAACGATAATTTATTAAGAAATAACGCTTTCGGAGGCGAAAAATTCTGTTGCATTCCCAACGAGTCTCAGGAGAGGCGACATTTTATGCATAATAGATCCGTGGATTCGAGTTTATCGTGGATTTGGAACAATTATCGAAAAAGCGTGTGCGACGCGTGTTTTCCTTACAAGGATCGCAGCAGCAGCAACTGCGATAGATTCGCAGAGATTTTTGGCACTGGTTGAGCATCCGGTTCGCGAGATATTAAATTCGGGAAAAGAAAAATGGTGTTGTTCATTATAAAAAAAAAGGCGCGTGGTAATCCCCGACGAGTGTTTCAGCGCTGACGGGGTCTCGGACGTGCCAAAAGTAATGTTCGAATCGAGCGGGGATGTTCGAACGCGAAATAAGCATGGTTCGCACGTTTCTGCTGGGATTGGTGAATTCGATCGTTTTCCCGTAAGCCTGTTCCGCCCGGTCTGCGTGTGTGCATCCCCGAGCATTCGCTGCTTGGACAACTGCGCCGGTCGATAGCCAGCTCGTGCGAGACGAGTTTGGACGAAGCACCCCGATTCTAGATGGCCACGACGGATCGACGTCAGTCCTCTTGAACGCACCTTGCGAGATGGCCGACAACGTCACTCGCGCTAACCAACGTTTTTCCGGTTAATCGGATTATATTCTGCTTTGTTCGTTTCACGCAATCGATAAAATCCACTCGCAGCGAACAAATATTGCGGAGACTTTTACACGCATTTTTTCCTGCGTCGTTGCAGTCATTAATTCCGATCATGACGAAAACAATACTGAAAGAGTCGCTATGATTCGCGATGCCCTTTTGTTCAACAAAGATGCGCATCAAGATGCGCTTTGATGTACTATCAAGGCTCTTGGTTATTCCCCATGAAAATGTCACGGCTTCACTCGCGTCACTTTTCGTCCGTTGCACCGCAACGTTTCTTCTCTCTCTCTCTCTCTCTCTCTCTCTTTCTCTGTTTATTTATGAACAACGCATGAAAACGCGCGCCCCAAATAAAATAATTGCGTTCACCGGGATGAACGAGTTTCGAGGGCTCAATGTGTGCGTGTCCGTGTCCAATGGAATTCGGAGGGGCGGGATCGTTTACCGGTAGAAAATGTTCAAGGGTAAAATATATAATGAATGGAAATAATGTAACCGCGTATACTGAGCTGTGCCATTGAACGCACTGAGGCCGCGTGCACCCCTACAGTACCGCCTTAACATGGGCGAAAGGGAATAGCGAACGAGGAGAGTGTTGACACTTTGTGTGCAGTAAATGAGAGTGACGTGAAAAAGGGCTTGAAGCGAGTTCTCATGCGAAGAGGGACTCGAAGCGATTTTCCTTCTCGCCGGATATGGTGCAAGACGTAAATGCGGATAAACGATATCCATTTCCAGTTGCCTTGAAATTCGAGATCCAAAATGTCCGCTGTTGGTGCGTTGTGCGATGATAATGGCGAATGGCGGATGAAAGGAATGGAGAGTACGGTTGCGCGTGACGGAACGAGAGCGAGAGCGCAAAGGCGAGACAAGCGGGGCTGACGGAGTCGTACATCGATAAAATGACGCTGATATTTTCAAGACGGGCGATTAAATGGTCCGAGTGAGGAGAGCAGGGAACGAATGAATATTGTAGTTTAAGCTCGCGTCCGGGGGAGGAATAGTAGTAACGAAAGCGAAGCACACCGGCCTGCCATCTCGTGCAAACTACACACAACTCGCCGATTACCGGAGCTTCGAACGCCGGATCTTGATCCGAAGTGGGGATGGGGACGGAGTAGCGCAGTAGAGTCCCGCACCGTACTTCCTTTAGTCTCGCGGCTGCTTTCATCAATCGGACCAACGAAAAGTCCTTCAACGAATTCATCCCCGGACTCATCGAGCTGCGTCATTATCCTCGTTTATTTAATACGGGGCTCGCTTTCGGAGCGCATCAATATTTTCAGCGACGATCATTTCTTTTATTTTCAAGCAGATAGGTAATGGATGGGGTGCAATTTGGTCTCGAATCAAAGTGCCGATCACCCTTCTTTCGCTTTCTCACTATTTCGAGCTTCTGAACTGTCGACCCGCTGACCTGACTCTCTATTCAATCGTTGTGTTGTGAAATATGTTGTTGTTTACGTGTACAAGTTCGATGTCGTTGTTTGTACGATTTTTTTTTTAATGCCATATCAAACATGGTCGTAAATTATGAACTTTTATGAATTGAAAGAACTCGCTTTGGGCCGTAAAAAACCACCAAGGCTTGACAAGCCAGAACACATGGCAAACTAGAGGCAAAATGTCCTGAGACACGATATCCTCTATAATTTTATTAAATGATTATTCGTTTTTTTACTGTTTTAATTTATTTATGCCAGGCAGGCAGAACACACACGCGCACACACATACAAACCCAAACAAACAAAAATACACACGCACGCACACAATGATTTCCTCGATTAATGGAGATAAAAATATCCAAGACGTTCAGTCTTACTAGTGTAGGATATTATCAAATCGAGAATATTATGGCATTAGGACATTTTATACCAGGATATTTCGAACCGAGGAATTTTATCCCAAGAATAATTTTTCTGAGGATATTTTGTTTCAGGATCTTTTGATCGTGCACCAAAACATATGAATGCATAAGAACGCGAAATACTGCACTGGGGAAAAAAATTGTTGATTCACCAGCAATCGATGTTATTAAAAGAGTTTTTTTCATTTAATTGCAACGCTTTTTCATTCGTTTAATCACGACCTCGTGATGATCATATATTCCATTGGCACCCCATAATGCCACATTTCGTTGTCCCAATGACTTCTTTTTCTCATAGAATGTATGATCGTAAAACAGTCGTTAATTTCTGACGAGCGAACTATATTGTTTGACTAGCGATGTTCAAACATCAGTCATACTAGTTATCGTTAGATAACTATATTAGTCTCAAACGATGACCAGAGAAAAATATGAAGGTTTTTTGTTCATTCGAGAGTAAATCCCGATTCGGGGTAATAACAAAATGAAAACTCGGAAGTGAAGAGTCGAGTTGGCAGCGGCAGAGGGATCTAAGCAACGACAAAATACAGAAAAATTCTGTAGGAAGGGATAAAACTCAGTGCTTTTCCAAGAATTTGGAATTTCAGAATTTCATTATGTGAACAAATAACATTTTGGAATGAAGTGAAATTTTTAATGACACGTTCGAGCGAAGAAAAATTATGCTTGTAGAAGAAATTAATGACGTTTGATTACTATGGAAATAACAGATTGAGAAGAATAGAATGAAATTGTGAGAAAAGCGGAAGTGACGCGTAAAATCGAATTCATAAAACGGAATCAAACTATTTTCGTTGAAGAAACAACATTAATAACTATTCTCTGAATTATTATTGGAATTATTTTATAATTAAGATTGAAAATAATGTCTCGTCGAAAAGTGACAAATCCGAGATTTATTAGAACAGCTCAAGAAAATAATCAAGCTTCTACATGCTTGTGTTTACGTCTAATTATTTTTTGCTCAACAATAGTAAATTGCGGGATTTCTTTGTAAGTCTCTGGTGAACTCATTTTGGAGAGTGGTATTTTAAGAGAGAGAGAGAGACATTTCAATCGAAAGAGTCGTCCCGCTAAAATCCTGATGAAAGACTCTTTCCTCGCTCATGTTCCGCGACCACGGGCGCGCATGCAAAAGCCGAGAAAAAGAAAGAGAGTGGATGGAAAAAGGCTTCGAGAGCGGGAGTCACGAGACTTTAATTAAAAGCCTCACAGCCGTTTCGAGCAACGAAAACAATGTAGCGTTCTATCTCGTCACTGTTGACAGTTTCACCGCTGATATTGGACGCCGTAAACGTTTCATCGCCATTCAAACACGAGCACAGAGTATAACCAGGGTGTTGTCGCCCGTGCAATGTTTACATCACTTGGGAACCGCGTGTCACAATGTCCGACGACAGTTCGTCTCACACAAAAATGTATGAATTTTTTATCTCCCTTTTCCTGACGCCCATACGCACCACAGTCAAGCCATCCTCGTATGTACCATTTTTTTCTTTCTCTCCCGAGCGTGTGCCGACTTTTGAGGCAACAAAACGTGGTACTTTGATACCAACGGAGTATTATTTCAGAGAACAAAATCCGTGATCGACGTTCAACGAAATATACCTTTGATGCGTTTCATTTATCTCCATTTTATGCCTTTTTTTTCCAGCACCCTTTGTATCTCGTTGACAGAAGCGAGTGGACGAAGGGCATTGGGAGTAATCGTAGAAACTCGAGGCGAGTAGCACCATAACGCCAAACTACTCGTTATACAAATACATTGAGAGAACAAATTACTAGAACCAATAAAATGTACTTTTGAAGCAAAAAAATCATTTATTTCATTATTCGCCAAAACATATTAGATTGGTTCCCTCATATATTTACTTGGTTAATTTATTTCACTCAATTTCATAAATTTCTGTTTCAATAACAGTAGTTGCTTTAATCTAACAATTTTTATATCAATTATATGTAATTTGTAGTTTGAATCAATAACACATTTTATGATTCAAAACATGCATGCTTTTGAAGGAAGCACTTATTCTTTTTATGAATCATGATTTTAACTATATTATATTGTTTATGTATTTTAACTGTATTATGTTATCAATTGCAAAATTATCTTTCACTGCCCATCACAGTTTATGGTACATCTCCGAAATCATTTTAATCGAAGAAAAATTCCTACCTGCATGGGGATTCGATACCTATCTACCTACCTGCCTACATCTTTCTAAGTACGCACGCTATATCCACTAGACTACCACGACATTGTTAGATATTAACTGAAAAAGGAATTATATAAGTTGCGAAAAGTATTATTTCGATTATTTATTTGTTGAACCATGATAATCACTGTTAATTTGAAAACATATTTTCACGGATCTATCACTTCATTATATTGAACTCTTATTTAATAGTAACAATTGGATTAATTATTTTAATAAAAATATTTTTAGAAACAAAATAATGGTGAATTCATTGCAAGAAAATAATTTTATCGAAAAAAGCAATTTCGTATTGAAGTTGTTTTGTTGTAGATTCAAATAATCTAATGTTTTTGATGCGATAAATGTAATTAATCCAAGCTAAAAAAATTTAATCAAATCTATCATGCATCTAATTGATACTATTAAATAAGAGTTTAATATAATGAAGTAATAGAACCATGAAAATATGTTTTCAAATCAACAGTGATTCGTTTGGTTGGACAAATAAATCTAATCGAAACATACTTTGATTTAATAAGTAAAAACATGTTCGCAAATTCAATAATTTTTTCTCTCAGTGTACCATTTCGATTAACGACGGGTGTGAAGAAAATCTGGTCAACGACAGGATCGAAACGATATTTTCACCCTAATTCGGTTGATCGACGTCGTTAGAAATTCAGGATAAAAAATTGCCTCGTGCTCAACGCGAAAAAAAACATGATTGAGAATAATTGTACAATATTTTCATCATCGATTACTCATGTTTTCATAGCGTCAAAATTATTTCGATAATACACGAAGACTCGGGTGCGTCGCACTTGCCCGAGGCCAATACCTCGACGTGGGAGCGCTCAGTCTCGTGCATCAATCACTGAGCAGGAGGCACAGATTTTCAGATCTTTTGATACCCCTTGATCCGATGCTGTGACAGCTTATGCGAAAATAATCGCTGTGCACAATACTCCGGAGAGGGGGGCAGGAGAGTTTGAGAAAAAGGCACAGGAATTCCGTGATTCGGGGTGAGTCAAAGAAAGGCGGGGTCGAAGCGATGGACCGGGCAGGAGAGAATTGTACGAGCGACCCGCCATTCGGCTCCCACTTGTTTTTATCGTCACCACAATGATTGTCTGACAATGAATTTCATCCCCTTGTTCATTGGGAATGCTCACGTGGAACAAAGGCATTATACTGGATTTTAGTTGTTGCACAACGACGCGGATAATGTACCGGCCATTATTTGTACTTGTGTTGATAGTGTCTAAGGCTTCTGACGGAATTATCTTCGAAACCAGGCGAATGGAGCACGTTTACGAGGGCTCAATCAAGTACTTTTCTGAGTCTTTGTCTCGTCACGAGGATTTCAATTTTATTTCAGTTCTACTTGTCGTCGATGTAAACGGTATATTGAACTTTTTGCTTTATATTTTCTCGAATTTAACAAATTTTGTACGAGAGGATATTTGAATGAGCACACGAGCCTAACATGTAACTTTCCCCAACAAAATTTCACCTTCGACAGAAGTAGTCCGAGTTTGGGCGAGGATGTGGAAGGCTCAATTTCATTTTAATGGTAGACTGGATGATACAATGTAGTTTGAATTCTTTCGTACGAAGGTTAGGTCGAGTAGCGCATAAAGCGTTAGAAACGAGGTTCTTATATGTTTGGTCACGTTCGATTCTCCTCGAGCTCTACCGTGCTTCGTCCCTCACGCGACTCGATTCCGTAGCCTTCCCAGTTACCCTCCCAATTTAATATTAAGCCATGGCAGACTTTTGGCGGTAACAACATTCGTAACGAAGGTACAGAAAAAATTCAATTCTACTCTGGAATTCTTTTTGACACACTGCGAAAACGAAAGTAAACTGGGCTCGACGGAGCGAATCCCTGTAAAGGGACCTAAAAATTTCGTAATTTCTCATTATATCAACACATTTTTTCACCTGTACAGCGAAGAAATAAAGTGTGGTAAATTGTGGCCGAGCATTAGTAAAGGTTAAAAGTTTCAAGGCTTCCGCTACTTCATGATTTGTTTATAAACGCACACGTGGTGTACCACGAATTATTTCATACATTCGAAATCGCGTTTGTCCTCGAGAGTCACGCGTTTCGTTAAAAGTGACGCCGTACACGTATCAGTAAAGTAATATACTACACGTTCCGTAATATTTCTGACTTTCGTATCGAAACACGTAATAATCTCTCACAGAGACATTAACATGCATTTATATCGCGAATAATTGAGGATGTACAAACGCGAGAGCTGTTTTTAGATGGCAGTCTAATTTTTACGACGTTGAAGTTTGCAACGTTGGAGATCAACGAAATGAACGAAAAAAAAAGATTTATAATTAATTATTTTTTTATTTCACGAATTATTGATGTGGCTTAAAAAATAACGAATTGGAAATTCGACAGGGAAGAAAATTGAAGATTTACTGGAATTATTTGAGAGTTTTTTTAGATCATTTCGTTGGACTCCAACGTTGCAAACTTTAGCGCCATTCTTACAGTTCAAGATTTCTTTTCTATGCCTGTGAAATTTCAAGACCCTTTATGGACTGTTAGGTTGAAATGTTAACAGTTGAAAAGTATAGGAATTAACATGTGGCTTATGGCCACAATATTTTACTGGCCCCTTCGACCATCTTCAACCCAAATTTTGATATACAGTGGCGTGCAAAAGTTTCGAGCCACTTATCAATCAACTTATCATTGAAGAGTGGCCCACAATTTTTGCATGCTACTGTATTTCTAAATTAGATGTCAAAGATTAAAAGGATTCTTTATGTGAATTGAAGTGCGAGGAATCTAACGGTACGTTAAAAAAGGGGGGGGGGAGTCTAAGGGCCATCTGAATTAGAAATATTGTGTTGAAAACGACAAATGGTTAAAGAATCTTGAAACTTTGCAGGCTTGTTATAAGGGCAACCTATATCGTACCGTCAATGGAAGTGACAGCTGTACTTTTTCAGGTTATAAAAGGTTATCTCTGATCTAATACGTCAACTGACTACGTTCAACGTTGCCAAACGTTGAACGTAGTCGTTGTACTATCGAATCCTGTGAAAGACTCGAAATGAAGTATTTTCTGCAATGAGCTCAACTTAAATATTATTTCCGATTAAAAAATGAAGATAACGCTTTTCTACTAACATTGTGCTATATATGAATGACTGTGGTAATTCCTTTAAAAAAATATGGACAGACTGTCAACTGACTGATACGACGCGCATGTACATCCTTAACAATGCTGAAGTTTGCAACGTTGGAGTCCAACGAAATGAAGGAAAAAAACATTTTTAATTCACCAATTTTTTATTTCACAAAGTATCAGTGCAGGTTGAAAAACTACGAATTGGAAATTCGACAGGAAACGAAATTGGAGAGTTACTGGAATTTTTGGAGAATTCGTTTAGATCATTTTGTTGGACTCCAACGTTGCAACGACGCTGAAGTTTCCAACGTTGGAGTTCAACGAAATGAACGAAAAAAACGTTTTTAATTCACCAATTTTTTATTTCACGAATCGTTGGTGCAGCTTGCGAAACTACGAATCGCAAATTTGGCAGGGAACAAAATAGGAGGAATTATTGGAGAGTTTTTTTCGATCATTTCGTTGGACTCCAACGTTGGAAACTTCAGCGTCATACGTTGCAAACTTCAGCCTCGTTAAGGCCAAAACATTTTGCAATACAGGATGAGCAAGTTCACGAGTCGAGGAACGTAACAGGATAATCATCAATGTCTTCATTCGTGCAGAATGGTTCGGAAAATTCGTACGAAAGGGTGAAACCCGAACCGACAAACTTTCGAATCGATGACGTTGAAGTTTGCAACGTTGGAGTCCAACGAAATGATCTGAAAGACCCTCCAATAATTCCAGTAATTCTGCAATTTCGTTCCCTCCCGAATATGCAATTGGTAGTTTTTCAGCTTGCACCGATACTTCGTAAAATAAAAAATTCGTTAATCATAAATATTTTTTTCCTTCATTTCGTTGGACTCCAACGTTACAAACTTCAGCGTCGTTTCGAATCGTATAAGTAGATAATACCGCTCCACATTAAGGAGGATGGCTACATTCGTCAAAATGATAAGAAATCGATCAAATTTGGTGACAACGTTCTTCAACATCAAGTGCGAAGACGCAATTTTTTTCAAAATTTTCTTCTGCTTAGTTATCGAGTAATTACGCATTAAAGCAGATTTCTTATGCCCGAAATGTATACATGGAAACGCTATGCTTATACACGTGAACTTTAGTGATCAATTACTCGATAACTGTACAGAAGAAAAATCTTTAAAAAATTGTATTGTCAAATTTGGCATTAAAAAATATGTTCACCATATTTTATTAAATTCTTATCATTTTGAAATTTTTAATGTATTTAACATGGCTTAGCATGGCAACATTGTATCGTCGCTATGCACCCTCCTTAAGAACCGCCAGGCTGATAAAAGCTATTATTGTCGCCATTATCCTCTTTATTGTCGATTTTTGTTGCTTCGATAAAATTTGTCATCGAGCGTATATTTTCGCGATTCCAGAATTTTATCACCACCAGCAAGACTGCACGCCGGGCATTCAGTTGATTTATAAATTCCATTGAATCTCATGAAAGCAATTTATCGATGGTTTAAGACGGTTGGGAGAGTTGAGAACGCCATTCGAAATTGGGACAGCTTGACATTTATAACCACTATGGAGTAGGAAGCTGATTCGCTGGGATGTTACACATTTATCCGTAATATTTTCAAGTAGGACGATGATAGAGCCGGTAAAAGTAACAGAACGCGATGAAATGACGAGTTATAAAAAGTATTGAATATTAACAGCGGGCGCGGTATTTCAACTGCCGGGAAATCACGAGTCTCTTACCAGAGCGTTCGAACTATTTTTTGTTTACCTCTTCGTCATGATACGGCCAAGTGTAAAGTAATCACTTTGACCCAGAGTGAGGTTTCTCAAGGAGTACGAAAAGAACGAGAGCATCGGCGAATTCATTTAAAACTGGTCTTGTCAATGACGTCTGGAAATCTTTCAATATCACTACGTTATGCGCAGTTTCTTTTTCCATCGTCCGGTTTCCTTATTGATCATTGCCTGTTCAATAAATTTTTCATGGAAAACAAAAAACTTGCAAACACAGATCGTTTATCGGAACACCAAGTTGAGCGCCGTCGTATTTGCTCAATAAAAAAAACCTCTTCTGATGGTTTATTGTCACGAACTTGTGCAACGTTTACGACGACCAGTTACAACGATGCGATGCGAGCGGACTGTTGATGCACGTGTCACGCGCCAGGCGCTAGCCTCAACCGACGATCGAGCTTTTACGGTTACCCCTGTCCTTGCGACTGTGCTCCCATCTGATGGGAGATTTCGAAAAGCCGAAACCGACTGTGTCTCGTCCTGACTTCTCACGTCAATAAATTACATCGAGGCCTGATGTTTTTCGATCTCGACTATTCATTAATGTTAGTTTAAAGAACACCGCGCACTATTTCGTTGCATGAAGAACGTTCGAGGTTCAAACGCATATCGATAGATTTTCAATATGAAACGGGGTTACATAAAACTCAAGTTGTACCAGCGGCGGCAAGTACACAAAGCGGAATTACGTTTCTCGCACAATTTCGCTATCCAACGGGAGCTAAAGCGAGCGGTCGCCGGTAATGCAGGTATTTCGGCTGGACGTAGAGCTTTTCTAGGGATTTGCAATATCGACGATTCACGAGTTGTCCCACCGAGAATCTTATTCTCCCGAAGCTCGTCCGTTAATTGGGAGCTTTAGAAGGAACTCATAAATTTTTCGAACAGATGGCGATTCGAGAGAGAGGGTAATGCACACGCGCCGGAAGATCCTTTCTTCCGCATCGACCCAATATATTTTATGAGGCAAAGTGCGAAAAGCTCGTGATATTCGCTGTTTCCATGTACACTGACCCCGATCAAACGAAACGTCCAATCCATGATAGTATTTCGTTGATTATGATTTTGAATTTTTCTTTTTTTTGCTTACCTTGTTCAACGTCTCATGATTCGCGAGAATATGCTGCGCTCCTTCCGGATGGAGGATTTTCTCCGCCGAATTTGGTCTTGACGCACCATCGAGATGCACAGTTTCTTTGACTAACGGGGGAGATGGCGGAGGTGGTACTTGTTCTTCCACGCCTGCGTTGCTATATCTCGTTTTCTGCAATCAGAAGTACAAAGGACATGTTTCGTTTAGACTTTTGCGCGATACCGAGTCGCCTATGCGCGTGGCAAAATAAACTGCACCCGATAACATTAACCTTCGATTGATTTCCGGCATTGGGGGAGAAGAATCTCGATTGTAAATTCACGAAAATCATATCCGTCCATTCGAATATGGAATCCGAAACTAATGGTATTATACGGGGCGCGAAACGCCTTGCCCTTTGTCCATCATTCGAGTGACTGACGAGCGATGCAGGGAACGCGCGCGCTGCTCGACGAGCATATTAACAGGTGGTCACTGTTACAAATGAGGACCGTTGATATCGCGTCGCGTCATCACACGCTTATATTCTACACGGATGGACTGCGCGAGAGGGAGAAAAAGCGGGCGCGGCAAGTGGGGCAAAGGGCAGGGGTCCCGAAGATGGTGCAGAGTGGTATTTGGAATGGGCGAGAGTGAACGTATAGCCCAGGAGTGTACGAGTTAATCGCATAAAATCCTGGATTTATCAGACCCTTGAGAGGCTTCCTTGATACTGAAACTCAGTAGTTGACAGTGCGGTCAGCGGGTATATATAGCTGCCCAGGGATCAACCATCCGATTGTCTCCACGAGAGCTTCCCACGTGCTATATACGCTTGAACCACAGGGCCAGGCGCTCGCGCAAATATACACGGAGAGAATTTTATAGCAAAAATTACTATGTTTTTATAGTAACGTCGGACGACATCGATATTATAATGATAATCGCTACAGAGTGTGTCAAATAATGCAAAAGTTTGGGGAAGCATTACGACAGTTCATAGTAAAAGACTATATCAAAAAAATGAACACCGAGCGAATTTTTATCAAAAACATAGTAAATAATGAAATGCGATTTGATGAAAATTTAGGAAATAACATAGCAGTCGTTTCTCTGTGCTATACGAAAAATAGCATAGTTTCGTATTTTCCCTTTTACCGCACTGAATTTTGCTCAATAAGATTGAAAAATTCATGGGCTCAGTGGCACGTAGTAAAATTTCAAGCAATTTGTCCAGTCCAATTCACCAATTTTTAACATTTCGCCAAAGACACGAATGACACTCGGATATCGATACATCGTTCGATGTAAGAATGTCGCAGACCTAAATTTTGCCTGTTGTACATAGTAAAATTTGAGAGAACTGCTTTCGGCATCAAAATTACTATGCACTTTGGTGAAATGTAATAGAATGGCGATATAGAACTGCTATAAAACATAGCAAATTTTTGTAGCAAATTCATTCGAAATATTCGTATAAAAGTCTCTCCGTGTACTTGAAAGAAAATAGTTAAAGACGATCACAGGGTCACTTCAGTGTCGGATTAATTTTCAAAGGTTTCTCGACGATTGCACCGAAAAGGTGACGAATTGTTTGGTGACATCGTGCCCCGATACGTCTAGATTTAAATCCAAAAGTCTAATGGCACTCACAGCTTCAACCAGGTGCTCCGGTGATGATTTCCTCTTTTACGGAAATTACGTGCTCACGTTAATACAACTTCGATACGCTCTGAGCTATTAAACTCAGCTTTACGTAGATGGAATCATCTGGAATATATTTTGAACGAGTAAGATTCCCGGGAGCTTCAGGATATTAGTACAAAGTTCCTTAATTGCTTGTCATTAACGCGAAATGCTGGCTAATTTTAAACTCTGTTAACCAAGTGCTCTTGTCCTAAACTTTGTTTTTTTTTTTTAGGACAAATAAAACTCAAAGTGTAATAAGCGTTTTACAAATTTGAATTTTACGCCTACTGCGTATTTGATGAAGAGAGCGAAAGAGTGGGAATCTTGGTTGCTCGTTGGGATCTTCGTCGATCGCTCCTCGAGTAGTAATTCCGGGACCGTCGACACGCAATATCATACGATAACTTCATCGCAGAATTTCTCACCGTCGCGGCTCCTGCGTCTTTACCTTCCTCGCATACAAAATCCCGGCCGGTTTGCCCAGAAGCACGACATCGGTAGAAAACATCCAAGACCGAAAAGGGACTCTTCGATAACTCAAAAGAAAGAAAGATACACTGAAAAAAAGGATTGGTAAATTAAACTCACCAAACGCGATAAACGAAAATGTGTTAAAATTCATCAAATTTAGTTAAACTTCAACACGTAATAGTTGATTTAATAACACTGATTTGGTTAATGTAACTACCTAGTTCTATCAATGAAGTACTTCATACTTTTTCAATCCAATCACATTTTGATTGTCATACAATCAATTTTTTTTTCTGAACTTATACTCTGCATTTTTAAAACTCTGGTGTAACTAATTACAAAAAAAATGTATGGCAAATCTATTGAAGAGTTCATATAATTTTCGACCGTGTATATTAATTTTTGTTTCTTATTCTCGTTTAGCATTTTTGAAAGGCCATTGTTGGAACCACAAATCGCGCATATCCTGAAATTCAACTTCACATGTATATCATTTTCCAAACACCTGCAAATAAATTTCGAAGTTGTACTGTATTTTCAATGTTCTCGAACTCGTTTTGAATATTGAATAGCATGTATTGTAAATTTCACACCAGTTATAGGAATTTATAATACTGTTTTAAATTTACCCCACAAGTGTATTAATTTTCATTTCATATTTTTCTGTATAGCAAAATATATATTTCTGTATAGTAAAAGTATTGTAAATTTCATAAATTTTTTTACAGTGCACGTGGTAATCGATATATCAAAGTATTTTGCTGATGTGAATTACCTGCAGTTATATGTTAGATAACGGATATAAAAAAAAAGAAAACGGATCTATGCTCATAAAAATGATTGCTCTCTCAGGATTTTTGAACCACGGAGAAGTTACAATTTCTTTTGTTTGTTTTTTTTTTTAATATAAAAAACTATCTATACCAGATTTGTGAACAGTGACCTCGTAAAAGTTTGAGTGGTCATTTTCTGTAGCGGAAGTGAACTCATTGGGTGCGTTATCAGCGATCCCAAAACCCGCTGAAACAAATCTCAGGTCAACTGGGTTGATTTTTAAAAAATCATGCGCCATTTTGAATTTTGAAAATCTGATATCGGATTCGTCATCAGCGACCCCAAAATCCTCTTACGTGTATCGCTCACTATCAATTTTACGAAGAATAAATACCTCAACTGGAGATTCGACAAGTTATTTGAATTCGATGATATATCGATGTGTCACGACGATCCTTTTTCGCATCGCGTGAGCTGACAAAAAAATTTGAACTATCAATAAAATTCGTTCATAAATATTTTGATGGTTAATAAAAATGAATTTGAACACCAAATTCTCTCGTACGAAAGGCTAAATTGTGGAGTCGTGTTCGGTCGTTCATAAGCAAGAATAAATTCCTTGAACCATCGCATCCGGTCGATTCGCGTAATTCACAAAATACCATAAAATAACAGCAATCAAGCGTATTTGCTGTAAAAAAATTGCTGCGAAAAACAATGCCAGGAGGAATGGCAAAGACTTCAGATCTCCGTTGCTGAATTTCCATCGGTATGGCGCTCACGTAGTCGCTGAATCGACGAAGGGAGTGACGAACTATAGATACCCAATCGATCATCGGACGGCGCGACAATAATTAACTTCCGACGTATGTACACACTCGACGTAACGCGTGTGGTAATATCCGGTAGTCGTTGTTATTCAAAGTTTGTATACACCGCATATATGCACAGGAGACTAGAAACATAATATCGAAATACTGTGACAGGAGACCAAAATTTGATATTTACGAAATTCCTTGCACGTGTAACTCGCTTAAGAACACCTGTCGGAGGGGAGAAACTATAATTTACCAAATAACTTTTGGATGACGAAAATCGTCGAAATGATTGAAATGGTGCATCCCACGAAGGCCTTAAACATAATTTTTTAAAGTTCCTTTCAATCACAAACATTCGTTCGACTTTTTGCTGCTCAATCAGTCACACGAAAATTTTGGGATCACGCGCAAGCCCTGCTTGGCTCGTAAGTTTTTTTTTCAACTTGTCTCCACGTTTCAGTAAAGCGTTCCGCGACCATCGAATCGGCTGCTCTGGCGGCTATCCAGAGTGCCCCTTCAAACATGCCGCGGGAGTGTTGCTGTGCTGCTTTTCTAAGAATTCTTTTCTAAGAAGAAAAGAACGACTGCATGATATTGTTATCTAATTTTTGTTTCTATTAATGAAAAACGACGCAGCGTCCGTTCATGCCAACCGGAATGAACTGCGCCGCGATGATCGGCGGCGGGCTAAACGTTTCAAGTCGATGCCAGCGAAGCGGTGTTGCCGATGAATTTAATAACGAAGCGGTCACGGGGGAGGAACTAGCTTAAGGAACCGCTGGCTAATTATACATTCGTTCCTGGATTCTCCTTTTTACTTCAATATTTTTCATCCATTTGTTGAGGGGTGTTGCACAGTCAAACGTACACACACGCGCACGCACGGCGATAAAACCTAAGCGACTTGAATACGGAGAAAAACGAATGGAAAAAGCACGGAAAAGTGAAGATGGAGGGGAGCTCTCGAGAGACATAAAAAATGTAAGAGACGCGAAGAAATGACGAGATCTTTGGGTATTCCGAGCGTGTCGGAAGAACACAGGGGAATATTATGCACGACCCGGACTCTGCCCTCGCCTTATTCTTTCGCATTGTTTTTATAGCCGGTTTTTTTTACTCCCTTCTTTTTTGACTGCCACGCTTTTGACTACATTTCTTTTTTCCATCGTCTAGAGATCCAAAGAGGAGAAATGCAGCGAAGGCAAAAATGCACGAGAGCCCCGTCGAAGGTCGGGAGGAAAAAACGCGTTGAAAGAGTGCACTCGTTTCTGGTTTTGACGCGACCAGAATTGGCTCTGACGAGTATCCTAGTCGCGAGGGTGACGATCTCGAGTATGGCACACAGCTCGGTCCTCCCTGAGGAACGGATCTCGCGTTTACATAACTATCTTTATTCACTCGTTCCTCGTGGTAACTCGTCATAACTTATGATACGAACGATTCCACTGCGATTCCGCACTTTAGATTAATTGCTTTTCCGAGCCGATCATCGATCGAACCGCGTCAAGCGGTTTCGTTATCTTTTGTCCAGCATTCATTTTTGTGATGAAAATTTATTGCTTTTATACGCGTATTTTCTCTAGTTTTGAAAGCACGACCGACCGCGCAAGCTTCACGATTCAATGATTAAGACTTGAAAATGTATATTTTTTTTCTCTACAGCGTGGTGTTCGCCACAATTTCTCCGAGTTCACGCCCCATTTCCAAACAGGCAATCTTCGTCTTTACTTACATGAGGTTACACCGCCTCTGGCTCACTGACCGATCGTCCATTTTCTCACAATGGATAAGTTACCGACGACGAATCTCTGTATCATCAATACTGAATTTTGCAGAAATAGCATCGCGCGGAAAACGAGCAAAACTTTTCAAGTAATCTTATATCGTTTTACAGCTCGAAAATCGTGCCGGTAAACAAGGAAATCTCGATTGAGTTTGCTGTTGGAGTAAGTTTGCACGATCGAAGGATGCAGAGAGTGAAATTCCACGAGAGGAGAGCAAAGTTTGTTTGTACCCATTGGCAAATAAGACTCGATTTTAAATGTCAAAAACAGCACTCCACAATGGGCACTTATAGGAGGATTCAGGAAGTACGATTAAATCAGGGAGGCATACGCGTTACGAGGAATATTAAATATTTGATGAGCGTGTACTCTCTCCCGACGCCATTACGAATTCATCCGTCGAACATTATCAACAGGAATTAGCATTTAAATTACAAACCTGATTGTGGTCATTGTGTATGGGGTCATCAGGACTGGCCGATCTGCGACCGTAAATGTTCAACAGAGTCTGGGTCAACGGAAAGGCGGAAGCTGGACCTCCCTGGAAATAAGGATCGAAAAAAATGAGAAATAAAAATACAAAGTCGATTATAATCACATATATTCGGAGAGTGAAATGCGGAGATGAGTCACGCGTTGACACTCATTATTATTTGGAAGCTCGCGACACTGTGCCATTTTCAACTTTTATTCGCGATGCCCAAATATTCGAGGGTCGATCGGACATTTTTTAATAGTGCAACCTTGTCATTTGTGACGTTACGGGGCGGATGGGAAAAAAATAAAATTTATTCCCTCGTCGTGGCGCAGATGCCGGTGGATTTGAGTATTATTTGGGGCTGACGATAAAACATCGTCCGTCCCGTTAACGTCCCTTAATCGCAGCATTTATATAAATATGCGTATAATGACGTTGAAAAATATATAAACCGATATCACGCTGGCTACCCAATGAAATATAATCGCCCGTACGACTCGACAAGAGGTAGAAAAAAATACAAATGTTCATTGTCATAAATGTGGAGAGCAGGAGATTGCAGTATTTCATTTGGCACAGTGTCATACGGTACATACGAGCGTTGACAGTATAGGCAGAAAAAATATATCGCTCGTTGGTCGAGGGAGAAAAGGTCGAGTGGGGGGTTCAAATGATTTATTACGAAACACGCAGCGCGGGGGGTTGACCCATCTTTTATTCTTTCCCGCAGGTTTTATATCCGTACGTGGGAATAACGCGTACGGCGATCGGCTTTTTTTGTCGCATCCCTGTGGCTATGAAACATTAGTTGTTATTTTTAGCTGAAGAAAATAAACAACAAAAATCAAACGAGACTGCACAGGCGTTCGTGTGTGACTGTAAAAATAGCGCGGCGTATCATCTCTTTGCCTGGACACATGACCGATCGTTTCCGAGGCTAAATTTGTATCGAGTAACTGCGTTGAAAAAAATAAATGCGGCAACATTATTCGGGTACCGTGCAAACCCCCCGCCCCGGCGCGGAATTGTAATTGAAAGGTATTCAAGGGGATCGGGTTCAAATCCTCGGAGGAATTGGAGCTATAAAGAGAGGGAAAAAAGAAGGCGCGCCAGGGGTGGCGGTAACCAACTGGAGGAGGAGCCAGCTAAATGAAATCCGAGGAGCGAGATACACAACGAGTCTCCGTATACATCTGTGTCCGTCCGGGAGAATAGACAGCGAAGCGCGAGTCAGAAGTAACGATCGGAGTGTGTACGGCTTATGCCAGCTGGAGCTAGAAGGGCGATGTACTAATTGACTCATCTAACGATCATAGCGACCGACGAGTTCAGTCGTCCCGCCTTGTACTCAGCCTCTCGTCTCGCTCTCGTCATTTCACTCTTTCTTACGAGAACCCCTTAAAATTTAATTTTACGCCTCGGAAGTCTATATCATCGCTGTGTATACCGAGTATAATACACGATATTATATATTATATATAAACGACGGAGACTCGTTCTTCATTACCGAGGCAATATTTTACAGCAACGTGCCGAGCGGCTTCTTCGATAGAGCCGGAATCTTACCAGCCCCGTTATATACACTAAAAATGAAATGCAATAAGAGAAAGTTGGAAGAAGGGTGAAAAAATGGAGGAAAACGATATGCTTTGATGGAAAGAAGGCCGAGAAAAGTGTTGGCGAGCTTTCCCAACTCATTTTTGCATCACTTCGCTCTCCGCGGCACGAACCACCGCCGCGCGTTCGTTCGCGCGAGTGGCTCTCCCGTCCGTCCGTTCATTCCTTCAACGTGCCACAGCAATTTATGTCTTCATCTCTCGACGTGGCAATCTCTCGCACAGGGCGGATTACGCGAAATGACAAGAGACCGACGACGAAAGAAACCCGCGAGGTAGAGGGTAGTTTGTCTTGGCGTTGTCCCTAGTGAGATTTCGAATAACTATCGCCCTGGAGAGTGAATCAAATGAAATTCGACGCGGCGGTACTCACACCCTCGTTCGATAAGCTCCGCACGTTCTCACCAATGCCAATTCCGTCGATCGTCTCCCGCCTCCCCCTTTTTATTCGCTCGGGTACAAATCCCTTCCAGCCTAACCTACACGTACGTCGGAGTAGCCCGCCTACGCATCTATAACGGACCGAGCCGCCTGCATGTATAGAACAATGATGCACAGTTTGAAAAATTATCGGAGCAAGTGTTTTACACAATGAGAAATTCGCCAAGAGGCAGGCGTCGGTCGTTGGTGTAACGTACGTGAGCCCTCGCGATATTCATCGAACGAAGAACGTATTGGAGCGGGTCGAAGAATGGGGCAGGGGGGAACGAAGAAAAGACTAAAGTACGCGGAGGGGGGCCTGGAAATCGGTTCTATATTCCCCTCTGCTTGGGGAATTTTTCATGCTTGACTCGAGGAATTTTACTTCCCTTGGGAGCACAGGGTAAAAAAGAAAAATGCAAATTATTCTACGTACAGCTATATCGCGACGGTGAAAACTTTGGAAAATATTATTCTTCTAACGAACGCTTTTTGTACGGTAAAGCTCGTATTTGCTTGGTCGTATTAAACCGAGGGTTTCTTGCTTCTTGTTTTCTTTCCAAAGTCCTTTCGCAAGCATCGGTGATATCGCGAATGAGATTATTTTCCTCATTTTTGTTGGCAGCAAATTGAATGAATATTTAGTAAAGGCAGCTCGATGAGATGAGATTCGAGGCTTTTTATAGTCGAGAGAGATATTGATCTTTTGACGAATGCGCCTTAAATGATAACAACGCACCATCAATTTAGCCGCGCGGTGCTTCATTTTATAAATTCTCTCAATTACCTGTACATCCACAAAAGGGAGGTATCGCGAGCGTATACGACTCACCTGCGACATGACGTCGATGCCAGAGATATAAAAGAAGTAATGGTCACATTTTGCTCACTGCAGACTGCACTTCCACGGAACAAAAGTGACGAACAATCAATCGTTCCACTCGCTCTACATACTTTCTTTTACTCACTCGCTTGCACGCCCCCTCGCATTGTCGCGTCGTCCTTTTCACTATCGAGAGCTCAACATTTTAAAAGGACAATTTCCCTTTCAAGTGCTGTTAGTACGAGAGAAGAGACAAAAAGGCGCTAAATTTAACCGACACAAAATTGAGATGCACGATCGGGACGCGTGCATGCGAGCTCTTTTCACGGTGACGCTCACTTTCGGGCGCATCAACTCCTAGTTGGACTTTTTTTCTCATTTCAGTCGATCTCCGTTATTCCCGCGATAGACATTTCACTTGATTTTTATTACCCTTTTTTTATATTCACTCATGTGAATGCTTTTCCTATTCCATTATTTCGCGTGTACGATTACTCACTTGTACGATTTCTGCTGATCAATTCATTTCGCCTATCGTTTTCCTTTCTCCCTTAAACTTAGACACGAAACCTCGAAATACGCGATCATTTCGTTGCTGGAACGATTGAACCGACATTCCCAACCACATAAGGGTTTGCGTTTGCCCTCTTTTTTCAATACTCGCGGCGTTGAGCTGCTACCGCGACTCTCGATGTAAAGGAACATGCGCGGCACAATGTGCACCCGCCGGACCAAAAGAATCCCTATAATTGAATGATGAATATCTTGCAATTCTGCATTAAGGCAGTTCATACACGAAACGATTATCTTAAGAAAGTCTTTGAATTTACACAGAGTTTAAAAGGGTAGTCGACGGACACACATGTCAAATTTTAAGGGGTTCGTTTTATTGGTTACTTGGTTTATTGGTGTTTAAATATGAAGAAAAACACACAGGGGTATTGGAACTATGCGTAAGAAATCATTTATCTTTCCATATTACGAATAAACGCTTCTTACAAAGTTTATGAAAAACGTAGACAATAACAATGGAGCATATAATAAAGGTCTAGGAAAACATTCAAGACGATTGTCTTACTATAGTAATAAAGACATATTACGTTAAAGATTGAACGAAATTGATAAAATGAGCACTCGCAGAATCTTATATTTGCTTATTTCGGCATTTTGTTTACTTTTGGCTTGGTCCAATCCTGTCATAGTCTTCTGTCTTTTTATTAACACATTTATCTTTATCCATTTCGCTTTGCGCTCTCTAATGCGATTTTTTACATAAAAAACTATGGTATTTTAGCCAGGGCCGAATGAAATTTTGGGTTCAATCAGCGATGGATCCCTGTTCAATTAATGGCGTGTAATTTCATTCGCCAAAAGATAAGTTGAAAAAATGTATTTACAATTTTTAATTAATAACTCTGTCATTAATTTAGAGTGATAATATATTTAATTAGAAAGTAAAAATCGTAATATCAAAAATAAAAAAATGATTATCGTACAAGTGTGTTCATCATCTTGTTGTAAAAATTGGGTTCCTTCATTTTCGTTCGAAGCGAGATATCGAGTACGTGATTTTTTATGAAAATGGAAAAAACTATATACTCCGGTGGTATTCAAATGTTATGTACAGAAATCGTATTCGTCGGCAAACTGCGTTCAGTGAAATCGTCAGAATACCATTTCAGCGTGTATGTACGGCGATAGAGAACGAGAAAGAGAGCGGGAGATATATCCGAAGCGCGAGTTCTGCGGTACCCAGAGCACGCAACCCATTATTCCACCGGGACTGTGATCGTATATTGCGATCGATAACTCGAAGAGACTGCACGCGCGGTGTTGATCCAGCGACCGCACCATCCTTAGCTGTTGCGTCGGTAGACCGGGATCATTCGCACCAGCTTCTTGTCAATAAGCAAGTACATAAACCCTCAAATGTCAACGTGATTCTATTCGTTCGTATGAAAATTAAAATCCGCAAGTGTAGAAAGCTTTGTGAGCATCGGTGAAAAAAATGATCAAGATGATCGGAATAGTCAAAAGTTATTAGGTTTTCTCAACATTCTCAACAGAAAAACAACGTTGAGATTAAAAACTTTCTCACCCCGCCGCGCCGTGACGTAGATGTTAATCCTTCCAACAATTTCCTCTTTACGTAAAATCCTTCCTTTTTCGAGCGATTGAGTGGAGGAAAAACGAAGAAGTTGCCGCCAGTGGTAATAAGAATGTCCCCTTACGAAAAAAAGAAGCGAAGAACGTTGCGAAAAATTGGCAAGTCAATGGAAGCAGGCTCGAGGGAACAAAACCTGAAAATTGGACTTCGAGTCGTGCCAAGAAAAATCAAAGCGTCTATAAAGGACATTGAATTTAGTCGGAGGCGCACCTTGAAAAATTCTATACGAACAATCAAAAACCAAAGTGAGAAATCTCGAATTTTATTTTCTGGCAGAATCACATCAATAAAGAGCGACCAAGTTTCCTCTGAGCGTACATCGAAAATTTAATTGTTCGGCGTGCCTCCCGACGAATCGATTAATAGTAGAGAACAGTAGCAACCACTTTTCGATAATGTATCGCAGTAGTGTAAAAAATAAACATCGAAAGGTCCGGCTCGAAGATTTCAGGCTTCCATTCCCTCGCGGTGTGTATACGAAGATAGGTTTACTAGCCACATACCAAAACCATATACTTCCAACGTAGCCCTACTTCCGAAGTAATATCGTACCGCGATGGTAAGAGAGCACCATTGGGGGGGGGGAGGCTTTCTAAGGGGGTGAAGACGAGGAGCTTCCGCATAGGTGTTCCGAAGCTCGTAAAGTAACGACCTCATTAACACGACCACCAGCTGGAAAACGAGGACGCTTTTCACACGTCTACAGGAAGTTGGTGGTGCGACCCATTAAGACACACCTTTATTTATGCGTCCTTTCATTAACCGGCGCAAGCTCGATGCTCGTAAGCTCATCCGCAATTCCTTCGCTTGTTTCTCTCGTTATGTATAAATTATTGAGGTTTAAGGATGAAAAAAGGTGTAGAAGACAGGAATAAATAGTGGCAAATTTTTAACGACCTGACCCTCGATTTAGCCTCGGATGGAATATCGTAATGTCGCACATGGACTCGAACGCGACTAATGATGTTGGAACATTGTTATGCGCTAGTCCGAGGCACAATATTTTCACCGATCCGAAAGGACCACTCTTCTCGAGGTGTTTATATTTTGGTGCATGCAAACGCAACGTTGGATTTTGTCGATTCAGACGATGCTGAAGTTTGCAATAATGGAGTCCAACGAAATGAAGGAATATTATTACACACCTAGGGCAGGAAAATAAGGAAAGTCTCAGATCGCATGTAATTGTCGGCCGAGGCGAAGCCGAGGCTGACAAACATGTGGTCTGAGGCTTTACTTTTTCCTGCCTGAGGTGTGTATACGATTTTTCTGTCCGACGCAGGCGGAATGCGGCAACTTCGGCCCGGAGGACAGAAAAATAACATTTGTAATTAATCAATTTTTTACTTTTTACAAAGTATCGGTGTAGATTGAAAAACTACGAATTGCAAATTCGGCAGGGAACGAAATTGGAGAAGTACTGGAATTATTTTGGAGGCTTTTTTAAAATCATTTCGTTGGACTCCAACGTTGCAAACTTCAGCGTCGTCAATTTCAACTTAAAAGAGGCTCTCAGTAATTCGAGTTTTCAATAAAAATATCCGTTATGAACATTTGTTTCTCTTCATCTCTTTTTCGCTGTCGATATCGTGAATGCATCAAGCCGTTTGAAAAACAATAATTGAAAAGTTTGAAAAAGCTATTTCTCAAGAATTTGATGATTAGGGAAAAAAAATGTAGAAAGGTCATCGCAACGTTATTGAATTAATTATTTCATAATTTTAGGCGAAAATTGTAATCTTTAAATGTGGTTTTGTTCACGTTCACGCGCGAAACATTGTTATTTTTAATAAATCGTCATATACACACGTTTGGATAGTCCCTAAACTTAGGGATTTCGTAATTTCTTCTGTGTCGCGCTTAATCTCCGATAAAATCTGGCTGGCATGGAATTCTATAAAAATAACACTCTATTTTCCATTTTGTGCAATAAATTTTCCAAAATACGTATTATAAGGCGTGACTAATGTCCTTAATAACCGACGTTTGGTTCCGTGGGATAACCCGTGCAAACATAATGTTTACGTTCGAGAAAAAAGACTACAGGAAGATATATTTCAATAGGATTTCATGACAAATATCCTTTCAATGATTAGCAATTTTGTCTTTTTCGTATCAAACAGGCGATTTTTCCATGAAACGAATTTTCCAACATTCAAATCTATTTAATTTTTGAAAAAATGTAAATATTCTTCTGCTATATCGAAGATCTTGATATGCACGCACGGTTGGGTCATGTTACAGATCAGGATCATGATTCCCATGGAAGCAAGAATGTAACCCCGCGAACCTTGTTCTATATTTTGTTTTGAATTTTTTTCGTTTCCACAAGGATAACCATTTCAAAGTCATTGTACTCATAATGTTGGCTTATGTTTGGAGCTCGTGAGCCGTTAACGTTGCGCTCTAATAACAAGCTGGTTGTGAGCTATGTGTGCATTATAAAAATTGGATTTTTAACGAGAGAACCGCACGCGGGCGCAAACACATTTCTATTACCATACGGACGTGGTCGGGCTATTATGTCGTGGGCGGAGAGCGCGGTGTACGCTTTTCCTGTGCGGTAAACGACAAATTATCAGGGAATTTATACCAGAGTTTCCCCGTGGGAGCTCCCTCGGTATTCGAGACAGGGCTAAGCCGCGTGTATGCCTCGCGTATGTCTATAGATACACAGAATTTTACTCGCAAATTTCTATCGCGTGAAAATTAATTGATGTAACAGGATTCGCGTTAATGGTGAGGTTTTTATGAATGCATTATCATTCGTCAGCGTTTGAATTCTTGTCACGCGTCCATTGCAACGAGGTAAAACCGCGGGTTCGCTCATAGCGCGCTCGTAATTTCTTATAGCACAATCGATTGGATAATATTTTGTGGGTGTAACTTTCAATACGAATATTTCGGAGAATGGAGCTTTATTTGATCTTCTTCGTGCGTCCAGCCGCGTCGCGTTATTTACTGGACGATTGTAGAAATTAAATGAAAGCTCAGACGTTACTCAATTTTCAACACTTTTAGTTTGAAAGGAATTAAGTTCGGAGTGTCGGAAGGCTCGATGGGTCTCTAATTTGGGATCAACGGGTGAAACTTGATGAAATTTTCACACCCAAGATGGGCTGCACTTGTTGAAACAATAGAAGAACGTGGTAGGAAGACTCGAGAGCCCCGGCTCCCGAAAATTCGAACGATGTTTCTCTTAGAAAAAGTTTCAACTCGTGTCGTCACTTTGTCGCACGATACACGAGTTTCTGCTAAAACTTTCGAGTCGCTTTCCACGTTGGGGCCTACTGCTCCTCTCCGAGAAGTTAAAGTCTCTTGGAAGGCCTGACATCGGACCTATAGTAGCCTTCGGGGGTGTGGCATGCAACAGACGCAACGCGATATTCTCTCGATGTGAATAACGATGGGGATACAGCACTGTAAATTACTCATTGAAGGCTCGGATGTAAATTTAAGCAAGATCTCGTGCCCTGAAAGTTCCTAATGGTTCCGCGTCACGAGACAGCCAACATGAAATCTGAACCATTACCAAAATTCTAGAAGGATATCTTCTCTTCTAAATTCAAGTCTAAATTATAAATAAAAAATGAATAAACACTTACATTGAGAATATTTTTATCATAAGAATGTAACAAAATGCTTTCGAAATGTCATAAAAGATAAAATTTATACTTCAACTTGACTATAGTGAATGATTGAGTCTTATTGTACGAAAGAAAGTTTCTATCGGTGCAATGGCACCGAGAAAAGGGAATGGTCAATTCGTTAAAAAAAAGTGAAGCTACTAGACGAATAAAAGCACGTGAGTCAGTCTCAAAAATAAATTTAATGAAATTCCCGCGATTCCTGACTTTGCCCTAAGTTCAATCAGCCGTTACCAGCAGCCCAACGTAATGACCGACATCCGCCTTCGACACGTCAAAAACTTAAGTTTTTTCATGTTTTCTTATTTAAAAGCCCCGTAGAGTAATATTTTTTAAAAAGAAACGCAATCTGTGATTTTTTCACGATTTAAACTTTTCCGAAGCTCGAAGACCGTACAATTTTTTCACAATTATTATTGTAAGTTCTCCCATAAGGCACCGTGGTGAAAACTCAAAATTGTAAATGAAATAATTCAAAATTTTGCACCGTAAGAGGCCCCGGAGCTGTGCTTGTCGTTATCAGGGGACCTCAAACTATCATTTACCGCAAAAAAAGTGGATTTTCACCGTACTTTATCCAACGGCCGAACTACTAATACGAAGCTGCATCAAGAAAATAGATTATAATGAATAAAGCGCTGAAATTAGCACTGTAAAAAATTCAGTGAGTCGACACGAGTACACTCGCCACTCGGAGACGTACCGAATCACAACTAATCTTGTATCCGCCCGAATCTTCATCTTGAACGTATACAAAATGCATTTTATTCTCCGCATAATGCTGAATAGGTACGATGAAATTTGATAAAACCATTTGTAGAATTTCCTCTAATTCGCTCAGCAGAGCTTTTCGATTAAAACGGAACGAGTCAACTGGGTCGATTAAAGAGAAGACTGCATTGTTGATGCCGCGCTTATACGCGGTGAGCCATTAACATTCAGGGGTTTTCCATTATCGGAAATAGCCCTGACGCGATGAGTCGGTTGCAACAAGGAAGGAAGAGGTGGAAAGTGCATTGCACCGAGCAAGAAGGGAGCGTATGTAGGGATGTTCCTGTGCAAGCTTGGAAACTTGACGAGCTTGCTGAGTGCTCGTCGGTGCTTGATCCGGCTTGAAGTACTCATCCCAAACAAGCCGAACAGGAGAGGGGCCTAGGGGAACACACGAGCGGCCTGACACGACCGACACGAGCTTCTCTTCTATCTTCTACGTATGCCTTTACTCTTATACGCGTGTACATATATGGAGATGAGGCTTCTTCGGAAGAAACGATCAAATGAGAGATCGGGGCCACAACCTCGAGGCACATTCGTTCAGAGGCTATGTTCAATGACGCTGAAGTTTGCAACGTTCGAGTCCAACGAAATGATGTAAAAAAAGGCTCCAATAATTCCAGGAATTATTCAATTCTATTACCTGCCTGATTTGCAATTCATAGTTTTTCAACCTGCGCCGATACTTCGTGAAATAAAAAAATAGTGAATTACAAATGTTTTTTTCCTTCATTTCGTTGGACTCCAACGTTGCAAATTTCAGCATCGTCTATATGTTCGTACAACCAGAACTAAAATGTGTAGTCGCAAATGAAATAAATCTTGATTCGTAACTCACGATAGAATAGCAGAAATTCAAAATATACTTTTTTTTCGTTTACCAACTCATTTTTTATTTGACGCGACTAATGTGTACCAGATAATTTTCATAATGCCGGATTTTAAGGGAAAATTTTAAGGTAAGATCACACAGGCTCGTTTTCGATTGGAGATCTTTACGGGAGATAAAACGATACTTTGGCTCTTTCTCAAATTAGAAGTATCGATGACGACCAGGATTCACTCAATAAAGATGCAAAAGAGCCTTATGCTTGCGTTTTTAATAGCGCGAGGCAGTCGCGTAATTTTCTCGTGTTAAATTGTTATATTTTCACGGCGGACATGAACTTGTTTTTCACCGTGCTAATCGACGCTGAAGCGTGTTAAGTTTTGAGAGCACTAAAAGTGGGTTAAAAGCTTTCCCTAACGTTTTGCATAATCACAGAGAGAAATATTCGTATGTTCGTTGTCGACACTCCTGCCGAGAAGACTATGCGTTGCCAGTGACTGTTCCCAGAGATCGCTCCAAAAAGGTATGCGCGAGATGGCGAGAGTGCAAGGATTTCGGGTTGTGCTTCTACCCGTGTGCATAGAAAAAACAACGCTTGAAAATGTTTTATAAGTAAGCCTCGGAGAAAAACATCCACGAGTAAAAGCCATCCTTCTTCCCCATGCGATGGAACTAATTCCCTTGTACACTCGCTCACAACTTTTGTTTTTTCATCGATCACGATGGATCGGTATCGATCCTACTACTGTTCAAGGAATACGCTTTCGTTACGGTACGAGGGATTGTAATCAAAATAAATTGAATTGCAATTTAATCCGAAACTTTTCTCTCTATAGCTGTATATTAAAGGAATGGAAAGATAAAAGACAGAGGAGTGAGGATGAGACAAAGAGACGCGAGAAGTGAAACGAGCTGCTGAATAAGGCCAACATCCTACGAAGAATAAGTGCTTCGTGTTGTAAACTTGGTGCCGTTGATATAGATTTTCCGCTTTTGCTTTCTTCGCCATCTCGCTCTGCCATCACCTTTCAACGATCTTTCCCGTACATCCCTAATTTCAATTCCTCTTTCCATCTTCCATCGTCACACTTTTCTCTATTTTCTATCGCATTGTTTGTACCTTTCTCTTGATCTGTCTTGCGCAGCGCATCTTTTATCCTTCATCGTGGTTGCCAGCACCGATATTATCGTTGGTATTATTTTCGTCCAATTATTTCATTCCGCTCTCTTTCTCGTGAATTTTCAGCGTCCCCGACACTTCTTGTTATTTTTCATATTGATCAGGAATCAGCAAGCTGTATAGTCAAAAAAAACGTGACGAGGGCGAGAATTATTCTCGATTATTGAAAGTTGAAGTTCCAGGTGGAATCTCGGCCACTGATGCAGGCCCTTCTGCCACAATCCTTAGTTTCTGCTGGGCAAGCGTGATGACGCTGAAGTTTGCAACGACGGGGTTCAACGAAATGATCTAAAAAAAAGCCTCCAATAAGTCCAGTAATTCTCCAATTTCGTTGGACTCCAACGTTGCAAACTTCAGCATCGTGTTAGCGTGCTAAATTCAATTTTCGTTTCGTATAATGCTTCATACCCGATGTTGTACCTTAAGCCAATATGACATTTGCAAGCATACGGTTTCACCAGCTTGGAGTTCCGTCGATGAAAAATTCTCCAACATTGGCGTAACCTCGAAAGGACGAAAGCTGCCTCCGAGGTTCTTTCGCGCTGTGGTTACTCTTGATGCGCGGAAGCTTTTGAAATGATCGTGATCAAAATGTGCCTCGCCGTCTGCGGCTCCGATGTCGCTTCGATTCACGCGCGGCTTCTCCAAGCCAAAGTCACGTTTTCGTAAATGCTATTTTCATTACAAAATAAATAGAATTGTAATAGTGTCGGTAAGTCTAAGCGAGTGCATTCGGATCATGAAAATTTCAAAAAATCTAAACGATGAAATTTTTTTTTATATCGATTCTATCTAATATCTCCCATCGAATGAGTACCATTGCAATTCTTCGAAGATAACATTCCAAATGACACGATCCCATACACGTATTCTCAGTTATTTTGCTACGACATACGTGCAATCATGCGTGCAACCCCGGATGAAAAAACGTTCTCGAATACGTGGAAGTAGAATATGTAAATCGAGGCAAACGAAGAGGAATAAGAAAACGATTGAAGGCTTTGAAGAACGAAGAGAATTCAGAGGGACCCTCGTATTTGAGGCATTCCGCCGCAAGGTGAACGAGACAGGGTCATTCGTCAATCTGTAGTAGTATCGTAGCTAAGATATCTTTTAGCTGCCTCTAACTTCCAGAGGACATTTTCTTCTCACCGTAGTTCCGCGAGCAACCCAGGCAGAATACGTATGTGCAACTTCCGTTAGTCCGTTCGCCCTTGCCTGTTTCATTACTGTCAAGATTGTCATGTATCAAGAGAAAAAAAAAATTGTAGTTCGATTTTTTCGACAAGTCCCTAATGGTCGTTGGATCGATGGTATAACGACTTGGAATTCAATGATGAGGCGAAATTGCCCGTTCTCGGGTGTACGCTGCTCACCTTGCTCTAGCAATTTCAATTTTTTTTTTATTATTGTTTATCAATATTCAGCGTCAAG
Organism: Venturia canescens; assembly: GCF_019457755.1. Classification (NCBI taxonomy): domain Eukaryota; kingdom Metazoa; phylum Arthropoda; class Insecta; order Hymenoptera; family Ichneumonidae; genus Venturia; species Venturia canescens. The sequence continues at coordinate 23,104,224 of NC_057424.1, read as the reverse complement.
ACACTGCTGCGTCCCTGGATACATCCTCCGAAGTTGTATAAATACTTTAATTCCATTAGTTCTGGTAGCAGGACACTCGATTAGTTTGCAATATACGGAGAATTCTGTTTGAATATAGACAACGCTGTAGGTACGTCGTACCACGCGGGAGGAAGAAGAAGGAGATGTGTTTTCGCGTCTCCGTCTGGCGGCAACTAACAAATAGCCCCTCGATGCAATATCGCGTGACTTATGAGGAACCTGAGAAATTACCTATCGTCAGACGCGTTCCCAATACGTCGGAGCTTTCAACCGCTCTAGTTTTACTTTTTTCGTGAGTCAAAAAAAGCTTGTTCCAAAACGAATGAAAAACATTGTGCTCCAATCGCTCCAAGGATTTTTCTACAGTCAATCATACAAAGAAAGCCCCGGTTCATCATCTTTGTAAACGCAAGAAATGAGGACTCGTGAAAATTCGAACGATGATGATCAAATACCGAGAAGGAAGGTACTCGCCACGAAAGCGTGCGTATTTAACGGATGAATTTTGTACGAAATTCCCTGTGATATAACATCCAGGGACAGATGTAGAGGCGCTTATATTTGCAGCTTGTTCCATTCTCGGTTGCAGCAACGAACAACGAGGTAGACCACTAGGTATGGAGGTGACACGGTTCGCCAAGCGGATTCTGCGGCGGTAAAACCCTGCACTTTGCCATATACAGGCCTACCGCACTGTACATCGTAGCACACGACCTATGCGTATACGAAATAGCAGAGATATTCGCAAGTATAAATTGCATCTGCAGTGGGATCTTGAGCATTTAGCAGCGGAAAGTCGATGTACGCGTTGCGAGAAACTGAGGGGGAAGCGGCGCAATCTCCTGACTGAAACGGCTGTGCCTGGTCTACCTAATTAATCACATCCCTTGATAAATTATCGATGCGCGCTTAACGCTTCGGGCTATTATCCAAACTGTCAGAAGGCAAGCAGAACTTGTCTCTCCGAACTGCCATGCATATAGTTCAACTTGAGAGAGAAATTGTCCATGCTCTTGTATACACATTGTCCGGGGAGCGAGAGTATAATTAATCTATAGCTCAGTCAGAGCAGCACGTGGAGTTGATAAAAATTTAGTAGCGAAACTTGTTATCATAAATTGGAGAGTTTCAAGAAAAGCCCAACGTACGATGATCCAGATATTGGAATTTCATCAACTGCGAGAAGTCACGCCGACGATCTCACATACGCAGGTGCTAACGAAGCTTCCCCTCGGTATAACACGAAGCGAACAATTAGAGCGATAGCGCTTTAACGCTGACCCAACATTGTTTCCCGGTGCGGAATGCTGTCTTCTCTTAGCATTTGCTAATTTGCACACACCGAATCAGCCCGGCTCTCAACGCTCCCCAATCTTACCTTTTGGGCTCTTCATTATTCTTACTCGTGTTTGCGTCATGGATTTCTCAATGAAAGTTCATAGAAACACTTGTCTCCATCCTTTGACGGCTATACTCGAGATGTTATTGAAAACATCGTGATTGGTTGTGAGAGGAAATCCTGTGCGATCAAATAGATTATCGGGAGCTCGCAAATTTCTATAATCTCGCTCCCTTGCTCCGGGACCGTCAACGTAGAAACATCGGAATACAGAAATCAAGCAGCAAGTCCACTTCACCATCAGGATCGACAGACATTGGGTCTGGCCGCTCCAATATTTCTTAAAATCGATCTGGAATCTTTGGATGTCGAGCTGTAAATCATTTCATCGAATCTTCCAAGTTTTTGAAGCACACACAGCCACCGAGGGATTAGAAGAATGCCAAGCTGAGTCAACTCGTCTAATAATTTCTCAACAGTGTTTGCACTATGCAAATTTACTTTTTCCGGCGCCTGGTTAAATCTTCGAAAATCGACGTTACTGTATGCGTGTGAATGCTTGTGAATGAATGATGTGCTGAAATTTATTCGAATATCAGACGTTCGATAAGAATTCCCATTCTTTCTCTGCCAAATGTTCTTTTCCCTTTCATAACTTCGCCCTTTATTCGGCAGCCCTGACATTTCCAATCATTATTTTATTGATATTGAAAATTTATCTTTGTTTTGCGATCATTTTAACAAACTCCAAATAATAGTGTTGCATGGTGAAACGAGAAAAATGAAGGAAGCGTGCAAAATTCTTGGAAAAGGAAAGATTCGTCGATGAGTCTAGCAAGTAAGATTTATTATGACATAGTAGCAGGTTATTTGGTTTTTCTTTCAAATATAGAATCAAGGAAACACGATACAGTATAGTCTTGAAGAAAATCAAAATATCCTCAAGAGCTTCTCGTTTGAATAATTTGATTATATGGGGCTGAAGGAATGGTGCCGTCGAACCACCCGTCAAACCTCGTTGCGTTGCTCTCAACCGGCGTCCCAATGTAGGGTAACAGTTAAAATACGTGTTACGGTCGTTGGCATAGAATAGCAGAAAATATATTCATATATTTGGGGACTTGAGCGTAGAATGTGAAAAAATGGGATATAGAAAAAAATGTCTTTCATAACTCGACGAAATATTTTTCATCGGAGAAGAATTCCAAGTACCGACACAGCGGGAGGACGAAAAAAACGGCGCGGAGCGCGAAGATGAATGCCCGAGAGATGAGGAACTCTCGAGCCACGACTCTCAGCAATGAAAATAATAAGATTCACAGGAGATTGCGGTAAATAAATGGTCGAGAAATGAAATGATCAAAGAACGTAAGAGAAATGGAAAATGAAGATAACGAGGGTTTGAAGAAAAGTGCGCGCTTGCAGAATTATCGCGTACAACACGGATAACAATAACTTAATTTTAAAATGCCGCATCGGGATGTACGTTGGAATCCTTTGCTGTAAACGATCTCAATTTGTACCGGATGAACTTTGCGTTAAGGATATCTTAGCACGAAGCTGAGAAATGACACACAACGGTGAGTTTGACATTTCACACGATATATTTTTTGCTAAATTTTTTTTTCAACAGATCGTGAGGATAAAATGTTAGATACGCTCCTTCCAGCTGGATTAAGGTGGTTAAGAAAAAAAAATGTTTTTGCTTGCAAACAGGCTTAAAAGCTTCTTTTTGGTATAAAAAAACACCGGTTAAAATTTGAGCGCTTCATATTAATATTTATATAGATAGTCAGCATCTCACTTTTCTGATTTTTTTTGCACATTCTGATTTTTATTGCTAGCTCATCGTGTGTCATAAAAAAATGTCCTCACTTATTCTTGTAGGAAATGGCACGCTCTAAAAAAAGTTATGAGTTATTAGAAGTCAGAGTTCAATTTATCGCAAATTTGACCGCGTTCTCAGTTGAATTTCAAAGTCGGTCAACCTTCTAGCGAAACATGCGGATCGAAACAGCCTCCGAAATTTATACTGCAGATTGCGTAAGCGAAAACTTTCAGTCGTTACGTCCGAGAAGGGGACGGAGGCTCTGATCTTTATTCCCGGTCGTTAAAAAAGGAAGACAGTTGCATCCGTAGATTTCACACGAACAAACTACATAAATATAGTTTATTCCTGACAAAGGATAAAGAGCCAAGAATTTGAGACTATTCTTAATATTATGCCTCTTCTCGGCTTGGAACCGACATAAATTTCGCTTTATACATAAATATATATTGTTGCAAAGGCGATGCATGTTTCCAGCATCTCGAAGAGAAGAGTCAAAGGGCGGGTTCGCGTATATTCATTGTCGGGCGAAGACTCGTCGGTTCTCCATTGCGCTCTTATGCAAGCAGATTTGCAAGTTGAGATGCGTGTCCGACGGGAACACGGGAATTTAATGGATTTTTCGCTCGAGAAACGAGGATCTCGACGGGTGAACAAAAGATTTGTGGTTACTGGGTATATGCAAAGGGTATATACGAAGATTAATAAAAGCGGAAAATGCAAGTCAGGTTACATGCCGTTCGAGAAAATGTGTGTACGGGGGGTCGGGGGCAAAGTGTTGCTGAAATGGAAGCACTCACTCGGGATTTTTGTAATGTCACCGAGAGCTCTATACGGTTGAATCGAGAGACACATTTCTTCGGTGGCTGCTCCAAGTCGGCACACGAAAAAGTTAGTTCGAAAGGTAGAGTTAACGGATTCGTGGAGGACGTAAAGCCCCCGTTGTAACCCTCTTGGGCGGAATGCAGCTGATTCAGTAGTTACGATAGCGCGTGCGAAAATCCCGATTTTGCCTCTTTCCACTTCTGCCGAGAGTGCATGTGCCGGCATGTGCCACACGATCGGACGTGTTTACCCAAATGCGAAAATCTATAGCCCCGTCTAGCTCACTCCCCGTCCTCGCATTTCCAGCCAGCCAACAGAAACTGGTAAAGCCGAGTGAGTTTGGCTGGCTCTCGGTTGAAGGGAAAACCGAATTGGAAAGAAATGGCCGGAAGAAACGAAACGGACGTGTATGTTGGCTCGATTTTACTCCTCGATCAAGATTGAGGTCGGCCAGGGGATGGGCTCATCCGAGGATATAAATCTACTTTTGTTGCTCCATTCTGTGCGTCCATTTATTTTTCTACAGTTTTCAAAACGAGTTGTTTTTGTAATTCTTTCATTTCTCTACTTAATTTTCTATTTAACCAACTCGATCGGCGGAGCTTCGCTTGCACGAACAAAACTCACGCGAAAATTGATCGGTTGATCACTTTTTCAAAATTCCTTCTACGCTGTTTTCACCCCTGCAAATGAGTTTCTATATATGGGAATAGCTTCCGAAGATATTGACGAGCTGCATCGAATCCCGAAAAGAAGCGGCTTCGCGGTTGAGCTGGAGTGAGAAGCGACAAATTATTGGACCGTAGCAGGGTATTACGAATCACTCCATTTTGCAGTCGAAGATAAGAAAATATCGACAGCGAAGTGGCACGATCGGCCGGCACCGTTCGACAAACTTTCATCAAACTAAAAACTTTTCATTCCCCATTTTCTCTTTACCTTCTCGTTGAAATCGCGAGTCTTTTGTCATCGCAGTTACGCGCCAAGAAAAGTTTTTTGTTCGAGTAACCTCTGAGAAAAATGAGAATGAAAAAATTGTTCCACAGACGTTTATATACAGCGATCCTTATTTGGCTTTGACATTTTTTTATTCCAATTCTTCCAGAGTTTCGTTCCGAATGAATAAAACGATCGGTCTGAAAAAGCCGAACGTTTCACGACGCAAAAGGGTGCCGGCAAAGCCGGACATGCTTTAAATTGAAGCAAATTGAATTTGTATCTTTCGATGACCACTTTTTTTGGCATCTAATGCGTCTCGTGAACTGTCGATAAGTTGTGGCAAAAAATGTAGGCACGATGAGCGATTTCCTGCTTTTTTTGCAAATTATACATTCGAATTCCGCAAAATTGTTCGACCAACTGAGTTCTCGGTACAATATCAATCAGTGATACTCGAATGAAACAACCGAGAAACACGGTAATGGGTTTCTGCGTGTTATTGGTTCAATATACCGCAATTCATCACAATTTATGATATTTTCCCAATGAGCATTGAATCTCATAAATAGCATCGAGTCAATGCATTACCGATGTTTGGTGAAATTGAACACAACCTCAATCGATAACAGTATAGTTTCACTAGTCTATCCGAGTTTAGCGTTGAATAAATCAATACGAATGAATAAATAAATTGCATTGTTTTACATAAATTATCGTACGGTGGTACGGACAAGAAATCATTGTACTTGAATATACCTGTCACATTCATAACTTAAGTTGACAAGAACTGTTCAATCCTGAGGGTTACAGTCGAAGCTGCAAATTGAAAAATTGTGATGTACAATGACGCTGACGTTTCCAACGTTGGAGTCCAACGAAATGATCTAAAAAAACTCTCAAATAATTTCAGTAAATCTCCAATTTTCTTCCCTGCCGAATTTCCAGTTCGTCATTTTTTAAGCCACATCAATAATTCGTGAAATAAAAAAACAATTAATCATAAATCTTTTTTTCGTTCATTTCGTTGAACTCCAACGTTGCAAACTTCAACTTCGTGATGTACAGAAGTTTGTAGAACGTGTCCTCTCGAGTGGTGCAATGACTCGGGTTACCTGCCACAATAATGCAGCAACAAAATAGAGAATAATAAAAAAAAAACAGGGTGCACCGACGTATAAGTAGCGGACGAGGGTAATCACGAGTGCGAAAATTAACAAAATTTGCTAACAAATATACTGTTCCATCGAAACAACAATTCTACTTTTTCAGAGATGGGGGAGGGGAGTGTTCTGCTTTGCCCATTTTTTCCTATTTCTATACACAAATACGTATGTATATTTGTACACTTAATTAGTCGGTTATTGACGATGCTGAAGTTTGCGACGTTGGAGTCCAACGAAATGAAGGAAAAAAACATTTGTAATTCACTAATTTTTTATTTCACGAAGTATCTCGGTGCAGGTTGAAAAACTACGAATTGCAAATTCGGCAGGGAGCGAAATTGAAGAATTTCTGGAATTATTGGAAGGTTTTTTAGATCATTTCAGCTCTACGATGATTAGAGCTCTTCCGTGCGGTGATTCTCTCGCGCGATTCGAATTATATGATATATCGGATATATTTATAAAGCAACAAAGATGCCACAATCTGCAGAATATTTCAGTAGCTCAGGTTGATGGAAAATTTCGTACTTTCTCGCTTCACACAGAAGCAAAGAATTCGTGGTAGCGTCCCGAGCTCCGTCGCCCCACCGCTACTTACGAGTGCCAGTTATTTTTCATGCCCCTCGTCTTATCTCTTCGCGGGGCTGGACGGCAAATTGATGTTGTACGTTTACACCGTATATTTCACCTGATATACCGACAAAAACGATTTTTCATTAAGAAAGTTGTTTTTTCACGACTATCTTTTTGAGTCTCCTGGTGGAACTCATGGAAAAGCCCGAAGCACAAATTTTCGAATAATTTATATACTTTTATAACTTTTATGAATGACACTCTTCGATTTTCACCGTCTTTTGCGCTATTTCAATTAAAATATAATTGCCGTAAATTCTTCGGATTCAATTCGGAAGTTGTATTGATTTTTACGAATCTTTCGCGCGCGATGCCTTATGTGCGTCGTAAATTGCAGAGGCTTATTTCCTCCATGGAAATAATAATTCAATTGGCAAAGTATCGTGTGTAATACCGTGACATGTGAACAAGTCTCGTAACAAGAGTAAATGTAGCAGCAATGATAACATTTATCACGACTAACTATGCCCTCGAGATTTTATTCACCTATTGACCCAGCACCTATTACGTATGTAAACATTAATAAGTTAGTGTCCGCTCATATTGTACAATGCTGATGGCACTAATGACGACACAATTACCAATTAAAATTGTGGTCTGTTGCGAGAGGGCATCGTCCGATCGCTGCGACCAGCAGCATCCCCCAGTCACATGTTGCCTGCTCAAATCATTAATATCTCTGCGCGATATCATTTCGAGTCTTTATTAACAGATTTGCATGCGACGTCGAAACGACGATTCTCAATGATTACTCAAATTCGCAATAATTTTATAAAACTTGGGCCAGTAATTGATGGCGGTGTTGAATTTTCATAGGACGAATAGTTTTTCGATCGAAATTCGATACAGGAGTTATTGCTCGCTGAATCGCTTATATAAAGATATGACTTACGTCGTTTTGTGCGAAAGTCGGTGTGATCGGTCCATCGCTCGCTTCCCACTTGTCCGCTATGCGAATCGTCTCCACGGTCTTCTGTTGGACCGATTTTGATTCATCCAATAAGGTTAGCTCGTAGAACTCTTGAATATCTGTAACGCAACGAAAGACGGGATATAAACTAAATGTCTATAGGAACATACGAATCGTCAAAAACTAATATTTTAAATACCCAAGAGTTTCTTTTCCATAAAATATTTTTTCGCATTGTTCGCACGAAGAGATGAAAATCGTCAAAGTACTGAAAATAGTTACGCGACAAATAGGCAGCATCGTGCTAATCTTTCCTAAGATTATCACTCCGTACACCGCGACAGCGAGAAAACTTTGTTTCATTCGTTTAGTCCTATTTTATATACGTAGATGCGAACACAAGTCGCAGGTTAAAATGATCAAAAAAAAACCCACAGGCCCAATTTCATGTATATTTAAATTGGGAGTTTAAGTTTACTCAAATTTACGTTTACTTTATGCAGAGGGCTTGTGTTCCGAATTGAGTGTCCCGAAAAGTGCCGTGTCTGAATCCAGTTCGGAGTAGTGTGCTTGAGACGATGGAGAGCTATGAAGTGCAGAGGTCGCTGCAAATATCTGCGCCGACCCGCACCGACGACAAACCGGGAGAACACAATTTTCAATAGTTCTGACCAGAACGATGATGATACGAAAGGGAGAGCAGAGCCGATCGGAGTAGCGATTGAGCATCGCACGGTTACTTGCGATGCGCAATCAAAATACAAATGGGCGTATTTTAGATGGTTTAAGTCTACTCGAATCTCGTAAAGTTAGGCCTTTTCATGTATTAACAATAGTTTAAACTGAGAAGGGCCTTTTTGCTCGTGCGAGCGTGAGCGACGACGGAGCCTTGGCTCATGATTTCCTTTCCATACTGCCGAGAGTGCCGAGAGACACAAATGTACACACGATAGCGCAGCGACCCAAGTGTCTGCCGCTGCTCGAGCGAGGCTCTTGGTGACCCCCGTAAATGCTTAGTCCATGGTTGGTCTCCCTCTTTTCCCACTTACTACCTTACTCTCGGTGGAAAAGTTCTGCGAATACAGCAGTTCGTGACAATACGGAGATCGAGGGAAATATCAAGCCTCTGGAGAAACCAGCCTCTCGGAAGCTCGGCTATTTTCTAACGAAGGAATTATTTTAGGAACACCGAGTTGTGCTTTTCACAAAAAACAAAATCATCTGGATAAAATGTGTGAACGAAAAATTTGAAGCACACCCGATCCCATTAATCGATTATAAACGACTAATAAAACATTTTTAGGCGCTATACGCAAGTCAGGATAAAAATCCATACTTGAAAAGTGTTGAGACAGACTTAGAATGGAAATAATGATGTTCAAAATTATTTGATTAAAGTACTTCGGCCGTTCTATGACTAGTCAAGTTGGCAACTACTTTATGTTCATTAAATTCAAGTCTAAATTATTAATAAAATTAATAAACACTTACATTGAGAATATTTTTCCATAAAAATTCATAATTGTAAATGAAATGATCCAGAATTTTGTCCCGGAATTGTGCTTATCGTTATCAAGGGACCTTAAACTATCATTTACCGCAAAAAAAAAAAAAAAAATAAAAAACATTTCTAAAACATTTCTATAGGAAGAATAATGTTGGTAAAAATCAACTCATCTTTCCACCGTTTTATACGTTATTTATAATGAAGTTCAATAAACTCATTATAGCGTGTTAACTTCAACTCGGTAGGGCTTCGCCTATTGTATGCTTGCATTTTTTAATGAAGTATGGGATCATTTGGGGCATGAAGTTGTAGCAACGAAACCTTGCGAAGGTTCTGGTTACTTCTGTGCTTGCATAAGCTCAGTATCCAATGGCCACAGCTCATTTCATAGAATTTGATCGATTTACAAGATAATTTTGTGAGCTCGCTCTCGACGGAAGTTTTGAAACTTTGCAAGAAGGAAGCCTGCTTGTATTACCAAGAGACGAAGTTGTAGCTCGACGGCCACGCTCTTATTTCCGTGAAAATGATGATTTTCTGACGTTAAAGTAAAATATTTTCTTGCAAGTCAATGTAAATGACGGTTCGATTTATTTAGCGGAAAAAATCCCGAGGACATGCTCGGATACGATTGCGACAAAAAAGTCCTTGAAACTTTACGAAATTTTTGCCAATGTCGGTTACACCGCGACTCGCCATAACCCAAAAGAGTGTGAAAGTTCTGATCATTGGGGCCGCAGACTCAGAAGTTATAATACAAGACAGAACAAACGTTTTGACTGAGAAAACGTTTTTGCGAAACGTATGATATTTAATTGGAGGAGCGTTTGGATGGCTAGGGAGAGAGCCCCACGAAAAAACGCTCCAGTTCGTATCCGTATGTTCATGCAGTCACCTCATGCTTGCTTTTTATTTTGTTGCCTTCTCGCGAACCTCTCGCGGCTAGAATTTCCTCTCGGAAAAGCCACAGTATTTCTGGCCGTGCGAACACTGAAAATATGTCCCTCTTTTATGGTTTTCCTTGCTCTCCATCTCTTTTTCGTTGAATCAACCCTCGTGCTCCTCGTTCCCCACCGTTCCCCAGGGTTTTTCTCATTTTCATTTCATTCTTATTCGTTTTGTTTCAACGCCGTCGCCTTGTTAGAACCGAGCTAAAAGCGACGTATGGGGTGCCCCGAAGTGAAACACTTGAAATTCTCTCTTGTGGGCTTTTACGATTACGAAAATGTACGGAGAGAGCGAGAGAGAGGAGGAGGGGTTGGGAAGTTGCGAGGAAAAAGTGGATGAATTCCGATTTGCGCCCACCTGCTATTCACGCAATTTCACTATGCGCGCCAGTAATATAGTGTTTAATGGTGCGTTTCTATTATTCATATTTCTCACGAATATAAAGTTTCCATCGTTTACTCCAAGCCGAATTAACGAATTATGCAGTAAACAAGGACGTATCGAAAAAAACGATTTTTCCCTCAGTCTTTTTCGAATAATTATTAAATACTCTTTTAAATAAAAGTCTCATTTATTTATTTCGTTCATATATTGAATAAAATCCTACAGACTCAGGTGCTATAATATAAATTAAAATGAGCACCCGTCAAAAATCATTGTTTTTTTACTTATCGAGAGCTTAGAAAAATTTTGAATAATCCACAAGTACAATCCACGTAGTTTGATATTTAGGTGAAGCGTCGTGTATCAGGCCTGGAGATGTTGCTCGCGATGATAGCATGTTCAGCAAGGACTCGGAATGACGAGAATGTTGAGAGCTTTGTTATGTAACTCGCATGATAACCATAAACAGAAGAGTACTGGCTGTATCACACTTAACCTATTTCAAAGACAGGCCATGATACCCCACTTGCAAATCCAGCAGTAACCCCCCGCCCCCCATAAACCATTGTACATTACAACATTCTCTGTGCAAGCAAGCCTTTTGCCATGTTCTCGTATTCGACTGTTTGTACACGTATCAACCTTTGGAATATCAAAATTTTTCCAACTTTTCTCAAGCTAAAGTGATTGCCGGTATGGTATTCGAAATATTATCGATTTAATTACCGTTCGAGGGCCAACCTTCGACGGATTAATCGTTTCAATGTATATTAGGACGATGCAAAAAAAATCGATATTTTTTTTTCTCATAGCTCCAACGTAAATCGTTAGTACATGAAAAAAAGTAATTTTGTCAAAATTTCAGATTTAAAAAAAATGTTTAGATAGTGCTCAAGCCACTTTTAGATATTTTCCTGTTTTTTCTCAAAAATCGCAGAAAGTGTTAGTGTGCTCCATGGAATCATAAATCTAATAAAATTTTATCACTCTCAAAAAAATTAGAAGGCTATCTCGCATAATTTATTTCTTTTTTTTCTGTACACCAAACGAAAAGGGTTTACGATACTTTATCCTGATCAACCGGTTTTTGTGCGGATTAATATTCGCTCGATGAATATCAAGCGAATAAAGCGAGAATTCGCTGCATAAATTGAAATTCAAAAATCAAAGATAACTTTCGTTCCGTCGGATAGTGGCTGAATACACGTAACGCAAAGTGTACGCTTCAGAAACGAAGCTGAACAACAAAAATTCTCACCGCATGGAACGGCATTTATCATATAACTCGGCTATTCATACGCTGATTAATTCAATTTGGATCGTTAAACAAACAGTGCACAGCACATGCCGCATCAATGACTAATCCAGTGCGGAATCGTTGCGCGCTCTCTCGCTGTGTTTGTGAGCCAATGCTTGATTACGGCGTTGCATGAACAGTGATTTGGACCGTATAACGTTTCTCCCGTGTTATAACTTTTTGCACGGAGAGTCGGCAAAATTTTCGATGAAACTGCATTTGTATTGATTTGTACGAAAACAAATCGAAAGCTTCGTTGCGTGGCAGCACGAATCGAAGTATACTACTGATCAGAGCTTTGAATTTTTTTTTTAATTCTTAACCCTCTCAGTCTGAGGCCTATTTCACGTTGTAGGAAAATTATTCCCTTCATAATTTTATCTCAAAATACTTTCTAGTTTACGATCTTTTAATATTTGCTGCGCGCAGCACCAGGTACTTGGAGGGTAAAATCAGGAAAATTTACGAATTAATCTAACACCTAATACCTCGAATACATCATACTGGCTTCCCTTTGAAAGGATGTAACGTTTGGAGTACGAAAAGCAAGTGTGCACTCACTTTTATTTTGCGATAACTGAAGCACACGTTTTCATACAGCGCCAACTCAACGCGAAACGCCGGCTTCATGTTAATATTGCGACGGGTTAAGGCAGTTTATCTCTTGGTTTAGGAGTATTTACGGTGAAATCAAACCTTACTTGATGGAACTAAGCAGTTGGAACCCCGATCTTACTGTCCGATGCAGTTTTCTGGGGCCTGGAAGCGCGTGTCGCGTAGAAGCACGGTCCGAGAGGGTTAAAATATGTACGAAAATTTCAACATTATTGTTGGCATCGAAAATTCCGTTCGGGAAGAACATGCACAGAAAGTGTACGAGAAACAATTATTGTTGTTAGCACCAATTCGAATTTCCATAACGCGGTTGCATCGATGTTCTAATTCTCGAACATCCAAGTGCTTTAACGCACGACCCTATTGATTATTACGCCAATCTCACTCAGTCGTGTTTATTTTGCTGCGAGGCGTGCTGTACCGCTTGCATTAGAGTGTATATCTTGTGAGCGTTCTCTCCACAACAATTATGGTAGTGATCAAAACGTGTTACGCTGATAGGGCATGGTACTTCGGAGGAAGAAAAAAACCTAATTCACTGTGGAATAAACTCGGTGTAGTACACGTAAAAATAATTTTGCAAAGCTGCCCAATGGCGCAGAAAGGAATTGAGAGAGGTAGAGAGAAGAGAAAGAGAAACAAAAAAAAATTGAAATACCCCAGTCGCGAGCAAGAAATATTTATAGCGCAATGTCGAGGGGGAATGAAAAAGGGATTTATGAAAAAAAAACAGACATTTCGAAGAAGATTGTGGGTGGTAATTTTTTACCCAGAGATTTCGCATTATAGATTGTTATAAATATTAAATATCGAAGCCTTTTCTTTGTAATTTTGAATAGGAAAGCCACTGGTTGCGGTTGGTTCTTGATTTACATACGATACGCAGTACCAATTTCATTACTGTCAAAACATATATCAAACATAGACCAAGGCACATACGTATATGAATGTGTTGTACATATATGCGTTGTACATAAAAGAGAATTCGTTAGGAATGTAAGAAACGTGATGCTGAACGAAGCTTTAAGCATTTTATTATTCATACGAATAAAAGCACGTGTCTAACTCACACAGAGTTGGATTGAAGCAGGGGGTGATCATTAGCTTTACGACTTCATTTGTTTTTACGAGAAAAGGGTGACCTATCCAGACTCTCGAATATCCTGGATTCGAGGAGACATAGAGACCGAGAGAGTACAGGAAGAAAGAAAACATAAGGAAGAGAGATGGAAAGTGTTACGTGTGCACGTCGAATACCTCGACTGTATTGGATCATGGTAAGAAAAAAAAAAGAAAAACTGCGTCTCGAACCACCTTCTCGTGTATGTGTCAACTGCAAGCGAATAAAAAGGGGCTCAACCTAGACAATTTAACATGTAAAGTAGTGTAGGTTTTGCCCTCAAGTTTGCAGTTGAAATACGTTTACTACTCTACATATTTACGGAGGGTCGCGCTACGAGGAGGTTTGAACTTTTTATTCATTCCTTTTTTTTCCTCGCAAATGCTCAAAGTCTGTTATGTCTTTTATTTTTTAGCCAGCGGAGAAAAAGAGCTTTTACAAAAAGCTGACTGACGGAAAAACATCGGTGAGAAGGGTCTTTGAGCGCTTCAGCGAATCCCAACTGTGCTAGAAAAATTTATGTGGGAACTCGAGCTGAAACGATTTTGACATATGTACGAATACCAGGTATTTCATTAAGGTACTTTCTCCGAATCAGACTAATTCGTGATTCACGATGAATTTTGATTGAGAAATGCTACAAGGATTTGCAAAGTGATTACGACGATTGCGTGGATGACACGCATCTAAACGGGATTCCTAAAATACGTTTGTCATCGAGCTCATAAGAACCGGAAAAGAAGGTGAAACGCGGCAAGATCGCGGTCAACTACATACGAGCCCCGCTCTCATTTTTGTTCTCCAATCTTTCCTCCTTGTCCGTCGCCTTCTTTCCGAGACATTGCGCAGGGAACGCATTCACGTTGAGCTCATAGAAACCGAGCGAAGGACAGTGTCAAAGCGAAATTGAAACCTCTGCAGGAGAGACCGAGGAGGGGTTTTATTATTTGCTCCTTTCCCGGATATCATTTTCCGTAATCCTAAGACCGTATAATTTAGCGCAAGATTCTCTTCGTTAGTATCGGGATTTGAGTCTCCCCTGAGGCGGCCTCATCTCGTGCGGATTGTCAATCGCAAAAGGCAGAAGAGGACGTGCAAATACGCGCATCACCGTTGTGTGTATAACTCGAACTCGAGAGTATTAGAGCGCGCAAGATAAATTGATGAACCCGTTACGTATATCACGGATCTCTCCACATCCGGCGAGGGATAGAGAAGGAGAACCGCGTGTGCACCACGGGACAAACCATTTATCACGACTTTTCATATTTATTATCCCTTGCCCTCTCTGTCTTATTGTCGACCCTGTGTACGCTTGTACGCACACGAGCACACTTCATGAAGTATTTACTATCGTATCAACTTACAACGAAAGTCATGAACCATGTCACCGCTGTGCGAATCCCCGTGCATCCTCGCTATCGTTATTCAACGTGATGCATTACTCTTTTTCTCATGCCTCGAAAAAACGAGACGTCAATCGTTATGGGGAAATTAAATAGTAGGATTATTGCGACTGATAATTGATGATAAGTACGGAATCGCTGAAAGTTGCTTTTGCTCTAGTTTCTATATTATTTCATTACGGATATGAAGCATTCTCGTACTACAAAATCGAATTATGAACAACATTTTTCGACGAAGATAGAATATCCAGCGCGAACCGCTTCGAAAACGTACGCAGAAGCTTGATCGAGCGTGGACGCGCGAGTACCGGGTGCAGCCGACGGATAGCCTCACAGAGTTTTCTTCTTCGAGGTCGAGAGAAACGAGCTCAAATGGATTGGAACGAATCCCCGATAATTTAACGGCCAGCGAATCAACCAACGAACCAATCTATATTTGCTACTGCTCTTTACAATACCGAAGTCCAGCTTACTCTTTTTCTTCTTCTTTTTCTTCGCAATGGAACCGAGATTTGAGTCAATTGATTTTTGTTAAAGCATTGTTCGACAGAGTTGTGCCCGCCGAAGCGGTCGTGCAGGTGCCAAAAAACTCACATCCGCCGTGAGTAATACCGGACAAAGAAATTCCTAAATACGGATTACGTAATTCGGACAAGATTTAATACGTCTCTTAATAAATCGTTGCTCGAGAGGATTCTCAACGGTTCCATGCAATTATCCGCTTCCTTCCTTTCTTTCCTCTCCAGAATCCAAAGCCGCATTAACCCTCTCAGGCCGAGGCCTATTTCACGCGTTGAAGGAAAATTATTCCTTTCATTATTTTATCTCAAAATACTTTCTAGTTTACGATTTTTTAATGTTTGCTGCGCGCAGCAGCACAGATACTTGAAGAGTAAAATCAGGAAAATTTACGAATTAATTTAGCACTTAATACCTTAAATACATCATATTTGCTTCCCCTTGAAAGGATGTAACGTTTGGAGTACGAAAAGCAAATGTGTACTCACTATTCTTTTGCGATAACTAAAAAGTACGTATTCGCACAGCGCCAACTCAACACGAAACACCGGCTTCATATTGATATTTCGACGGTTTAAAGGCAGTTTATCTCTTGGTTTAGGAGTATTTACGATGCAATCTAACCTTACTTGATGGAACTAGGCAGTTGGAACCCCGACCTTACTGTCCGCTGCAGCTTTATGGGGCCTGGAAGCGAGTGTTGCGTAGAAGCAATGTACGGTCCGAGAGAGTTAAAGTTCGAAAGCATAATGTTAGAAAAAAAGTTATAGTGACTCTTCTTGTTTCATATCGGACCAACACTCGAATGATCCGAAATCGAGTATTTCCCGTTGGATAAAATGGCTGGACGTCGTTAGTTCAGTTAAGGCCTTATGCAACCCAGTGATGTATACCGCTATCGATATCTCGTATCGAAACTACATAGTACAATGGTTTCGGTGGGAACTGTGCTCACTGTAGACCGTACAATGGAAGTTTTCGTCTTTGGTTGAAACGGCATCGCATGCATAGACTACGCGGCGACATCCCTTTGCTCAACTCGATATTCTCTTTCACATTTGAGCCGGTTTAATAGTTGGTCGGTGTACACCAAGTGGGAGTAAGAGCGAGAGAGAAACACAGGAAGGAGCACGGAGTTAGTCAGAGCGGAGTGCGGAAAGCTTAGAGCCATGAGAGAACTATATCAGGCCGAAGAATGGTATCGGTTCAACTCGATCGGAGGGCCAATGAACAGTATCGTACAGGTTCGGCGATTGTATAATGCACGAGGTATACATGCATGTATATACCTTGGATACGGAACATACCGAATGAAAGCGTCCAAGCGGAGAACGCATTCCGTGGAGAGGCAATAAGCCTCCAAGTCCACCGATGGTGAGCGCCAGTTCTACCGGCATTAGGAAACCCATTGTAGTTCAATAAACCTTCTCACCTCTGTATATATACGTGTATGCGGACAGGCTGCTGGTTCCTGTCGCACCAACCTCTACCGTTGCACGATCCTACTCGTATTATGAACTGTCATCTACCTGAATAATGTGAGAGTCTCGCATCATGCTGGCGTACAATGTCGTTTGAGAAATTCTCTCGGAATCGAACATTTGGAGCACACCTTTATGGAATTATTACATTATTTATGTAATGATGAGCAATAATTTGGGAGGCGTTAATCGAGTTGGTCAATCATTGTTCTCAAGTGTCAGTGCGGCAATGATTCGGAAAGGATTTATTACTAAAATTATTCAAAGAATGATCCTTCAAAAGATGTCACGAATGCACTATTCCACCCTCAGTCATTTTTCTAATCGTTCAGACTGCTTTATGCGCATTTACGGAAAACGAGTACATGGCAAATCGTTTGTGAAAGAAATAAGTCGTTGAAGGACCATTTGTAAATGAATGAAAAAGAAGTTCTATGGGTTTATGTATATCCGAATTGGTGAATAATTGAAAATTTTTCCCAACGCAAATGATAAAATTATGTTATCTTTTGAATACGAGGCAGGCTCGTTTGAATTTTCAAAATCACATGTGCCCGGATTGCATCGAATTACATCATCTCGAGTAGGTTGAACCTCCGTGTCCTCGTGTGCGTTTTTCACTTTTCGCAACTCAATACATACGCTTGGTAAATCAAGTCGCTCGAATCCGTGTAATAAAGTCGTCTTACGAGTGCGGTATAACACGCTATCGTTCTTGCTGGCCTTAACACGAACATGCTTTCAGCTTTAAAGCACTTGTGCTATCACTTCCTCGTTCTACGGGGGAGCCGCCGCCGTCGCCGTGGCTGCTCTGACTTGACTTCTGGCCACTTTGTGAGTTTTGCCGCTGGTAAAACTATCACATTGCTGATGCAACTAGGTCGAGTAGTCAAGGGACGACAGGTGAAAAAGTAAAAAATCTACGACAGAGAGACACTCCGAGCTTCTTATTCGAGCAAACTTCACAGAGCGGCCAATTTTTATATGGATATATGTATATTAGGGCGATTCATTATAGGTCAACTTTTTTTCGACCTGTCGTGCCCAAAAGTTTTCAGTCCATGTCCACAAAAGAAGCCTCGCAGAAGAGGGCAATGTTGTGAAAAAGTATTTAACCGTTGCGAATCGAAATTCGCAGATTTCCAATTGCATCGGCATTGATAAACTTTTCCAACAAACATTTCATCGCGATTCACGTTTCCGTATTAGATCATTTCACAAATACCGTGAATCGATACAGATTCCTATCAATTTGCGCACATCGCACGAGGTATGAAATTGTCACAGCTCCACGCGTACGTTTATTCCACAGTATAGAAAATATTGAGATATCGAATCGACTGAGAGACTCCCAATAAAAGGCGATACGAATCTTTTACCCTCATACGACGTCCGAACTCCTTTACAAACTTTTTTCTCGTCGTGATATGACGAGCTCTGATGCCCATTTAACCGTATATCTTTCGGAAGTGTAAATTGGATACACAAAGTTTAAGGGTTGCGGTGCAGAAACCATTTAGCCGCTCAGTTCATTTTCCGCAAAGTTATCTCAGTTCGCACGCGATGATATTCCAATCAGGTGGTCGAACGTGCTTGCATCATCTGCCCTTGGATACATAGTAGGAAAATGCATATGCGCATAAGCGAGAGGAAAATTTACTTTCGGTAAGGAAGGTTAGCCTTCACCGAGAGAAGAGTTTCCGCCTTCAGACGACGAGGATACGCGTCGATCTATTCATTTATCTTTTTTACATGTCTGCGGAGTTGAGATATATGCAAACAAAATAGCGAGTAAAGAGCCAAGAATATGAGATAATAAAAAGAGGACAAACTAAACGAATTGTACGACGCTAAAGTTTGCAATGTTGGAGTCGGACGAAATGAACGAAAATAAAAAAAACATTTGTAATTCTCCAACATTTCTCTCTCTCTCTAATTTGCAATTCGGTGTGAGTACCTATACAGAGAAAAGTAGCAAACATCCAAGACGATGAATGTGGTAGAGAAAATGACGTTGAGATATAAAAATTTGACTGACTCGGCGTCAAGGTGGATCATGCCCGAGGGACGTATTTTATGGGTGTCTAAATTGGGTCGATTTTTATTTCCTAATTGAAGATATTATCACTCTAAAATTAATGTTAGAGTTATCATCTCGAAATTGTAAATACATTTTTTCAATTTATTTTTCGGAGAATTAAATTACGAGCGATTAATTAATCGGGGGTTCATCACTGCATGACTGGAGCCGAAATTTCATTCGTACCCCGGCGAAAATACTACAGTTTTTTACGCACAGTCCCTACGCCCCCGGGTATTTTTCTTAATATTTAAATACGTTTATCTCAATAACCAATAAGACGAGGACTTTGAAATTTGATATGCGTGTAAGTCGACTACCCACTTAAGCTCTGCGTAAACTTCAAGACTTTCTTAGAAAAATTGTTTCGTGTATGAACTACCTTAAGACTCTCAGACGTGCGTATCGTTCATAGGTTTTTAGGTTTTCTTAGTACATTTGAGAAAATAAAGATTGGATGGCACCATGGGAAAAGATTTGCCAATTTATTTTTTCTGGAAATATAATCCCAACGTTGGTTGGTGTTTGCCTTTTTTGTTTTTCATGTACCAACGTATATTCGATTTTCAGTGGCTGGAGAGACGTGACCGAACGGAGATCGCCTGAAAATGGTTATAACCTGCCGCAAGGCAGGAGGGACCCGTTCGGTCGCGTGGTGAAAAGTTATCGCTGATACGACGATTCTCTACATCGAGATGCGCGCCCCGGAGCTTCGCAGTGTTAGTATACGTGTTTTAGTTCCCGCTCGAGATCGAGACTCTAACGTCACACGAATACTACAGTCCCGAGCCAAGACGAGAAGAGTCGAGTTTCGTTTGCACCGTGCGACCCCAAAGAATCGTGTCTCCTGTCCTCATACTGACGGGGCAATGAGAGCACGTAACTGATGATCCTCTCGAGTGGAATTTCGTAGCTCCCTTCCTGCCCTCACCCCAACCTGGTAGACGAATGTTCTGGTCGCGGCCGTGCGGAACGTTCAGTCAGAGTTTGCTACACGGAATCAATGGGCAAATTAACTTTATGCCCGTACTTCAATTTCATGTTTGGTTCCTTCATCCTACGATCAAGTATCGATGATGATTAATCGCTAGTTCTAACAAAATTGTTGCGTTATTACTCTTTTCGTTTTTCTTTTGTTTTTTAAAGCGTGCTATCTTTTCATCGCGTTTACGCGCTTACGTTCATACGAAATACGATAGCACAAGTTCGCCTTGGCTACAAGAGTTGGCTGGACGATTGTATTCATCTCCCTTTGATTCGCGCCATCGACTCTACGCGTTGGATAACATGTCAAAGGACAAGAGTCTCGAGTCTCTATATAATCTATCGTGGCACAGCCCAACTGTGGATCTAGTTGTCGATGCTAGTCCTGCGCTTTTCCACACGCGAGATCCGTAGACCGTTCGACAAACTATAATGTGAAATACTCGAACCTGTGCGGCTGACAGTGCAACCCGACGAGAGGTAAAGGGCCTCGCGGTGAGTTGTCGCTACAGTTAATGGCGGTGCGACGGAATTCTACCACTGAAAACAGAGGATTCTGAAACTGTATACATCCCACGTCTGCCTATTGCATTTGCTTTGCTTTTTCCATTCCTCATTTCGAGTTCTTCGATACCGAACTGTATATTGTTTCGGAGGAGAATCACTTGGATTCCCCAATATTTCAAATGTCACCAGTGACATTTTTTTTACGACGATCATTAAGCCGGTTCGATCGCTGAGAAAAAAATTGTTGATTCAATAGCAACTGATGTTATTGGAAAAGTTTTCTTCATTTAACTGCAATGCTTTCGGAGAGGATGAATCTGCAGTTTTATGTGAAAATATATATTATTCTATTCGTTCAAGCATGATTAACCTTGTGATGATCATATATTTGAGACCCTGTAATGCCACATTTCGTTGAATGACTTTTTCATCTCAGCGTTGGAACGTTACGATTCCCGTGCCGCAATGAATCGTACCTGCGAATCGATTGCGCTCGAATCGTCGATAATCAGGTGAGAAATGAAATTTTATAGTTGTACCGGAAACGTGTGTTCTTTGGCGTTTTTTTTTATTTTTTTTTTTTATGGAAAAAGCTTTTCATGCGATAATACTCGAGACTTTATGCTCCTGATATAAAGCATACGCCTTGCAAAATTTGATGTATTCGTGATTACGCATAGGTTGGTACCTCGCGCTCGTTGAAATGCACCAGTGGATTGAATGACGCGCGGCTTTGCATGCATATGACGAGAACCCTCTGCCATGAGCGTGATTCCTTTCTCATTCTTTCATGTACCGCGAGCCTTGAGCCTGGGGTTATATTTATCCGGGAACGCGCGGATCGTGAACATCGCGAATCGAAGAGATCGAGAGGGCTATCATTTCCATACGGCGTATCGTCGTGTCGTCGATCTACATTATGCCAGCATGCATTCTCACTTAAAAGAGGCCAATGCCTCTTCCCTTCGAGGGGCAGATCGATCAATGGATATTTCCTTAACCATCAATCAATTTGTTGCGATTACGGTTCTTATGTTCGATTCGTTCAGTCATTATTTGTTTTATCGGTATTGAGATGCAAAAAATAATTTCTACGTTGGCTAAAAATAAAGTATTTCAATTCGTCAATCTGACTGGCGAGCCAATTGAAGTTTCATTTTTTTTTTTCACCTTATCCTGTGAGCACGTATTTTATTTCACGTCACTTTGATCAGATCATGCGCGTGAATAATATTCTGAATGCTTAGAAAGGGAAAACCTCTCAACTCTTACAGAGCCCCTCAAAAAAAGGGAAATTGGGTTTTTTTTTCAAAACATGCCGTTGGTAAATGAACATTTTTTTTAACTTAAAAATTCGATATCTTGTCTGATAAAAACGATGATAGGAAAGTAAAATTCATTGGTGATATGGATATTTGCGAAAAATTTTATAATTCCACTCTTACGCGGAGAGAAAATTCCAGTTAAAATTACTCTGGTGCCATAGGATTAGGGTTTTATATCGTAACATTTATAAATTGTTACGAACATAGTGACTTTTTATGAAACGAGAACTCGATGGAAATTGATGTGTGATACAAAAACAAATATATTGAAATACTATATTTAGCCTTGTCGAAATTTTACTATGTATCATGGTGAATTTCCAAACGCTTTGGTAGATCATCAATCCCTGTGTTCGAGCTCTTCGATTTTACTATCTTCAACTGTGACACTGTTTCCTCGGTGAACTGCGCAGGAAAAAATAGCACAGTTGAAACCTCTATGAGAACAATGCAATGAAAAAATTTTAATTCGGAATTGATTTGAAAATTGCAATATTTTTGGCAAAAATCTCGAAAATGAGCGATGTAGAATAACCCCAACACTACTGGTGTCAGTAATTTTTCCAATTTTTTTTTTCTCCGCGTGTATATTTTATTTTATTCACGAGTCGCATATGCGATCAGAATCATCATATCTTTCTCGAAAAAAAAATCTGAATCGGTGTCGGGATATTTTAAGAAAACTTCTTTCTTTTTTGTTGATTAAACAAAAATGAAAATGTTTTAAATAATCATGTACCAGAGTTTTCCAACGAAAAACGAAACTGCACTTTTTTAGGAGCTTATATGAAGCGGAGCAGAGGGAGGACGATAAATAATACCTTCTTTAGGTGTGACGTATCCGTGAACCTCGCAGTAGCTTCCGGCTGGACCCGCCGTTCCCGGTGTGTCCAGGGTAAACAGTGTATTTGCCGAAGAAACTGTGAGGCCATCCTCGGACGTCTGGATCAAGCTAGTAGCTTGTGACGCCGAGGAATGTTGATGATGCGGGCGCTGTTGTTGACGCGACTGTTGCTCATTCTCGTTGCATCTTTGAGGATTCTGTTGTTGAACAACGAGCAATTCTTCGCGACGGCACTTTGAGCAACGACGCATCTCCGATCGAACGCGTAACAGCCATACCATACCGAATAGTGCCATAGCAGCCTCGAGAACAGGTGACCCACTCGACGTATGCTTCTTCATGCTCGTCGTAATGCCGAGGTTATCGAGGCCGCAAGCGTCCTCGCGATACATCACCGAACCTTTTTCACTTTGCTCGATTATTTCCTCGTGTGCTGCACTCCCGCTGCGCTCGCCCAGCGTCTTCTTCTATTTTCACGACCTCGTTAACGATACTCTGAATTATATTTTTCCTTGTACTATCGTCTTGCAATAATTTCCTCTTTCAACTGCGTCATCACGCCAAAACATGCGTGTCAGATACGCCGGTCGGATTTAAAGTTTCCCTTCGACCTTCGAGAGCTTCGTGTCTTGCTGCTTCTTACGAGTCTCCGTCTATGTCCACCTTCAAATTGTCCGCTTCTTTCTCTAATCCTGTTCGCACACTCGCTATCGATTTTTTACCGTTCAAGTGAGACATGCCACCACCAACGACCACCACCACTCGCGATCCACTCAACTTTCTTCTTTCACGTACTTTTTCAGCTCGCTTCTTAGACTTATCGTCGTTTACCCTCAATGGCGAAAGCTCCCCTTCGTTTATCTTGGCATTTAGAATACCGTTTCTTCTCGACCGTGGCACTTGGTCGGTGTCAAGAGGTCACGAGACCGTTTCAATCTTGACACCCATAGCCACTTGGTCCGAGAGATTTGTGACATTACCAAAAAGCGTTCTCACGAACCTCGCCGGCCAACGGTATACAAACATTATTTTTCTTACATTTATCGCATTATTTGTTATTCTTGCGAATTTAGAGTGTTTATCGAATATACACGATTCCTCGCACACTTCATTCAATGATCGGAACAAACATTTTTTCTTCCCTTTTTACTTTACTCGAGATCGTAGAAAAATTTAAGAAATACAGCCCCGAACTTTCATCCGTCCCTCTTCTCTATTCCCATTTAATAAAAAGAACTTTGATTATTTTTTTCCGTGGTAACAACCCGTTTGAGTTAACATCCTCAATGATGCTGCTGCTCTAACACTCCCAATAGACCAAGTGAGCCTACACATTTTTAAAGGTTTGAGAATTCTTTTTTCTTTTTTGCACGTCACGATCGCGAAGTATTTCGAAACGCACAACACTGGAAATAAGATTGCATTGTATTGTGTCACAACCGAAGGGTCCGCATCATTGGCTTCTGTACGGTATTATTCCTGTGACGTACATACTTTACATAAGCATTTGTTCGGTATACAGTCAATGCTTTCCAATAGCACCAGCAACACTTATTTCATCCAATTCACTGGGCACACATACATCGTTGCACTATATGTGTTTGTGTGCAAGCAAGAAAAACGCTTGCAAACGAGTAGAATGAACACGAAGTACTCCATTCTCGTTTACTTCATTTATTTGTATAGCATTTTGAAGTGTCCTAGCCTAAACAAAAAGACAAAGAAAATGACTGAACGTTCCGGGGGAGCTGCACATAGAAATTCACTTTTCTGTAGGAGAATAAAAAATGAAAGGCCAATTCCAACGGTCTGATCAAATATTCCGATGCAAAAAGTTTGCGCTAATCTTTCGTGGATGTTACCGCTCACTATTTGTGGCGCACATTCACAGGTTTTCGATGCATGCACAGAAATTAAATTTTAGATAGCTGAATGGGATGAACACAAGAAGCTGTCACACACGAGTCACCGCGGTTTGTGCACTCGATATGTCGCTGTTAAATTCCCAAGGTTTATATGCTCGAAAACACATAATAAATCACAACGATTCACGAATTCTGGGAACGGGGGAAATCGATGGAGGCAGAGAGAGAGAGAGAGAGAGAGAGAGAGAGAGAGAGAGAGAGAGAGAGCACTGGAACGGTTGATACATGTTGGAATGTAAAGAGCATCTATATTCTATGAGTGGGATACTGTTTCGCTAGCGAATGTGCAATTGAGTCGGATTTTGATGGATTGCTTAAAAATACTGTCGAAATTCATGCGACCGAAGCGTGACATGGCAGTGTCGGGAACCAATTTAACGCCAACGTCACAGCTCCAAATTTTAGTCGCCTGCCATTGGAGGGTTGTGAAAAAAATAAAAGTACGAAGTTGTGAAAGTTTCCAACTTGACATAAAAAAATTGAGAATCGCAATAAAACTTCTCGAGCTTGGAAAGGGCCTCGGATGTGAGATTTCAAGGATGGAGTACTAGCTTCAAAAACTTTTAGGCATCCTAACACACACCCTCGTATATACCGGCCGGCAACCTTTATCCAGTTCGAGACTTTATCTTGCCACTACTACCAGTGTTGATGTTTGCCCGGAGCAGTTCCAATTTTGCTCGGTCAGCAGATGGGATAGAGTTTACTGCAGCTTCATCGAGGAACAGTTAATAACGAGTGTTGCACTTTCGGATATTTATTTTGTCTCTACCCATCAAACGAATCTTTGTTTCCTAGAAACCGATTTTCCATCCCATCTTATCACGACGAATAACATTGTACGTTTTTTCTCGAGAAGATTCAAAGCCTCCTACCTGTTTCTCTTGCCCTTTTCCACGCCTATACCTTGCTCCGTTCGTCCACTGACATGACTTCGCATCGACGTTATCTGTACTAGGATCGAGGACGAATCAATATTTCCAGCTGCTCGCGATCTCAAAAGCTCCCTACGTCAGTGAACCTCGTTCACACATTCTCTTTCAAGCATGCTACAGGCCAAGAACAGTCTTCACCCGCGATGAAAAACATCTGGGTGTCCGTCAGCTCGTATATAGCCTCTATCTGTGTACCCACTCGGAAACGGGTCTGTAAAGCTGTGCTGGTGCACATAGATACACACCAGCCAACGCTGAATCTAGTAATGGACAGAGCTTGTGCGTACGAAAGCCTCCGGTGAAAGCTCGTAAGCTCGCAAATTCCTTCTTCAGACAGACGAAGCGATGTATTATTTCATAGGCTATGTGCGTGTACGGAAGATCATACATATATACGAGACTGCCATTTCAAGTGGCCCTCATCTCGACCATTTTCAACTTTCCTGATTTTTTAGCATCAAACAGTATCCAACGGGCGGAATATTAAAATGAATTTTGTAGATTTTGATCACGAGTTTTCCGAGCGCTACGACTTCTCAAAAAACCCACATTGTACCCAGTTCGGATGTCATTTTGTTTTATGAAACCTCAAGAATTAAATTTCATTTCATTCGGTTTATTGGTTCTCAATTGTAATGAATTTTTTCATGTGATAAAATTTGGTCGAAATGATGTCATATGTAGAGGAGTGTGCACCATGTATAAATATATTCTTATTCAATTTTTCATCCCTCACTACGATCTCGTTCATCATGTTATCCTTGGACAACTATTTGGAACTTGTGCACGGGTATAGAGAGAAACCTCAAAAGCACACGCGTAACATATTTCAGTTCTGCGACGGTAGGTATATTGCGCAGTAAAGCGAAGGGTTCCCCTGTCGTAAATCTACTCCCTACAGACCCGTAGACAATTGAGGTTCGATATACAAGGATGTTCTCTGATTCGGCCGATTTCCACAGTCACGAAAAAAAAGTACATACGCCCGGGTATGTAACATAACATCATAACATGAAAGAGCCAGAGCTCGTAGAGATAGCGAACAGCAACGTTCGAAACGTTTCTATGGAGCACGTATTTTCAAGGGTGCAAGAGGATTTCGTGAATTTCGGAACTCAAGAGGAAAAGCGGCTTAGCACTCCTCGCGAGTTAAGCCGATCGTCGACTAAACATCGGAATAGAACCTCGAGTTACTCGCGACTACTCTGAATTTACCAACATCGTTAAATGTTCCACGGCTTCGGGACTTCAAATTGTTAGGTTGTTTCACTATACAGTTATTCTCAAAAAAGAATTAGGCATAATTTTGCACTTCAAGCTACCAGGCTTGTACGTGTAGAAAATTCAATCATTCGAATCTATATCGAAACAAAATAAATATGACATTCGTTCGCTTGCTTCTCAAACCCATTTGCTTTTTATTTCATTTTGAGGATCGACGATATCGTTAGGTCCGTAGGATGAAGCAAAAAAAATTACTTTTTCCGAGAACCGTTGAGCAAGAAATGATTTTTTTCTTAGGGAAAAAGAACGATATAAATACATGCCTGAGTCACTTGAGATGATCGAGTACACCGACGACATTGAAAGACTTAGACGCCGAAGGGTGTTTCACTTATTGCCATCACGTGTTCACCCTGGTAACGGATTATACTCATGAATCCCTTGAGGCAATAATTTCAAGTCTCTTCCCGATTTCATAGCGAAGGAAGATGGTGGAAAGGGGCTCTCGTGAAAGTCCCTTTCCACCAGGAAGGTTCGTGAGTTTGCACTGGAATATAGACGTCAGTTCTATGAAGCGTAAGACATTAGTGTACTCGCATATGTATGTAATTGCCGGTTCACTTTACTCAGAGTGCAATGGGGTTGGATGGAAGGCGAACTTTCGTACGCAATGTCTGGGTTCCAATGTTGGTACGAGCGGATCATACTGAACATACTTGGAAATATATATTTCGTTGGAGCTTTCGATTCATATTAGCTGGTAAATAACGAGCGAGATGAAAATCACAATTTTTTTTATATACTTGTATTCAGAAGTGTAATTGAATCGGTGTATCGGCATAATTTAAAAAAAAAAAAAAGTGTAAAATTGGAAAGTTCCGGTACGTAGTACATAAGATCGGCCAAAGAAGATCGATGATATACACTAAATTCCGAACACCTGTAAATATCTCATGGGATTCCGTTCCCGTCAGGTTGAACGGAGCCGAAACGGGCCAACAAGTTTTACTCTACCGGTCGGTTGGATAAAATGGACAAAGTCCAGAGTGCGGGAGAACCGGTATGAGCGAAGGGACGACGTTCCTCGGGGAAAAGATCCTCGGAGAATAGAACAAGTCAGGAATAGTGCCCAAGTGTCATTGGGAAAAACAAAAGTTATCAAAACTTTCTTTATTATAGCCCGTAGAGCTGTCAGTCAAGACTTGAACTCTAAAAAACTATCTCACGAGACGAGCTAGCAAAAAATAATATTACAATAATTCATCTCGACTCGATTATTGATTTTCGATATATATTTTTCAAAAACAAAATCCCTTGTCTCATCTCGGACCTCCGGACTAATTTTAAAACGAGAGATCCGTTCGGAGAGTATGCGGATATATGCAAAAGCCGAAAGAAAACACGAGAGGTTAGCTTTCAGGATATATGTATATTGCATTATTACAGCGAATGGCTGGAGATTCCGGTGCAAGACTTCTCAGAGAGCTTTACATAAGAACCTCATTTTCTGTTGCAAATATATTCGGAATCCCTTGGGGCAAACAAGAAAAACTAGCAGCTGAGCCGAGCTCTCGCATTTGTACAAAGTCAAGTTCGATTCACATGTATATACACATTCGTATTGGCTTGAAAAATCATGTGATTCGAATCTATTGTTTTGATAAATGATGCGGATAAATAGGTAATGTGATAAAAGGAACGTTTTATCACCAATTTAATCTGAAATTTTTCAACCGGATTTCAGCTGTATTCGGAGCTTAAAATTCGCGTGAAAAAACTCTTTTTAAAACGATATTTTCAGCCCCACCGCTCGTTAGCTACAAGCTATTGAGAATTTTTCATTCGCGAAAAATAATCGATAAAATCTAGTTCTTCCAGCATGACGTGATATGTTGAATATGTTAAATATGACGCTCCTATTGCTTGAAATTCGGTTGGAAAGAATATTCAATAAAATCGACCTCTTCGAGATGATTCCCTCTTACCAAGAGTCCACGAGAAGCCGAGAAGCCAACAAACCCTTTCACGAGCTCCACGTACCGTGCAGTATATCGTGATAACAACGAGAAAAAGCTTTGTCCTGAACCTGATAGAAATATCGAGAATGTGCGAGCCCCTGACAGGATGTGCGGTTGGCTTGCCAAGCTGAACGAAGCTCCTATTCATGAAGCTCCTTCGTTACTGGAAGATGCTCACAGACATAGAATAAAATCAATGTTTCTTATACCGCTATCGAAAGAAACTGTATCCGTTAGGCTCAGACTTAGCCAAGGGAACTCACAGTTCGTTAGGCCATTCTATTTTGTCATGCGTCCAATCTCCCAAGACTCTAAATCTTCCAGACATCCGAACATTCAAGTAGAGTTATATCTTTCGAATCTCGAATATAATATACTTGTGTATTCTTGAATCACTGCAGCAGCAGCAAGTCTCGATGGGGCTGATCTTTAATACTTTTGGCACGATTTTGTGGCTTCTCGACTTATTCTACGGCCGTTGACGCGCAAACGAGAAGAAATGCTTTATTTCATACGCATGAATCGTAAATTTCGCCTCAGTCAATTTACTGTGTCGACTCATAGATTATATCCGGGAGACGTTGATGTAAAAAAGCGTCATCGTCGACTTGTTTACACTGGAATACTTACTTCGAGTCCATGAATCAGACTTGGTAGTGTTCGGTCTGTAAGCATCTAGCAAGCGGTCGAAGCGTCCGAACAATGGGCATCGATGTGTTACAAGACGAATGCTTCTTTCGGGGAGTCCAACAGAGTTATAAATTTATTGAAGTTATATGTGCACGTATGAAATGACGCCGAGGGAAGAGATTGCTACCACGAAGTAGCATTAAAAGTTGACACCAGGAGTCGAGCAACTTTCCGAAACGTCTAACCACAGTGACTGAAATACCAGCACGATATGTCCTATATGAGCCGCTCTTTATCTCACACTATACTTTTTTTGGAACTCCCTCGAAAACTCACAACTCTTCTATATCCTCACTGGAGAAGTACATGTATAAGCTGCTGACCAGGCATTGTTACTTATGGCTATTCGCGTGCAAGAGTAACCCCCCTGCTCCAGACAGCTAACGGTACGTGAACCACTGACGATTTACAACGAAACTTTTAGTGATATTTCACGATTCTCCGATGTCATCGGAGCTATAGTCCCGCTTGGATAACCTCACGAAAGTGGCTTCTTTCTCTGCCAATTGTATGTATACAGCATCCATGACATAGCGGCACTCTTCCGAAGTACTACGTCCAGGGAAAAAGAGGAAAACCGAATGTACAAGAGACATATAAGATGCACAAATCCATACGAGAGTAGATACCGGAGTATGTACCGGAGTATCTCCGTTAGGAGACTGCCTCAAATTTGTGGTCGTTCAAGCGGGAGAAAAAATATCCATAGATACGAGATCCCTGCTGGGGGTTACCAAAATATAACGTCACTCCAACTTGAAATTGTTGGATGCTTGGATATTTTCTATCTAGGACTTCGGGGCCGCAGATTCACGATCTTGGTCTGTGTATTTATGGAAGTGCTGCACTCTTGTTCGGAATCCTCTCATCCGATGCTACGAATCGGATGGTTGGATCATTCATATCTAACATTTTCGAGCAACAAGGCTAAACCTCTGAAATCTTTTTCGAGCGGCCTTAATCGAATAAACATGAACAATTAACAAAGAGTCATCAGTGGGTTTTCTTGAACGATGTATCAGCTTTGTTTAAAAGACGTTATAAAATAAAGAAACTCGTTTTTTGATAAATCGTTCATTCTTTGAATTGAGTATTAACGTTATTGATTGGTGTTGACAGTGAAGATAGTCACACTGTCTTTGATGATTAATCTGGAGTCGCGGCAGCGACTCTGAGACAAGTACATTTATAAGATATGACGAGTTGCTGCCAGAGACTCTTTACCGGAGCGATAGCGTTTCCAATTGTTTTCGAAAATTTTCAAAATTTGTTTCTTCAATAATGAATTAACTATTCGGATATACGCAGAGAAGAAAATATGGATATAAAAGAGGAAAAAAGGAACAAACGAAGTGAAGAAGTTTGTTTACTTGGAGACAGTTGCTTTGGGACGAACGGTAAGAAAGGACGTAAAGCTTGCGTCATCGGGATATTCAATCAGTTTGTATCGATATTTATAATTACGTTTTCACCCTAAAAATTGTACTTAAGCTACCAATTCAATTAACTTCGCAATGAAAATTCCTCCTCAAAACCATCGTATCGATTACCACAATTCTATGGTATAATGTCTCATCGATCAATTCTCAAATTCTTTAACTGGAGTAAGACACAGTGCATCATCGTCTCACACGAGTCTCGTAGAAAGTCTCCTCACGTGTGTGAAATTCATCTTTCTCCGGATCAATTATCATAATTTTTTCAATTTAATCACTGAATCCTAATCAAATTCTTATTGTCTTTCAGGAATCATAAATTTACTTGAACAAAAAGGGGTTCATTTTAACACGCTTTATTTTAGTGTTTAACTTGGTCATATTCGGAAACGATTTCTTAGAAAGAAATATTTAAATGTGTTTTTTCTCTCTGTATTAGCGGAGGAATAAGAATTAAAAAGACACGCGCTTTTCTTATATCGTAGAGGGAATACTGCGATGAAGCACGTACACAAACGTTCGTATAAGCAAACACGTATCGAGGCATCGAGAAAGGGAAATTAATTGGAATACGTGCACCGGAGTCGTATCCGACTTCCTATGCTTGGAGAAGATTCGTTGTGTATATTAGATGGTCTGCATCCACGTTATCCCGTATTCTCAACACTTGCAAGTTGTTCGACTCGATCCTGATATAGATTTCACACGTTTCGGATTGAATTTCCAATTTGTCTTCTCACAATGTAACTTAATAACCTTCCAGAAACAGAATTTTCGCATTTCCATTATTAAATCGTACATTCGTAAATAATCCAATTATATTGAAAAAAAAAAAAAAAAAAAAACACGGTGCTCAGGTATTTAAGCATAAAAGGATGTTCGAATGAGAACAGACCAATTAATTGTAGGAAAAACATCAGAAATTTATGTTCGATGAAACTGTCAAGTTATTTCAATGAATAAAAGAGCATTGAAACACGTTTCCATATATAAACAGTGCTTATTTATTGAAGTATCAAAACTTTCAGTGGGTTTCGCGCCTTGAGCCAGAATTACAATTAGAATTGCCTGTCTCGTACTCCGAGGAGAGAGGCTGGTAACTCGATGTCCAAAAACGAATTCTTTTGTCAATGGAGCGAGAGAGGCTTTGGCATTGCTTTTCTGTACTTTTGTTGTGCGATTGATAATTACCTAGCAAAATCGAGAATTTGTTTTTCATCGTACTCGTATACTTCAGTACATTTTTGGTATAAATGAGAAGGAATAGAATGAAAAAGTTCTAAGCTTTATAGGCGCACGGGTGGTAAAGTAAGATCGCTCCTCCATAGCCCTCACGCTGATTTCTGTCGCACTAGAAATCTTGTCAAGGGATAAAGCTTTCCCATCTACACATATATACATAATATCGCATCAACTCATAGCACGAATGTTACTCTCGGCTATAAACCGCCTTTATGAGAAAGATGAAGAGATCACTCCCAAGATATGAACTCAGCTAAAATAATAACTTAGTTTCACGGTAGACGTTCTCCTTTCGTTTCTCATTCCCCAGAGTTTTGCCCCTTCCTTTGCACCGACGTAAATACGAGTACGCGTTCCTACTGCCTATGTTTATTCCTCAGAGTCTTCGGAGAAGCGTATTCCCTGGAAATCTAGAAGATTGGCACATGGTGTGATAATGAAATACTGGCATCAGGAGGATAGAATAGTGCACGATGGGTGCCGTATCGAGTTGCCGGAGTTCTATAGTCTTGCTCATTTGGATTAAACATGGAAGATAAAGATTTGGAATGAAAATTAGGCTTAGCAATATTGCAGGATCCAACATCCGAAATTTCAATCTCGACAGTCGTGACAGTATCATTGACAACGACAACGATCAGTGAAAAGATCTCATTCTCCAACAAAAGTGACTTAAAAAGATTCCTTTTTCAGACAGACAACGTATGTTCGTTACTATATATCACGTCGTTTCGATTCTATTGCGTGTAACAGCCTTTATTGTCGATGAAAAAATGAAGTGTGCGTTCCAATCTGGTTATAAGTGACCTCAAGAATACAGAATTTCCAAACTGGCTTGAAGAGGAAGAGAGGAAAAGAGGAAAGAGAGGAGGAGGGGTAGAACGAGAGAAAAGGATTAGACATTTCGAATAACAATGGATTGAAGTAACGAAAGGGGAGACCGTTGAAAACTGGGAACATGTATATAATACGTAGAAATGATATATAAGCGACAAACTTACCAAGGAATTTGTCAAGAGTACTGAGAATTACTAACTTTCAACACGTGTCAAGTGCCAAGTTCACGTTTTGCATAATGTACCTGCAGGGATTGACGACTATCTTTGAATCAGATACAAACGGAAGAGAAAACGTCATGAAGGAAAATGTGAACCTAGACACAAATAGTTTGCAAAACCACGATATGTGAGCTTTCATAATTCGACACGCATTGACGCTCGGAAAAATTGAAATTGTTTATTACTGCATTTCAGCACAAGTTGGATCGAGCTGCTCATCAATTTCGGTGTCTTCCCAAGCCATTTGGTAGTTGGAATCAGTACGATTCAGGGAAATACTCAAATCAAGGGCTCTCATAAAATGGTCATAAAATTATTTTCGCTCAAAAATATCCGAAATTAGACATTTCGTGTAGTATTAAGCGACAACGTATGTACAACATGACAACAAGATTGCGTATCTACGGTAGAAGCTTTCCTTGGCAATTACAGTCTCAGCCGTTAATCCCAATATACTCGTGTCAACCTTCTCGGAACCACTTCGTACTACTTAAGAGGATCATTAGTTTTCCATCCGATCGCGCGAGGCATTTGGATCTTCCTTTAGAAAGAAAACAGAATAGTATCTTGAAGCTTTATTTCTAACTCTCGATTGCCTGCACGGACAAAAGCCAGGATGAATAATGTGTTTGGCAGCAGCGATCAATTGGTTCTCACAAATCTGTTGCAATCAATCGATGGATTACTTGTGTTTGGGTGTCGGCTATTATCAAGATGAAACAAAATGAACATGACTACCGATTTTCTCATCAGGTATTTCAACACGTTCCGAATTCTGGCGCGCGAGAACCCTTCCTCGAAACCCCATCGTTAGAAAAAAATCGATCAAGCATAGATCGAAATTCGTTTGAAATGCGTGAAATTGGAAGGGTGGATATTGCTGTGCGAATGTAAGCCGGAGCTTTATAGCAGGTAACCCGTTAGCATATAGCACGAGGGTAAGAAGCTTTGACCGTATTGAAGGGAAGGCGAAATTGCCAAGCAAGTTTCCTAGCTGGTAAGCGCGCTTTACCAGTTTGTTCCACAATTTCGACGGTTAGCGGTTGCGGAGAATTCTCAAACGTAAATTTTCACCGTCTTTGACATGGTTTGTGGCGCTCCTGTTCAACCACCATCTATTATTATGACTTTCTTCAAATCAGCACTGTCATTTAATTTCAACTCTCTGCTCGAAGTTCAAAGATAATGGATTTTGTGGCTGGTTAGTTGGTTCACGGGAGAAAAAAGTAAGCGGTTATCGATAGGTGGACACTTGGAACTTGCTGATTGGAACTATAGTCCCTCGTGCGCTGCAATAATGAACTCAGCGACTTTTATCCTTCGAAGCCAGACAATGGATGTGACAGTCGGTTCCAGCCGAGTATCGTCGAGCTTGGAGAGTCCCCGCTCCCCTTATTACAAGTGTATTCCAACAAAACAAGTTTCGACTCGCCATGGTAACCCAAAGGTGAATGAGAGAAAGTTCATGAAGTACAATGAGAATTATTGATTTCGGATTGACAACGTCGAGGCTCGCCCCGCTCGATGATGATGAGAATCTCCATTCTGTGGCTTCAATTGCAAAACGGCGTTTTCTTGTGACTCATCTCGACCCATTGGCAAATCAAACGTAATCGTCATAATATGCCGTCGATCGAATTAACCGAAAAAATTCAACTTCCATTAGCACCCATCCAATTCGCCATACGAAAATCGGAAGCTGCTCGCTGCTCGGAGGAAACGTATATCGTAAAACGCAACCGCGTTATATAAAGTATCGGTGTGTACCCCGGCACCGATATTTAAATCTGTCGTGCGGAATCCCCCGATCTGCTAATTTAATTAGTGGATTAAGGGAATGGAACGAACGAATCGAAATAGACGGAATGCCGTTTAATTCGGTGGGCACCGTGGTGTCCTAAATCCCTACGGCGGATTATACTGGAAACTGTGGAAGAGGAAAAAATGTTCAATTCGTTAAGTGCGGAATAACGATTCATTTTTTCACCTTCCTACTTCGGGTATTATTTGAATATATAAAAATCGCGTTACACGAGGGTGCTAGTGTTTATTCAATGCTCCATTATAATACCCGATCCATGTTTTATATTCATTTTATATTTTTTTAACGTCGTTGCAGTCAATGTTGACGCTTGACTCGTCGAGATAGGATTTGATGATGATTCGACAACATAGGATCGCTAAATATGACCGCGTGCTACCTGATTTTGATACAGCCGCCGTCCGACAACGAATCATCGGAGTGTGGTGTGCTTTTACGTAAGTGTGCGTTTGGACGTGTATCAATATTATCATATAACGAAATGAGATAGCAATAGAGGTATCTGGTGAATGGAATATCGCTGACATAGTCACGTGGAATATACAGTTGGACATTTAGTGTTGCATCGTGACACACCGGATGAAGGAAATTCTAGCAGCAGCAGGATGAGAGAGGGAGCTGGCGAGGGAAAGCAAATAATGCCAGAGAGTCCGGTCGATCAAACCATGAATTCCATTTCGGTAAACAAAATCTTATTCTACTGGAAATATACAATAATAAAAACGGAGATATAGCATATTTTAAAACAAACAAAGGGAGCATGAGATCTTTTGTTTGAAATATATATTTCATCGTGTATCCGAAGTTTGTACATCGGTCGAATTCGAACCTTCAAAAGAGGCACCATGTACTCTTGGTTGAATAAAATGAATGAAAAATATTTACTCTGAACTTTTCATTTCGAAGTCAACGACTTTTGAAACATCAAACGACAAGTACCGAAAGCCAGTACTTTTCCTCAAAAGTATCATATTTGTTCCC
Source organism: Venturia canescens (assembly GCF_019457755.1). NCBI lineage: Eukaryota > Metazoa > Arthropoda > Insecta > Hymenoptera > Ichneumonidae > Venturia > Venturia canescens. The sequence goes on along the minus strand of NC_057424.1, from coordinate 23,068,218 downwards.
TTGTTCTCTTCATTTTCAAGCCGCAATAGAGTGCATTCAGTATGCATCTATTTTTTTCATTTTTTCAAGAGCAGCTTGACGTAAGTATCGAAGGAACAAAGCGAGCGTCCCCCTTTCCTATGTATACTGCGATATGATGATTTTGTAACCTCTTTCTATTTTGAATGCTGATGATTCCGGATATATTTCATATTTCTGGTGCTATTTTTTTAAAGATTTCTTTGTTCCCGCCTCCTTCTTTCCGTAAACGTGTACGCGTTGTATCCGTTTTCGATGAATCGTGCTAGTTAAACGCGGAATTTGATCGTTCCAAAGTTAGTTACATGAGGTCGACGTACTAGTCGACTCTTCAACGAAATCGACCCTTCTCTCACCGTCGGTTGACCTTTTCCGGATACTATATATATATATAGCTTTCATATTGATTTTCCGAGTTGGTGCATCAAATTACGCTTCTCATTGCACGCATGTTCACCATAAATAAGCAAACAACGAGCTTAAACCAGTTTTCACTGAGACGAATAAATCAGCTTCGAAACGCATTGAGGATCAGCTGCATTGAGCTTTTACCACTCTGGCGCGTGTCTGTCTCTGTTATTACTCAACGTCCATCACTGATGAGTTCTATTAGTCGATGTCGAGTGGAAAAGCTGTAAGTGGGAAAAGCTGTAAGGTAATGGAAATCACAGTGACGATTGAAAAACTTGGAGCTATCGATGGGCCATATGGGAAAGGAACTGATCGTGAACTCATCGTTCAGCGAAAAGCCTCCGACGAACGACAAACACTCGCTCGTCCAATTATTTTTCGATTAGCAACCTATTATTGTACTTCGTTTAGTTCGTTTTTCAAAGGATCACCATCATTTCCTATCTACGAGGGGGCCATCGAGGCAAGCACCCTTTGTTCGAAATACACCGGCAAATCAGTGGACGAGCGAATATTCCACGAATTTGCAAATATTTCGAGACTTTTGACATATTAAACTCGCGGTTATACCGATATGGATTATCCCCATAAGTATATTGCAACGCGAACGCGTGCATGTCTAGATAAAACCGTCGAACCAAAAGTCGAAAGTACCAGGCATTTCACGAAATATTATATAACTATAAAAAGCTTCCATTTACTTTAATTTTTGTTTCGTACAAAACCACTGACCAGCAATGATTTATATGGGCTTCTGAATATTGACTTTTCTGCCAACGAAAGGAGATAGTTACAAATTTGCTATTTGAAAAATTTTAAATATCGTTGTTTCATAAAGCTTCAAACAAATGTTCGGCTTCTCGGGAGTTGAAACATTTCAACGCTTTTTCGCTTAATATCTTTTCCGTTTTGCAACAAAAAAAAAAAAGCATCTGCCCCATAGAATATTTCTATTTTGAATGCAATATAAAACAATTGAAATTTCATCTGGAATAAAAATCGAACAAAAAGTATATTTAGTCATTGAAGTAAACGTGAATTTTTTTTTCATAAAGCTCAAATTTCGGGTGGGGATCAAAAGTTAGAACGACAAAATAGCGAACAAGGCAATAAGCAACAGAGTTTCTTTTTTGACGTGTATCAACAGCTGTAAAACCCATCGGGAATAATATCGAAATCGTCATTTCGTGAGATGAAAATATGAGATAAAACGACCAATGTGATAGGGTGACACGAAAAAGTGTTATACATTCGGTACATGACAATTTAATTGATGGGGGAATATCTGATGAACAATAAAGGGTTAGAGAATACGAGCTGCCACGGCCAGCGGGTCGACATTCGCATTCATACGTATACCAACTGTAATATAATTTCTTAAACTGTTTCCAACCCGAAGCCCGCCCGCATCGTAGATTCACTCGAGTGTAATTATCTCCGACCATAGACCGGGGCTCCGATTTAGTATATGCGAAGATGGAATTAGCTCCACATTGGGCTCTCGCAATGAATCGAGATTGCGCACGGTTCATTTTTCTATCTTTGTGCATCCGACGCCAGATCGGATTGCACGGACCGGATGCTTCCTCCCACCGAGCGCAAACTGATCGATGTTCGTTGTATTGCGTTGTAGGAGAAATTTCATCAATCAGGCTTTACAAATTTGGGGTCGCAATGTGTTTGATCGATCTCCGATGATGCGTTGATTGATTTCTATAACTATCCTATTTTCATTATTAACAAAAAAATAACTATCGGATTGTGATTGTAAAAATTAAGCCGTATGAGAAGAACAATTTGAGCTGATGTAGAACACACGAGTCAACAAAAAATTTGACATTGACATTTAAGTATGAAATTTTGGTAGATTGGATCATATTTGAACGAAAACAAATTATATGGCATGAAAAAGTTTGCTTTCGTATCCAGGAGAACGCTTGAACGATATTTTTGAAAATCAGTAATTTCCATGTTTATTTTATAATAAAACCATGACACTGAAGTTTGCAACGTCGGAGTTGAACGAAATGATTTGAAAAAAGTTTCCAACAATTCCAGTAATTCTCCAATTCTATTACCTGCCTAATTTGCAATTCGTAGTTACTCAATGATTCGTGAAATAAAAAATTTGTTAATTAAAAATGTTACTTATTCGTTAATTTCGGTGGACTCCAACGTTGCAAACTTCAGCATCGTATAAAACCATACAAATATAAATGTGTTTTATTTCGATTCATTTTAACTATCAAACTAGCTTACAAAAAAGTGGAAAATGATTCAAAAATGAAGACGGGCTCCATACAAATTTATGTTTTCCGCTTGTACAAAACACATGCTCATTATTTATCTCGGTCGTCATCTGGGGACACTGTGTGAATGTGAGAACTTCACTCGAAACCACGATGAAAATCACTATTATTATTATAACCATGATAGAAGCAAACTTCATATGAAATAAGTGTACTTTTTCTTCGTTTCTGTGCATAATTAACCCCAAAATCATGAAATGAACTCTAGAGCAAACCAAATTTTTTTTGCAGAATATCTTCAGTAATATTTCAATCGAATTAATTTGAAAACCAAAAAAAATGGGAGATCTTTTTTATTCATTTGAGAAAATAAAACTGGTGTTAGATGTTCGACTGAAGTGAATGCAAAAAACCTGTGATCTTTGAAAAAATTGTAATAGTACGTGTTACAGTGCAACACTATCACTCTAGTAATTGATACTTTTGCAGTATTCTTTTTCCAACTTGAATATATATTGCGTGATTCAAGCGTATGATAGTCGTTGCATCACACGGTACACGTATAGAATTTCACCAACTGTGTGTCGCTCTACTAACGCTGTTCACTACTGTTATTGTCCATGGACACGTATACGTTTTGATCCTTCCACCTCCTCCCTCTCTTTCTCGCTTACTCTCTCTCTCTTTTTCTGCGTCGATGTCTACCGCTGAAATTGCATTAGAAGTAGCTTCGTCTTCGCCGGGATGTACAAAGGATAAAAAGTTGACTCAATCGAGGAGATGATACGAGCTTACCCAACAAATCTTGTCCTGTCCGGCCCCCGCTGCTTTTCTTCTCAATCTTCTCCGATTCGAATATAAGTCGAAGATATGGAATCATATTGATTTCGAGCTGAAGGGAAAAAATTTATTGAAAATGATATACCACTCGAATTGAAGCGGCCTGTGATTTATTTCCATTATCATTTCGTTCATCGTATAGCGATGTTTATCGGATTTCTTGGAAGCCCGTAACAGCGGTAAGAAAATTGAAGTTCATTGCACATAAATAAGATAGAAGCAATATCCTTTAAAGACAAATGAAATATTTGACGCTATTTTGATGTACGTTATAAAACAAAAGAAATGCTCGAAAAAATCAAAAGCAAGTATGAAAAGGTTTGATTTTTCTTCGATTTTTGTTGCATCGATATTTTTGGTCCATCAAAAGCTTCCGTGCCAGATTCGAAGTAGCCTGATCGTTCGGGTCTTCGACGAAGGGTTTTAGATTCCTTTGGACGCGAAGCGCTTATTCATCTTATTCTTCATTTCTATCTCCCCAAAAGGAACAACGAAACTCGTACAATACGTTCCGCGCAATGCCGTAGCGAATTCGATTCGTTATATATCGTAGCAGTTCGTTCCTATCTTGGTATATCTACTTTTTAGGAAGATATAAGATTTCTTATTCATAAAATGGAATGCGGTATAATGAAAGTTCTCTCGAGGCATAATGGCAGAAGGAACGGAGGAGAATAAACGAAGAGAGAACTCGCAAAAGATTGTGTGAACTTACGAGGATAAGAAGCCGAAAGAAAAAAAAGAGAACGCGATCATTCGTCAATGAACCGCGAGACTTTATTCAGCGTGAAATATCCCCCGAGGGGTTTCTTATAACACCGCATATATGTCCAATTTGAGGTATAGATATAAATAAAATTGTAGAGAGTTGAAAAATGTGTTATACACAGAGAATACGCCCGCGATAAACTGTACAGTGTTAATAAAGAAGAATGAAAAAAACACAGAGTTGGACTATTCCGGACACACCTCGCGCACTCCCTACAGGACCGAGTAAAGGTAGTTAAAAAGTTACCAACTTTTTCTCACAGCCACTATATACGTATACATGTAGAATATATATGAGCAGGGGCTCGGTGAGTTGTGAACGGTTCACACACCGAGAAGGATTCACTATCCGGCGTACGATGTGAGAATTTAATCGTTCTCTCGGTCTTCTCTGCCGCTCTTTTGCTACTTAGACCGATTTATGCTCGGATAAATCAGCCACGAACATAAATATCACGTCGAGTCTAGGTGAGTACGAACAATCTACTATTCTATGTATACATATAGATGTACATCGATAGAAAGAGTAATTTACTTCCTGCTGCTGCAGTTTAATGATCTTGGAATTCGCTTCGGAGAATTTTTACTTCCCAAGTAACAGCAGCAGTATCTGCGTATAGCATCATCCGGAAATTAATACGGTAATGAGATTCTTTCAATCGAGGGGGTTAGATGCATATACGTATTTCTGTAAGAAATATCTCGTCTCTGCCCGCACCAACGCGAGCCAAATTTCGAATAAAAACACATCGCGGGCGATAAATTTCCATCGAGGCTGCTGCCCCGTTGAAATTCATTTGACTCGGCTTATCAAGAAAACTGCTAAAGAACAAATCCGATATGAAGTTTATTGTCGTTGATTTTATTAGCCATCGTCTCCAAGTAATTTATTGACGCTTGATTCTATACGTCGAGATTATCACGGGATACAGATTCCGAGGAAAAATCGAGAGATTGTCATTATTCATTGAGCCTTCGCACTCCGCTACACCGCGAATTCCTTCGCTCCGACACATGCACGCGTGCTCAAATTTTCCCATACTCGAAATGAGAGGGAACGAAAGAAAGAGTCTTTCAGTTCGGAAAGAATTCGAAATGTGAGAAACCGTGAGTCGCGGTTACGTTGTCACAGGGATCGAATAAATTCGGCATCGAATAACGTCTCTGTCCGTACTCGCATTTGTTCCACATTGCTGAAGTTCGCAACGTTCGAGTCCAACGAAATGAAGGAAAAAAAGATTTTTAATTCACCAATTTTTTATTTGACGAAGTACCAGTGCAGGTTGAGAAACTACGAATTGGAAATTCGACAGGAAACGAAATTGGAAAATGACTGGAATTTTTGGAGAATTTGTTTAGATCATTTCGTTGGACTCCAACGTTGCAAACTTCAGTCTCATTTTGTTCCTAAACGTCGACCTCTGATTTCCCACTAATTCATTACGGAATTTTTGTCCACCTTTTTCTTGTGTGCAACCAACGACCGTTCGTGCCGTCACTTCTCAGCTAGTTTCGAGACTCATTTAAGCAGTCAGTACAATGTTCTTAGAAAACGCGTCATTAAAATGCGATAGATCGACCGACCACGATACAAGACCGAATATATTCGACTCCGATATTTATATAGTGGCATCGTTATCTCTGGATTATTCCAATACAAATTCAAGTACTCCCTTATCCTGAAGCCTTTTGTGCTGCCTGAATAAAAAAAGATCCTTTACTATCCCTTTAAAGAGATAATACGAAATAAAAGAACGGTGATCGCATAAATTTCGAGTCTTTTATATCTTCGAGTTTCGAGAGATACACCGCTGGTTCGAAATAAAAATAAATTGCCAAAAAAATAACGCAGTTAAATTGAATATCTCGCTCACTGAATATGACGAACGTTGTCCTCGTCCGAGACTCGTCTATCCCGATCAATTGAATTTCCAACCAATTTTTTCCCCATTGTTTATTTGACCGACGGATGATTTTTTTGCCACAAACTATACCATTAAAAACAGACAGTTCAAGCAATTAGTAACAGCAGAGTGGATGCGATGATGAATGTTTTATATTTGTCATGCCGCCGTTTAAAGGAACAAAATCGATCTCCGGTTAAATAACAATTTTGAGAAAATATCATTGAAAAACGCACATCATTGTTATTTTGCTTTAAACGATTTTCTATCACTGTGCGATGCGCTGGAAGCACACAAACATTAATAATCTGAAAATCATTTTGTTCACAATTGATGAAGAAACCAATGTCTCATTGGTTTCGGATTATTTATTTTCACGTCGAAATCAAATATAAAAAACCGTTGAGCAACTCATATAATGGCGTATAGATCGAGTTAAACCGACCTGATCTCGTGCTGCGTATTTATTTGCCAGCGAGCCTTTGTAAATCCGCAATAACGGGCGCCCGACTTCTAGCGAACGCCTCTATTGTGAGTTCTATCTAGGGGCTACGGACTAAATACGGCACTATCTAACCTTTCCTGGAGCCTAAAACTCGTCCGGAATTATAGCGGACATCTGCACCATATATGTATATAGAAATGGACGGAACATGAGCGAATTCGGTCATCCGTATCGAATTGTGCTTACCGGGGAGTACCGAAGTTAATTAAATTTTTGTGCGACATCGTATATCACCAAAGATCCATTGCTAATGTTTCGCGGGTCCTTGGAATTATACAGATTACAGAAAATTTTACTTTATTGAAGTTTTGATAATTAATCACATATATACATTGACGTATTTCTCCGAAGTAAAATAAAGGGATAGGAAACGATGAGAAATTCCATTAGCCGAAATGGATCGAGACCCAAAGCTCCTGGGTATTCGACGCACTGAATTCGAAATTTCACACAAACGAGAATTTGCCAGACGAGATGAGGGACGCGTCAGTTGTGGAATGATTCGAGTTTCGTCGTCTATTTCCTCTAGATGGAGTTTAATAATAAATAAACCTTCGGCATAACATTATATGGTATGGACAGCTCAAAAATTCGCTAGGTTTGAAGGAGTTATTTCACAGTCCAGACACTATTTTGACAGACGCAAAAGAAATGTGGAATTGCGATTTGATCGTTGCTTTCGGAGCAAGCATTGCAAATTTTTTGACAACTGTCATGAGGATGCGCATTTGATGCGCATTACAAATGACATTCAATTGGAAGAAGTGAGAGACGAACGGGCGGAAAGGAAAGGCTGGAAAAGTGGGGAAAATGGGTCGAGTTGAAAATACGTTTGGCTCCGTTCGGTAGAAGGAGTGGCTTTTGGCGCGTTATCTCCTCACACCGAGTTCGTTCAACGTGGCTCCGAAGAGTTTTGCCGAAGGGCCTGCGAACGACTCGCAGCCAAGACGAAGAGGGGACGTGGAAAGGGAAGCCTGTAGCGAGGGCGTTCGATAAACTAATTTCCAAACTAATCTAAAAGACACAGAACTCGACTCGTTCGCGGGACAGCAACGGAAAACGACGAAATTTACTTCCTTCCCCGTTCTTATACGTAGCCTATATCCGCGCTGTACCATTTCATTTATTCCAAACTCTGTTTTCACGCGTTTACACTCTGTAACCGTACGCATTTTTTTCTATTTTTCGTGCTAAATTTATGGCGACAGAGTCATGAAGCGTTTAAGGGGGGTTCTGCTTTAGAAAGTCAAATAAATCAATTGTTTTGGAGAATGTTTTTAGTTTCAAGGATATTTCAAGAGTACAAAAACATTTTTTGAATCTGCGAAATACTCATTTGTGTTTCTCAGCTGCGTATAACGTGGAGATCGTAATTATTGTCTGAAATAAAAATTCCAAATTATTTCTCTATTTTCATGTATTTTTTCTCCATATGAACTTTGAAAAATCTGAAAAATTGCGAAATTCTATATGTCCAGCACGCTGAAGTAATATTCTTCTTCTTCTTTAGAAACGTTTTTTTCTCAAACTCCCTAAAAATATAGAACTTCGCAATTTTGCCCATAAACCATGTACAAATGAGTATTTCTCAGATTAAAAAAATGTTTTTGTACTCTTGAGATATCCCCGAAACTGTATACCGAAAAGTTCACTCTGGTGAGTTATTTCCATCTATCCAAAAAAATTCCCGAAAGCAATCGATTTTTTTGACGTTTTAAAGCAGGACCTCCTTAAGATATTTTCACCTGTAGCAGGATTTCAATGACTCCATTTCAACCAATGTTCATTTTCCGGTTATCCGAAATTTCATAAATTCATTTTTTCTTCGATATATTCGTTCGATATTTCGATATACCCGGTTGTCAAAATGAGTTTGCGCATTCACCCATCTGCTACCTATACACCGGAAGTGAAAACTGATCGATCGACTGTCATGATTATTGATGGTACACACAGACAAGAAATTCACTGAGTATTGGCCCAGCCGGTGCTTATTCGTATTTTCTCGCTCAGTTAAATTGAAAATCAACCATCATTCTACATCCCCGTGTGAACGATGTCTCTTCAAATATCTTCAAAATATAATGGGAAAGGGTGGGAGAGTGGGGGGGGGGGGGGGGCGACGAAAAAAAACATGAGAGATTCCCTTTTGTGTTACGCAAAAATGTTTGTCCAACTGTTTGCACGATTCTGCCAAAAGTGTTGTTTATTCTCGATTATCATTGGCAAAGAAAAAAAAAAGAAAAAGAAAAAACTCTATAGTGACAAAAATTTGTTGTTGATAAAGGTGAAGGAAAAGTCAGCAACATTAACGAAGCAATACCCCGCTAGCTCCATCTCATCCGACTTTCTTGTATCTCCTGGATGCACCCGTGTTCACAGTGTCCTCGACCAACTTTGCGATTGCACGAGACATACATATGCATCGGACCTTTGGCTAAACATATACAAACAATGTGCAGAGGAGGCAGGGAAAGTAACTAACTAGCGAGGTGTACAAGCTGCTAAAGTTGGACGTCGTTGATGCGAACTCTGCACGTCTGCGTATCTATGATGTGTGCATAAATTTCTAGTCCGAGAAACTGACGCGCAGAGAACTTATTCATTCGTGGCTCGACTGGTACCGGAACTCCCGAGATTTCCCAAAGTCGCACAACCCTCGCGGTAATTCCTTATCTGCCGCCTCGTGACCCCTGCGCTGCTGCGAAATCCTCGTTCTCGGATCATTGTTGCGACAACGCGCGGCTAACATATCATGTCCGTTTTTCTGGGCCCCGACTGCTCTCATTTCTTTCCTACCAACGTTTCTTTTTTGTTCTCTCTCGTCGTCCCTGTTTTGTTTTCGCACAGTGTCATTAGCATTTTTCTCTTCTGCTCAGCTATTCTTGGATCACGGACTTGATTCTGTTTTTTTTATTACCTGTGTACTTAGCGCACTATTTTCCGGCCACATTACGTCACATGACCAAACTATTTGGCAGAGATTCGAGCTTGAATCATTTTGCACGAGTATTCAAAAGCTTAAAATGCCAAACGTAGTATGACGCTGAAGTTTCCAACGTTGGAGTCCAGAAATTCTCCTATTTTGTTCCCTGGCAAATTTGCGATTCGTAGTTTTTCAAGCTGCACCAACGAGTCGTGAAATAAAAAATTGGTGAATTACAAACGTATTTTTCGGTCATTTCGTTCGACTCCAACGTTGGAAACTTCAGCGTCGTAACGTAGTATACTAAAATTTGCTTTTTTTGTTTCAACTAAAGCTAGACATGTACGATTGGCGTGATAAAAACATGGCAAAGAAAGTAGATTAGAATATGTTGCCGCAACCTACGATTTGACATGAACCAGGAACCCGCAGACTTTTAGAGGTATTTCGTGCTCATCTATGAATAGAGCATACTCATGCGCGTCTCTGGATATACGTAAGCATATCCGGGTAAACACACGGTAACGCGAGCGAATATGGTGTGTTGCAGTAACTAGAGAGTGAACGCCTCGGGCGACATTGTTGAATATGCGCACATTCATCTACTTCACGTTCCCATTTGCAGTGTTGCCGTGGTCCTATCGCCGCAACGAACATTTATCTAAAGCCTATAATCGAATCATCATCGATGCACCATAATATTTAATTTTTACCGCGAACCCATTTAATTATAAATGGTTATGTTCGTCAAGTTGGATTTTACTCTCGTAAGAAAGTGGACGAAAAATAAAGGGAATGTTAGATTGGAAATGGCTCGATGCATGAGGAAGCGCAGACTCTCGGGGGGATGCGTGGACCGAGACGCTCGCAATTTTCTTTGAATCCTTCAAGAAAGTAGAACGCCGAAGTTTGCAACGTTTGAGTCCAACGAAATTATGTAGAAAAAAACACTCCAATAATTTCAGTAATTCTACAATTTCGTTTCTTGCCGAATTCGCAATTCGTAATTTTCCAACCTGTCTACAACTGTCGTACAAATGTCTTTTTCCTTCATTCCGTTGGACTCCAACGTTGCAAACATTCAGCGTCGTCGAAGGAAAGTACTTTGTGAGTAGCCAATTTATTTATTGACGATGAATGATTTGTTCGGTTGATAATGATTTTTACAAACAGAGGTATGGCTACGAGCCGAATATGACGGATTGCAGCGTCAACGGGCGTCCCACCGATCGATACGTGCGTCAGCCAATACGCTTGTTTACTGCTATCCGCTTTCCCAAACTCGCTATATTTGTGGAATCGAGGTTAAATTTTGGTGTTCACCACTCGTCTCGACATTTGGGTGGAAAAAATTCTTGAACGGGAAAATTTCGTGAATATCCCTCCGGGCACCGAATGGTATTTTGTGAGGAAAATTTTTGCAATATGTGATTTTGGAATGCATCGCAACTTTTAAGGATGAGCGAATATGCCAGTTATACACGAGCGATAGAAGCACGCTTGTCTGAAAAAGAGGACGCAACAGGGATCGCATGTCGGGACTACATTTAAATATATGCATGGCAAAAGTATTAAGGAGAATAGGTCAAACGCCGAAAAGAATATCGATGCACGCAGGCAAAAGAATGTCGAGGTCGGATCGTACCGGATGGAGGATGAATCGCGGGCTCAAACAGGAATGCAAATTTCACTATGGGTTCATAGAAGCGAATAAATTCCGGAGACATTTCATTCCAGTTATTTAATGAAAAGAACAAAAGCTCAGAAGGATAAACGAGAGAGAAATAAAGAATATTGAAAGAAACGTGATTCGCGAATCACTCGTGGCCGCGGTTGAATGATTCTGAAAGTACACGAGACAATTGAACCCGGTATTACAAACGAAAAAATGAGTTTTCAAAAAATTATTCGTGCCGCGACTTTTCCAACCGTTTACCCCAGCTTTTTGACATTTCATTAATTTTTCACCGATGCATAGCAAATTAGTGGAAGAAAATATTATAATTTCTGATATTCCGAATTAACTGAAGAGGCAGCAAGTTTCTACGGAGCTGCGTGACCTCAGGATTACACGGAGCGCTGATCCTGCAGTTCCTGGTAGATTCATTCTGGTGGTGATGGTACTGGTTATTCAAATTGCTACAATTTCAAACCCGAAAAAAAATACGGCGAAAAAAAAAAAGAAAAAAATTGAGTGAAAATACTGAAAATTTTTCAACACGATGAAAAAAATATCAGGATTCATAGAACAGGCTGAATCATTATTTACAACGAAAAAAAAATCCAAGGAAAAAAACATTTGTAATTAACCTATTTTTTATTTCACGAAGTATCGGTGCAGACTGAAAAACTACGAATCGCAAATTCGGTTGGGAACGAAATTGGAGAATTACTGGAATTATTGAAGGGTTTTTCTAGATCATTTCGTTGGACTCCAACGTTGCAAACTTCAGCGTCGTTATTTGCATTCAATTGTTCGAATGAAAAATTGGACCCTCGAAGTTTTTGATTTTTCGGCCTCACAAATGATGTTTTAAAATTTTCCGGGATTATGAGCAGCAGAGATCGAGAGATTCAAGAGCAATTGAGAAGAAAACTCGGAAAAACAAAAGAATGGCGTTATAACGTCGAGCGTTTTCATCATATATGAAAAATACACGCGCCCAAATACACACATACATGCACGAACCGGATATTTGCACGGAGAGAATTTAGGTGGTATAATTTGGTGAATCCTTCCGGGTCGATGGACCGAAATTTTGACCCAATTCGTTGGGAGCGATGCAGTGAGAGTGGCGCCTTAAGCTCGGCAGGGTGCTTCCGTACGAGGACTGATAGGATAAACACCTTCAACGTCATTTTCACATTTTGACGTATCATTTTCTATGATAACGAAATTTTAACTGAATATTAATTAAAATTATCTCGACGTTGACCCTCGATATAGCAGCGTTGATTTACAAATTTTCAAACGAGTTTATTCCTCGTAATGTCCCTCGAAAATCGAGGCAAAAACATTGGAAAAAGTATCCTCGAAAACAGTTATTGGGCATGTATAGAACGAAATTGACTTTTTGTCAATCGTAAACTTTAGAGAATATCTGAAATGTCGAAACGAAATATTATATACATATGATATATGAACTGTGAGCATTCGGGTATTAGACAGTATCGAAAAATGGAAATTCATGCCGAGCAAGTTTCGTGTATGACGATATCTATATATACGTGCATAGGCGAATGCATACATGTATATAATGGGGGCTATGGCTCGGTGCATTGCTCCCTGAATTTTCGGGCAGTGTGTGGCAAGCTTCCAAAAGTCTTTCGAACGATGTTGGCAAGCTCAGGACCATTTCCATTAGAGCATCCGTTTTGGAGTGTTGTATACGTCGATGTGAGTACTGTGCTAGGTTCATCGCAGTTATGATCTTTTCTTATATCGCTCACAATGGAAACAGTCGCGCTCGTTCCGAGTCATCCACGCGCATAAATGCGTTTTATCTGTTTCAACGTTTTCGGTATCGAAAGCCTTATAAATTTTGAACGAGCACAGAGCCGCAACGCCTCGTGAAGCGCAGCGAAGCGTCGGGAACCATCGTTTGGGGGCCGGGGGTGTTACGAATAACGAGCTATTAAATGCATAAAATTACGAGTCGAATGAGCGCTAATGCTTAAACACGCGGGGTTCGTATAACGCGAGCGCCATGAAATCCGTTCGATTTGTCACTCGCCTCTGGACGTTTGTCGCCGACAATATGAAAGAGCGATTAACGACTCTTGATAGCTTTCACAAACGCACTCGAGCGGACACTCGATAGCTATTTCCGTATATAGAATACTTTGCTGTGTCATAAGTCATAAATGTATGCAATTGCATCGCGGATAGACTTGTCGATGTTCGTTAATTCTTCTGCAACATGGGCTTCTGCAACACGTTTACTTTACCGCAGTCAGGTTATTCTCCGTTCGTATACGTGTATTTATTTCAGCAGCGTGCTATCCTCCCCAGACCTCCTCTCCACGTTTCGTGTTCTATCGCGGTTCTTTATCATTCGGTTCCGCCATCGCCATACTCCACGAGCGATTTTATATGGCTCATGCCCTCTGTTACATCGTCACTATTCGATTCGACCTGTCGCTCGCAGCCGGCTGATGAGAAAAACTTGGATCGCTACCGAACTCCGTGTTGCGTCGAAAAGTTTTCATACTTTCCCGTTCCAACGATAAATAATCCTCATTTGTGTTCACCGCTGATTTTCGTTGCGCCAAAGTGTGCTGTTTACTTTTCTAATATTCCCAATTTTTGGGAACATCGGACCGAAGGAACTGAGTTTTATTTGAATTACTCGATTTATCGTTAGCAAACAATGTCATTCACTAAAATTTTAAGAAAATGGGTGATTGAGCTCTGGAATTCGTGATAAAAGGATATTTCGAATATGCGGCTTTGGTACTCAAAAAGTATCAAACAGGAGTTTGAGGCTAGGCGATTTGAAAATGAGCCTCGCAGCGAAGAATATGGGTCATAGAAGGATTCGGAATAACGCCAGAGGGATGTGCATGCACAATTACCAAAGACAGTGTGCGCGCGCGGCGCACTCCGCTGCTGCTGGAATGCCGGCCGGAAGTTTCATTATGGATGAAAGTATGGTCAACGAGAGAGATATATAGAATTATTGTACGGGTTATTTCGTGTCGAAATGCTCATCTCGTGTTTTTTTAAATGTTTTTTCGTTGCCGAATATGAAAATATAGTTTGCAAGGCACTTGGGTTTTTATCATTGTCATTCAATGAAAAAACAGCCGCTGGAAGGCAATGTGGCAGAACAAGACAGTAGATTTTTTCATGGCGCGCAGAATTCCGCGTTTTATTATACATCAGATATTGCTTTCGGGGGCCGAGCTTTGATGAAGCAATGATTTTCCGAGGCTGTTGGATCCCGGCTATGAGGCTGGGCGGTTTTTTTATTCTCTACCGCCCACGAAAAACAGATCTCGTATAGTTCGAGCAGCGGTGCCCCAGCAGCAGCAATGTTGGAAACGGCAACGACGGGAAAATCCCACGAGAATCGAGTGCCACTTTGTTCTCCGATGGAATATTTAAATTTCGCTCACTTCGCATCACACGAAATACACGAGGATGAAAAAGCTATTTTTTGCATGCTCTGGATTTTTTTCAACGCACACGTAGGCGGAGCATGATATAAAAAATAGTGCTACAGGACGCACGGATGTGACGGTTCCGATCACTCGACGTGCATCCCCGTTTTGACTGATCCGTCCTGGCTGCACGTCGAGCTGTCTTTAGCCATTTCTATCTCGGTGTGCTCCCTTTTTATCTATAATATCTTTCGATGCGTTCCACCCTCGAGGAAATATTTCCATTGTTATGCTGTAAAAGTGTGTTGCATTAGGGGACGCCAAGAGACGTCAGAAAAATTTTCGAGTCGGGTTTGCTCATTGGTAAAAAGACCTCGCGACTGCTGCATGCATGAATATAATGCAAGAATGCGAGGCGAGTTCACGTTGAGTACCGTAAAGACGTATGAGTTTTTAACGAATCGGGCGAATATGAATCCGGAGGGAAAATGTCGCCGAGGTAGCAAAAGAACGAGGAGTACTTTGCGCCTTTTTTATTGCGCTTCCAATAAGCAAAACGTACGAAAAAACCGATTGTCGCATCTTCGAAAATTATTAGAAGCAAGTTTAATATTTCGAAAGACTCGAGATGCGCGTACAGCAGCACGTTACTCCTGAAAACAGTAACCAGGCAAGCTTGAAAATCCATAGCAGGCCATGGGCTGCTCCACCAAAGCGTCCACGAGAGATCTATAAACAGAAACGGCCGAAGCGAAGCACCGACCACGTCGTTAGCGTACCTCGTAACGTGCGTGAGAACGCTCGTCTACTAACTCGCTAATCGGGGTTAAAGTGTTTAGCGTACTAGTGCTGAAATATTTTCACATTATCAAGATCCATGGTATTTTCACTGCGCGGAGCCCGAGCTCTAAATGGAAAATGACCGGAATTCCAGCTGTTTTCATCCAACATATTTATTTCGTTGCGTTCAATCCGTGCTCCAAAATGTTTGAAAAATTCCCCGAATTTTTCAAAGCTACTTTATCGTGATATCAAGAATGTCAGAAAAAATGCTACTGCGCAAGACAAAAGTCTACGGAGATATGGGAAAAAGATGCGGAAGTACGATATTATTGTGACTGGCTAGATTCCAAACAGAAATGTCGAAAGAACTACGTCACAGGGCGTGGTGCGTTGGAATTTCACGGAACAAACAGATGCCCGTGAATTCGTTAATTCATACCAAAATCGATAATCGGCGTCCCGAGCCGGATGGCAACGTTTCATAATTACGATGCTGGACAAGCAGAGCGACGATGCGCACAGAAAAGGCATCCTCGCCCGATAAATGAAAGCTTATCACGGACGTGTTTGAGTTTTTCGAAAAGCTGCTGCACGCCTTTGGGTCGGGGACTCGGGGAGTAAAGAAACGATAGCGAAGTGAGCATATGCGACGCGTCCAATGCAGTATGCATATGCCGGAGTAACTTTGAAGCGCAGAGTCGGGGAGAGAGCAAAGAAAACTCGCCAAGCGGGTTCACGCACCGTATACCCTGCCCTTCGCTCTTCCCACTTCGCTGTACTTTTTCTTCCTCTCCATTCTCGTTGCTCGCGCTCTAATCTTCCTCCCTGGAACTAATAGTTCTAGACGAGGAGAAAGAGGGGCCCGAGAGGATAGAGGGCAGCATAATTCCGGACTTTTTAAAGAGCTTACTTGGCACACGAGAATAACGAATGCGCGCCTGCTTTTTCCAACGGAACCTCTCCTCGTGTAATTAATTGGTAATAACGTAGTTTCGCAGCGTGCACTGCACGAGCATCGGGACGCGATCGGGCACGATAGTTCGAAATGATGACCTGAAAATCGCTCGAGGCTCATTTTTCCATCCGAATCGAGAGCACGGGCCTTCGTTGCGTTTAAAATTTTCAAATGTGCCGGGATGTATTATCGGAGGGATGTAGTCCGCAGGCATGGACCGGCTATCGGTCGGTAGTTAGCGTTTTAAGAGCGGCGCATTGCTCCATACGGCTGCGCACAGTTTTATCCATTAATATTTACGTGTGCGCGTACGTATATATTCGGATAAAGTGCGATCATACGCCCGAGCGTTCATTACTTTGTATATTCGAGCTTTGAAATACTAGTATGAATCGCTGATATACGTTATACGGCGGCGTTGACACGGCCAATATAGCGGGCTACGAGGGTTATTAATTCTCGTAATTGCGGTTCAGATATGTGCGCTTGCCCGGTGCTGGTGAGCTTCCTACATTCAAGACTTCAGTCAGAATGATTTAAGAGTTAATTCCGCTGAGTGGCTCTATCATGGGACTGCAATGGGAAGATGATAGCATGCTTGCGCGTGTATACATATGTGCGCGTCATTTCCGTCCTGTAAATCGTATCGAGAGCTAGTTTTTACTGCTCGAAGCCTCTTTAGGTCGGAACGGCGCGCGCGCGCGCGCGAATTCACGCACGTTCCTTCTGCCTCGTTCAAATGTACCTATTTTCTCGCACTTGCAACGCTTCATTACTTATTTCAGGATCCGCGATATTATTATTTCAATGCGGAATTTCTACACGCACGTGTATAAGAGGACAGATGCGAACGAGCTTCTCTGCGCACCAATTCTGAATAATACAATGTGCACATTTCATAGAGACAGAGCCGGCCCATGCGGGTCTTTCGTATCTTGTGGATCTGGAGACTACGCAGGTGAAGTACGAAAGCTTTTGGTGCGGGATTTAGGAGGTGTACAGCTTGTAGCCTCGGAGTATGAATGTGCGGGACACGAGGTTCGGAGATTGCAAAGGCAACTTTTGGACAAGGGACGCCCGACGGGCTCACTACTATCTCTCTCGTGAGACACACGCGGGTTATAAACCTCGTAGCTACGCGAGCCGCCACCCTTCTGCCATGCAGTTTGTTCGCCGGCCTCGCCACCGAAAAACGCAAAAAGTTCAAGTTTCCCCAAGAGAAGAACGAACGTCAACTTACCGAGCGGTAGGACCTTCAATTAACATTAATAATGCACCCTGTCATTCTCAGCTCTTTGTTCATCTCTGTGACACCTATAGCGCGTACGCACCAACGATACAACTATACCGCCAAAGGAACGAACGTCCCTTGTCCGCGTGTTAATCAACTGCTCGAGATAAAGTGCGGTCCGAGCTTAAAACGACATGAGAATTTAGATAGCTTGTAGCTTGCAGATGTCCCGGCTTCGCATATACCGCTGCTGCTATTGCTTCTAGATGTTCTTACTCGATGGATTTCTTTTCTTCCACCCAAAGCATCTTTTCAGCAGTTCTGAGAGCTTTACACAAAGCACTCATCGACGGGCGTCCAACTTTGAAAGTAAATAAAATTACAATCAATCAGAACGTATTCTCTTATTTCCGTGAGGATCTGAAATTTACACATTTTATCGCGACGCACGCCAATCGCTTGGAAACTCGGCAGCGTTTCGACGCCGTAATGAAATTTTTCTTAGTATTTAAAATTATGTTTTCATAACCGAGAGCTCGATAGTACCGCTCTGTGCGTTTTATGGTATTGCGAAGGGGCGCAGTTTATTTCATTCATTGGCCGTATGGATCAATCAATGTGTGCAAATAAATAGACTGCTGGTGCTCCTGTGATCGCTCCGTCCGGGGACTACTAATTTACGAAATTAGCTACCCCCGACAATTATCCTTTATTCATTGGACTCTGGTGTACCCAATACTTCGAGGCTGGATACTCATTCGGTGTATGCGCCTAGCGTATTAACTACATTTGAATAATACGCAATAATATATGGGGCATTAAATTCGTTCCGCGTGCTCACGTACAGCGGCAAAGTAGAAAATAATGACACGTCGATGATGGAAAACGCTCGGCAGGGTTAAATTAACGGAAATTTATCAAGTGTCAAATGGACAAGTTATTACTGGATTGAAGCGAGTAAGCGAATAATGGAATCGGAATATACTGTGTAACGCGCGGTAACAAATCACCTTAGGGTCTTGCGTGTTTTTTATTTTGAAGGAAATGCATGCGAGTTACGTTACCTTGCCGAAAAATCGTTGAAATGGTTCATTGAAATCTGTACCCGGATCTTAATTGTAACGACAAAGAAAAACAGTGCTCAATGTTCTTCATTTCTTCTTTGTTATTGCTCGAATTCTCGCTCGCTCTCTCTCTCTCATCATTTCATCAAGGCAAAGAAAAAAGGGCGCAGCGTCTTGTACGTGGCAAAGCACAAAATCTAACGGTAACGGCAGTTGGTACATATAGCTTGGGAAAACGGGCATAACGGCAAATAAGAATGAGATGAAGAATAAGAAAAGGCAATATAACTGAACCCGGTGCGCGGCAGGACATCCGCCGACATGATGCATCGTTCTACGCTGGTGCGACAAGAGCAACACCACCATTACCAGTACAACTGAGCGACCTCGGCTACGAGAGAAAAGCACATGGGACCTTGCCGCCGACGACGACGACGACGACGACGACGACGAGGAATTATGCGAATGCGGAAGTTGTATTGTACGGAGGTTATTCAAAATTTATGTGAGCCAAAGCGGGGATAACTCGGCAGCGACAATATTTTATCGCAACGTTTTTGGCTCGTTCATTGGTCCTCTGGATTATTCATGCCGAATCTCGAACGAAATTTGAAATCCAATTGAAACCGGAAATGACAAATAAAAATGAAATTTTATCGGAATTAACCCGTATAATAACCAACAGCCAATTTAATCGCTTGCGGTAATCGCGTTTCCTCTGTAATTACAGTTTATTGGAGATATATCGATCGTTTGCCCGCGATATAAAGTGGCATTGGAGAAAATTCAAAGTGCAGACAGCAGCATTATAAATACTGGTTGGATAAAAGTTGGATAAAACCTGATTATTATCGTATGCGAGGGGGAAAGCAGGCAAATTATATTAGCATTCGCGCAAAAAGATTGAGTGGAAGGGGTGTTGGGGTACGGAAAAACTTGCAGCAAGCGCGAATGACAATGGAGCGGCGTGCTCCGGACGATTGGTTAGAAAAGGAGAGCACGAGATCGAGAAGCTCGCATTATTCTACGTGGCAGAAAGCATGTACGTGATCAGAGTACACACAGGTTTTCCTCGTGCTAACTGCACTTGAAACTCGCGAGTGTTAAAGGAACTGGGGTAGTGTACCAGGGAACGTTGATATAAGTATGAAAAAAGTTCTCGGGCGTTGTCTCGCGATAGTGAAAACGCAACAGTCGAGTGGAGTCTATTAAGAAGAGGTAAAGCTAAGATGATATTCCAACTCAATCGTTTATTCTTAACATAATTAAAGAAAAAATGATTTTCTTATTTTTATTCTATCATTCGCCTGAGCATTGAATCAGTATTATTTAAAAATATTTATCAATCCGTCGATCACTCGTAAAATGTTTGAATTTCAACTGTAAATTACGAATTATAATGAAGATCCATGAGAATGCCATTTTCAAATTTGATCGCGTTACTAAATGTACGAGATAAGGACGCCCGTTGATGAGTCTTAAGGATGGTTTCCGACGTAAAACTACTACGGATTCAGCACCACGAGTTGGGAGTTTCCATGAGGGTGTATAAAGCTGGTACACATTGGATTGTAGAGGCGCGCAACTTCACCACGGTCTAGTCGTTCCATTAACCGGTTATGCTGTCGCGCTTTCTACATGAAGGATACGCGAGGCAATATCTTGGTAATACCGAGAGGGCTGCATAATTAACGCGGTTCTGTACTCGTCGTGAGGGAGGGTTATGCAAACCGAGCGTAAGCAGTCCTTGCTCCCTCATCCCGAGTAGAGGAACCTTTGGATTCACGGGAATATGTGCATCTAGCGGCAATAACCATCGGGAAGTCAGGCAATGGCAGCAGCCGGAGAAGACGTGCACTGCGACAGGAATAGAGAAGGGGAGAAACATACCTACAGAGATTGAAGCAGCTCCGTGTATAATCGTGTGAGGGTCTGACCCAGCACTGCTTAGTTTCGTCTTCGTTGCCTCGGAGAGGCAACGCGAATCGTCAACTGCACATCCTCAACCGTACAACGGAAACATGTACTTGTACCGATATTTCTTAAGGGGGTCTTGCTTTAGAAAGTCAAAAAAAAGTATAGAAACCTTTTTTGTTTTTTGTACATGGTTTATGCGCAAAGTCCGATTGTCATCAAAGTTTCTCAGCTGCGTACAATGTGGAGCGATCGTTATTATTGTGTGCAGCAAAAATTCCAAAGTCTTTGCCTACTTTCATATATTATTCTTTCATATGAATCTATAAAAACATTTAAAAATTACTAAATTCTATCGATTTATCGTTGGGACACACGAATGGTAAGAGGTTACAATGAACAATTATATGAACCGGACGTATCTTTACATTCCGTAGTTTCGATCTTGTTGTTTATTAGTCAACTTGTCCCGTTGGCCGCAACTAGCCCCGGTCTCCCCTATTGTAAAAAAAATCGTTAAGCTAGTTATACGATGCCACTCGCTGTATTTTGTAATGCAATTTTTAAGTACGAACCTTTCCCACACTCAACAAACATCAATTAAGAACACAACGATACAAAGAGGAAAATACAACTTTGCTTCCCTCCTCCTCTCCCTCCCGCACGATAGCGCCCCGCTCAGGCCGTTAATTATCTCGGTAAATATTCTGACCAAGAGCTTCAGCGAGAACGGCATCAATCTATCGCCGCGAGCTCTATCTTGCACCATCCAGCACACATTATTGGCAAAGTGCAAGAGGGACAGCAGAGCTATTCTGGAATAAGCGACAGCGTACATCAGAGATCCTCCAAGCCGCTCATGTTCAACAGTAAAGCGAGCGAGAGAGAAAGACGGAAGTGGACTGAGATCCGCCGTTAGTGAAGAGAACGTATAGGGCTGTGGTGGGCTCTCGCTGTACTACCGCAGATCGATATTGCGGCGGAACCAATGTCCACGACAGAGATATGTAACATCATATCCTATTAATAGATTATCCTATTGTAAAACGAGAAATTTTCATACCCATATATCATTTACGAAAGCCAATGAAAATGGATGCGGAAGACAAATACAAAGCTTGTATAGAACAGTTAGCCGAATAAATACGAGGAAAAAAGCCATCATCGGGAACTCAACATTATTCTTAGAACGAGTCCGCAATGATCGAGCACGAAGCATGTACGGAGAGAAGAAATTTGCCAAATCAAGAAAGCTCTTCCAACCAGGAAAATGTAACACACGATTGTTTATTTATTTATACGCGTTACTTTGGTTGTATAATTTTAACCAAGATGGCTCAGACTAAACTGGCAAACCTTCCACCTCAAATATCCACATACGGCTTGGGAACGACTCTCCAAAGTACACTTAACGCCATCGGTAGTGCTAACTCGCTACCACTCATCACGGTTTCTCAACTTTCTCCACTTGTCCATTAGTTGGGCGAGTAAACGTGGGAGCTTTCACAGAAAACAAGCCGGTTGATACGAACCCGGTGGTGCGGCGAAATCACTAAAGAGTTTGTGCACAATTCTCCTGGTGCGCGTGACGAACACGACACCAATAAGATGTTTCGAGTGAATCCGCCAGGCCCTACCAATTTCTTTGGAATGTCTCATGTCGTTATCTATTTTGGACGCGGTAATAAAAGTTGACTGCTTCGGCGCTCACGAGGCAAAGTATCGATGACATTTTTTCCTGCATGACACGAAAGTTGCGCGAAAACGATAAGAACTTTGCATGAGCAATCGAATTTACGATTTGACATTTTTCAAAAGTCTTGCTCACCCGCAATCTCCTCCGCACGGACAGCTTCAGCTCTGTTTTCCTTATTTTCATCAAGTTGAGCGTGCACTTGTGGGAAGAGACTGAGACAGTCGACGCTGCTGGAAAAGAAGTCGGGTGCAGTAAATTGGAAAGATTGTACTCGACCGTACAGTCGTGGTGTCACAGTCAATATCCGTGCTCCTGTGGCTAGAAAACTGATGCGGACTGACTAAGCGAGCGGGTCGTGTTTTTTCAACTCTATACACAGATATGAATCGACTCAATTCAGAGGGGACAGGATGCGACATTGTACTACTCTTTTCCGTCAAAGCGCTCAAATAAACATTCGCTCTGAATATTTTCTGGACGTTAGCCCAAGAATGCTTCGGAAAAGTTGTATTTTAAACTATTAAAGACCAAGTCCGAAGTTTTTCCGGTCGTAACTGTATTTTAAATCAATTGTAGTACAGGGGCGAAATCAAACAATGAGACAAAATAATTGCGCACGAAATATCACCAAAATCCGGAATTACAAATGAATTTGTTGTTTTGAATTATTTTTTAAATCAAGATAAAGTTTTCAGTACATATAATTGAGAACAAGCCCAAACAAATTATTTAGAAATAAAATTTTGATAAAAAAGTGTAACCAATCTATTTTAATACAATTTCAATTTTTCTGTCAACCATCACCATTATGTCAAACACGAAACTTTCAACTCGAGCGTCAATTATGTCAATCACGAAACTTCCAAGCGACAAATGAGTATGTTCAGCTTCGAATTTTTCGCAGACCTCCTCCGACCTTTCAACCTACAGTCAGTGGTGCGACCGATTCCGTTCACGATGAACACACGCGACGAGAAGTAGTAGTCGGTGGAAAACGAGAAGGGATCGTTCACCAAAAAGAATGCCAAAGTAGGAAAACAGGTAGTGAGAATGAGTGAAAAGAAACTGAGCTCGGAGGAAACGAAAAAGAATTGTTTGCGCGAGGTAAGCGAATGTTGGAAGTATGATCCGTGTACATACGGCCGTATATCAATGAGCGTTATAGCTCGCATATGTATATGCATGCATACATCATGAGAAGCGGATGTCGTTGGGTTCAACGCGATTTTAGGAGGTAAGCAGCGGGGTGCGTTGCATATGCGGACAGGCACGTTCCTCCGTGCTTTTTGCTGCTGTTGTACCGCTGCGAAGCTCTTGCTCGATCCGGCAGGCATGCATAAAGAAAAAGTTGAGAAAGTGCGATGTGTGTAACGACCGAGGGAAAACGAAGGCGAACGCTCTGAAAAGCGTGCATGTCACGGGTATGAGGTGAATAAATGCATACACCAGCATGGTACACGACCAGATGCGACCCGTGTATTACCTTTATAAACGTGCATTGAAACTCGGGGGTGAAAGTATACTGGACAAGAGTTGAGAAAAGGAAAACACGAGCATGAGAAAAAGACATTTTGCCATGTGGCCGGCTCTCAGTTAATTCTTTCAACACCGGCTTTCTGTAAAGAGATCCAAATGAAATGCAGATGAACTACTGAGCAAGTGTGAGAATCGGTATTGGGCACGCCGACGTGGAACATGAGAACGGACATGTGAAGTAAACAAATATTTTCAACTTGAACGCGCAATAACGCCTTGAGATTTCACTCAACGCGTCTGTAAAAAATGGTAATAAATTTGAAACGTTAAGAATCGATGGAATGCTCAATCCCCGTTCGCTTGTATGATCCGAAACGAGAAGAGGGGTTGGAGTAATGACGTCATTTGCAAGTACGTTCGCGGCTCTTAATTCTCCACGAAGGTGGAAATATGAAATCTATATTCCCTTTACGGGGTTGGGGGATTGTCATAACCTGGAGTCGGAACACATCGAAAGTCTCGTTCGATCTCAGCGACCCACCTTTTCTGTACACGAGCAAAAATCGAAGCATCGATATGCTAATCCGCACCTTGGGATGTTCCCATCATCCACTTTCGTGCATGCAAACATACCCCTGCAAATATCTTGGTTAGCTCCTTTGCAGGCAAACGCGAGAGAATATGCTCTGATCAAATCTGTTATAGACATTGAACGGAGTCCAGAAATGATCTCGCTGGTATCTGTATTCGGCGCCTCGGATCTCTGCACACATGATCTATACAGCTTTGAACTCTATGATGATGCAATTCGAGTTGGTCAGTGGTTTACGAAACACTGCCGAGTCCGCTTTGGAATGAAATTTGAGCAGGGTATGCCAGTAACACAAGGCCAGAGAGAGCCAACTCTTGGATCAACATGCATGCTCGCAAATTCCATAACAGATATTTACGGGTAAATAACTGTTATGTATCTCAGCTGTTTTTATATAATATGGTTAGATTCCATGGACGAGAGATCTACTCATCGTTTGTCGATCGATTACGTTGCACTAGCATAGGGGAAAAAATGTTATTGGAAGAACGAAATATGTGACATTACGGGATGCCAATAAAATATGTGATCATCGTAAGGTGATTTGATTAAAGTAGATCGGCCATTCGATAAAGTACGGTGAAGGTCCACTTTTTTTGCGGCGAATGGTAGTTTAAGGTCCCATGATGACGATAATCACAGGTCCGGGGCGTCTTTTACGGAGCGAAATTTGGAATTATTTCATTTACAATTTTGAGTTTTAAACCTCATGGGAGAACTTGCAGTAATATTAATTGTGAAAAAATTGTACGGTGTTTGAGCTTCGGAAAAGCTATCGTGAAGAGAATTTAACACAGATTGCGTTTCTTTAAAAAATCATTACCTTACGGGGCTTTCGAGAAAGAAAACATGAAAAAACTTTAGTTTTTGACGTGTCGAAAACGGATGTCAGTCATTACGTTTGGCTGCTGGCAACAGCTTATTGAACTTCGAGCAAAGTCGGGAATCACGGGGATTTCATTAAATTTATTTTTGAGACTAACTCACGTATACTTTTCGTCTAGTATTTCTCTCATTTTTTTTTCTCTGTGCCATTGCACCGATATAAACTTTCTTTCGCACAATAAAAATATTCCCTAGGTTTTGTGTATTTAAAGTGTCAGGTTCAATCATTAACTAGTCAAGTTGAAAAATGAATTTGATCTTTCATGATATTTTGAAAACATTTTATTACATTCTTGTGATAAAAATAATTTTATTGTAAATGTTTATCAATTTTATTAATAATTTAGACTTGAATTTAATCAACAGAAAGTAGTTGTGAACTTGACTAGTCGTAGAACGGATGACGCTGAAGTTTCCAACGTTGGAGTCCAACGAAATGATCGAAAAAAACTCTCCAATAATTCCAGTAATTCCTCCTATTTTGTTCCCTGCCAAATTTGCGATTCGTAGTTTCGCAAGCTGCACCAACGATTCGTGAGATAAAAAATTGGTGAATTAAAAACGTTTTTTTCGTTCATTTCGTTGAACTCCAACGTTGGAAACTTCAGCGTCGTGTAGAACGGCCGAACTACTTTAAACGAACAAAAGATTTTTAGATCAAACTCTCCGAAATTCATTCTCTCCGAAAACATTGCAGTTAAATGAAATAAACTCTTCCAATAACATCAATTGTTATCGAATCAACCATTTTTTTCTCAGTGTGAACACCAGCACTTTTTTACCCCGATATTCGAGTGCACGGTTTCCGAAAGATTCGACGTCAATCACCCTAAAAGTGAGGGGTCACGATTGTTTTTCAATATTCGCTCTAGATTATTATTGATCCAAGTTGATCCAAGATTGATTCGAGTTTTAGGGAGCTTCCTCCTATTTGCTATGGGTCATTAGCCAACGAGATACCGATGATCGAAGATGAAAAGCAAATGCCTAATCGATGCTGTATACAAGTCCAATGCTTTTTCCAAGCCATCGATTGAAGCGGATAGGGCTACGTGTATATCTATTACAACGCCAGTTACCGAGTTTGTGGACCAATCATTCGATCATACGAAGGCTTGCGCATGTAATGAAAAAAAAAAAAAAAAAAAAAAAAAACAATCCGGGTATCATATGGATCTCGGCGTTTTTGCTCGCATAGTGAATTCGCAAGAGATGATGAGAGTCCAACAATATTTGAACTCGTAAATGTAGCTAATTGATTTTTCACGTAACTTCATGAGCATTACACATTCGCTTTTATCCCATTGATATCGTTTGACAGAAAATAACAATCGCACTTTCGCACGGGGAAAAGTAGCACATTTCCGTATGCTGGACAATTGTTTGTTCTTTTTCGGTCCATCAAAATGACATCGGAGCTTGGAACATCATTAAAGTACGATAGGCGTGCCGTTAAGTTTGCGCCACCAGCGTCAATATGTTAAAGGGAAAAAACATTTGCTCCGAGAATTTGTTAACATTGACACAGGGACGAAGGATCGGGTAAAGTCCCTCGAAAATGCTTTTTCGTTAGAAATTTTTCCAATTTCGTCATCCGATCGTTTTGTAGTGTCGTGCAGTTCCCGTATCCTATTTCCGGAGTCGGATCATCGAATTTTACAATTTTGTGAGCAAAAAAATCCACTTTTTCAGGGGAGTGTTCCAATCGGCCCGAACTTCCCTTATTGATTTTCCAATTCTCGACCGCTTCCTCCGAGAATTTGTTTACTTTTTAGACTTCGATATACGGCGGGCTAATATTGAAAGCCAATTGCAACTCTTGCTCACGGGTATTTATTTTTTCGTCGTTTCTTTCGGTCATTTGACTGTACAGCTATGAGATTGTTTTCAGTGCGGTTCATACGACTAGAACGAACGATCGTATATGGTATTCAACGAATAATTGCGGCCAGCAAGCCCCCTCGTCGATGTACCGGATGAACGCGCGAAAAGTCGTATTCGGAAGCAAAATGACAATTTTTCTTGCTACCTTTCAATCTTTCTCTCTCGTATCCCTCCGACCATTGGGCACCTATCGTTGCCCATCTGTCTTCCTTTGAAACTTTATCCACCCCTAACTATACCTATTTCATTTCGATTTTATCCAACCTTCATTTTTTTACGTCACTGTTATATCGACCAATTCGTTATCCGGCTCGCGCGGTATTCCACATCAAAGTCGTCCCTGGACGCACTGCCATAGCCGGGCCTCGTATTCGCTGACCAATTCATATTTTCACCCGAATGCACGGTGCTATTTTTCAGCATTTTTGATCCAGTTATGGTAAAATTGAAAATGCAGGATGAACGAAAACGTTAGTAAGTGGAAGGATTCGAGTTGGAAAAGTTTTCCGAAGGTGCTGTTCGTTCGCTGTGTTTTTGTGACGTTTATAATAACAAAAGAACATCCGAGGTCGTGTATTTTTTCCCTTCCAGCATCGCACGTCATTCAACATTATATTTCGCTCATTAAGTTCCACCGGAGCGTTTTTTTCTCGCCTTCCTTTGTAGGATTTCTAGAATGGTCGAAGCAACATCGAAAAACATAAAAACACAAAGTTGGTCGATTTTAAAGGCGTGGCGTCGGTGCCAAACGCACGAGCACACACCGATGTTAATGTTGCGTTGTGAACGGAACGATAACGGCGAAAAGTTGTTGAATGCAGAACGAGTGCTTATTATTCTTTAGGAAAAAGGAAAATACCTCTCGGCGGTGCACCGGTACGTACGTTCAGGATAGAAGTCGTCGCTCGCTTGTACGTAATTGTCTTACTTGTATATTTCACCAGGAAAGTAGCAAAGTTTCTTTGATCCCTTGGAATCGCGTACGCATGAATATAGCTTACGAAAGAAATAAGAAAAACGAAAAAACTACGTTAACGAGGAAATACCGTGCGCGGTTCGAGTACTAGGATAAAGACAATGTCGCGGTCACAGAGCGGCAAGATTTACGGAAGAAGAGTAGAAAAAGTATTGTTGTTGCGGCAAACAAAGGCTCAGCTTTCACAGCACATAAGGAAAATCTCTTTGATCTTCATTGTTTCTACCAACCAAAATGAATTGAACGCCCAGGGCCTGGGGAAACCGTCATACCGTACAGATCCCATTGTACGAGCGATGTTTCCTGTATGAATCGCCCTCTCTCTCTCTCTGACGATTTAAATAATGGGAAACACTTTGTGAGATACGTAAAAATAAATTATGCGAAAATTGTGCAATTTTTTTGGAGCATTCGAAAAGCTGAATAGGGATGACGACGACAAATAATTCTAAAGGAATAATATTTGAATGAATTTTGTCTAAAGTTCCCTCCTAATTTGTCCTCGAAAAGCAGGCGGTTGATTCAAAGTGTTTTTAACCTCAATCACGTTTATATCTCGGCTCGCCCCGAGCTAACTTGTGTTCAATGTACGTGCGAATTCAGCGTCGCGTAGAGCTTCCGTGCTGGCATCGAATGATTCGCGAGGTGCATGCGCCTGTTGGTCCTCCCTCGCACATAGCGTTATTTATTTGAAAGGTTGGTGTGCTCGGCGATGATGAACGCGAGTGCGAAGAGTGCGGTGGTTTCGTTGACGAATGAAGCAACGACTGGTGCGCTTTCATCGACGTCATAAAACGTATGCGTGCGTTCCGTGTCACAATCGATTCCGAGACTAACACTATTTCCGGGGTGATCGGATGAAAATTCAAAATTATCGAGGACTCTTAATAAACAATGCAACGTTGGAGTCCAACGAAATGAGGGAGGAAAAACATTTGTAATTAACCAATTTTTTATTTCACACAAAGTATCAGTGCGGGTTAAAAAACTACGAATTGCAAATTCGACTGGAAACGAAATTGGAAAATTACTGGAGTTTTTGGAGAATTTTTTCATATCATTTCGTCGGACTCCGACATTGCAAACTTCAGCCTCATCTTAATAATGATCAAGTGAGGAGAGGTAGCAACGGCTTTCCGCCGAATGTTGATGGCAAAAAAACGTTCAAGGGGGTGGAACCTTAACGTGTTCTCCGAGCACTGCTTCGCACTCATTGAAATTTTTAGAGTCCCACATGCCAACGAGACTGGGGAATCGATCATACGAGACGAGTTTACCAACGGAAATTGTTTTTTTATTTCCTTTTTTTAGCAACGATCAAATAAAATTATTCGTTAAGGCGTTAACAACGCTCGAAGCTATGAAAATTAGGAATTGGCCTTTCGCTGTGATAAATATGGAGTTAAAGTGACGTTGAAATTTCACAATACTTTACCTATCTTGTGCGAAACTCATCGAGATAAAAATGCATCTCGAAACACTCGAATGTAGAAATATAAATATTCACTCATAGCTCCACAAAATATGTAATATTGCGAGATTGTATTTTGGTGAACGTATCGATCGAACGTAGCCCGCTGGGGGACGCATGATTTGGTGAAAAAGCATTGGTAATATATTTGAAAGAGAGCTCGATAGGACTCGATACATCAATAACGCACGCACGCGACCATCGAGTTATTCAATTATCTTTAGTCGTACACACACTTGAACGTGGACGTAGACAGCCCCACAAGCACACATGGCTTTCGCCAGACGCTGCGGCGATATGGCTCGTCGATCGGTATTTCATAAAACTTGCCACATTTTTATTGTCGTCGATCACTTTGCGTTGTGCCGATTTCTTGATGAAACACTCGTGAAAAACAATTTAACGATAAACTCCATGGCTCGTCGTTGATTCCACAATAATCGATTCGTTCTATGTTCAAATGCGTATAGTCCATAAATAGATCGATGTGCGTAGCGCACCGATGGCTCAACGCTCGAAAAAAACATACGAGAGCATCGTGGCACTCGGTCCTAAAACTACTTGTACCCTGTGTATGACCATTCCTCCATCCAGCACCGCGCACGAGCTCGAGTTAATGAAAACTCGTGATACCGATAATAAAAAAAAGTCGACCTAAGGGGATGGTAAAAAAAATTTGGATAGTTCGGTCCGGGCGGTCGTTGTGGCGCGCGGCGAGCCACTGACTGCCTTCGTCGATCCCATCCGCCTTTTCCCTCGCAACACCCCTCGACGCTACCTCCACCACGAACTCGCTTCAACACCCCCGCGTATCAGCCTCCTGCAAGCACACGCAGGCAACACAATCCCGTAGCCGTACCCCGCGCACTTTCACCCTCTCGTACCGTCGGCGCAAACGCCACAGCGCTCTCTTTTCTTTTCCCTCACTTCCTCCTTCCTCTGACTCTTTCCTCTCTTCTCGTTCTCCTGACTTTCCCTATCTCGTTTCTTGTTATCCTATCGTTATCCAAGCATTTGATAAAAAAGCGAAGCGGAGCTGAAGAAAGAATGCGATAGGGCGGCGAAGCCAGCGCGATGAAATATCACTATATATATATGACTCGTGCAATCCTCCAAATTTGCCCGGAGAATTTACGGATCTTTAAAATCCTTCTCTTCGCTCTGCACGACGTGTTATCGTCGAATGTACAGTTATGAGGCGTTTCAAGTGTACTTCAAGTCTGTTTGAGTTTGAGACCTCTTTGGGTTATAAGCCTGATTAGGTTAGAGGCGTGTTTGGGCTCGTTTGGGGTTGCTTGGGATTGTTTGGGCTTGATTGGGTTCGTTTGAGCTCCGTCGAACTCGTTTGAGCTTGTTTGAGTTTGTTTGAACTTGTTTGGGGTTTTTCGGACTTGTTTGAGTTCGTTTGGGTTTTTTTTGAGCTTGTTTGAACTTGTTTCGGTTTTCTAAAATCATGCCGGAACGAACATCGCATTTGAGCTTTACTAGCAATGAGAAACTTACCCGGCCCAGCACACCGTGAAATCTCCAGCGTCTTGCACCGAATATGCATATTTCATCCCGCGTTTGAAATGAATAAACAACGGAGGGAAGCAGATTTTCCTAACGCGGCCCAGATATGTCCCTCTGCCAAGCCGAGAAGCGAATTTTCGGCGGAGGGAAGAAATCATACGAATCGGTGGTCGAGCGACTTCGGAGCAACATGCTCCCGCACAGTTTTATCATTATAACGCTGATGCGAAAATGAGTGGATTTGAATCTGCAACGTTTTTTCCACTACACGGCTACTTTGGATCAAGGAGAACCAACGTGCATCGCTGATACAACTGCTACCTGATTGAAATTGTTTCAGTATTCGAAAAAAAAAAATAAAGTATAAATAAGAACCTTTAGAAGAGACAAGTGGAAAGAATTAAAGTTTTTCCAAGTGCGCGCTTGCCAAGTTTTTGCCAGTTGTTGAAAATACATCTGACCGACACAGCGACGAATGTGCGATCGCGGTGATGCGACGTCAGCGATATCCCGAGTCGGGCAGCCTCGGGCGAGCCGAATTCTTGAACGGGTGACCGTGTAGCCAGCACGTACCAACTCGTGCGCATCAATCACACCGAGCACGAGGCAGTTTCTCTGAGTTTCCGATGCTTCCAATCAGCGAGAAACTCCGTGAAAATATAGCCATCGGTATCAAACGAGTTTTCCACAGTTTGTCTTGGCCCTTGTGCAAATCCGACACGGTAGTGCATTAGGAAAGAGTGGCTGTGGGCAAGCTACTTCGGAAGTGGTAAGAGGCGTCTCCGTGCGGCGACAGAAATAAGGAGAGGAAAAGTGTATGGCGAGGCAAGAGTGGACTTGGAGTGGTGAAACCGACTGGTCGTAAAAATTTGAAAAATACACACTCAAAAATCACAGAAATACAAACAAATGATATTCTCCATCGAACGAATGGTCGACGGAGAATATTTTATCAATTACAAAACTTTTTTATTCGAGGGATCGCAGATACTTGACCTGAAGAATCTTCGCTGCTCATTAGTATCCAATTTGCTACTAAAATTTCACTCGAATAATCTTAAAACTTTCAGGCAAGACCAACACAAAAGTGTAAACTCATTACAAACATCACTCTGCAAACGACGCATTATAATTTTTTTGTTTTCTATTTTCACGTTCTTTTTCTTGCTCGTTTCAGCGCCTCGTCCGGGTCTTGAAGTTGCCTGGTACAGCGGTAGGACAGTTGTAAAGACGACAGATTCCAATCAAACAAAAGCCGTCGGAGCGTATAATTGAAAAGCTCCCGAGCGACGCATTGCCACTCCGGTCACCATTTTCTCAACGCATCAAACTCAACCGTCTTCGAATGTTTTATATTTTTCAGCATCACGGTGTATACTCTCACGTGGGCGCAGTGAGGAGCGACCAAAGATTTTGTACCGTGACGTATTCAAGATTGCTCTGCCAAGACCATTTCGTCATCCAACGTTGGCTAAGGTTGAACGCAACGGGCTCGTTGCAATCCGCTTGAGCAACGAGAGTGTATACTCTAATGTGACAGCGACAAGCGTGTCCCGCGATTCCAGTCACCGCGGTAAACGACGCTCCCGAAGAAAATGTCGGCTTGCCACCGCTAAGTCAAAGCGTTACTACTTCGAATTCTCGTCGTTCCTCTTTCTCATCATCCAAATGCTCTCAAATATAATTCGCTCGTATCGAGGATTCTCTGTTTTGCCTCTCATATTACAATTTCATCGGAGGAAAGTACGTATGGGAGTCTTGCTAATGGACGAGTGAAAATGGAAATATCGCATGAGATGCTCCGTAGGATTGGAACATGCATGGACGGGAACGAATTAGCGTCCGTGTTGAATCGACTTCGACGATAAAACACGCCGCTCGCACGAGGGTAGAATTTCTCGGGCTGCAATGCGGAAAACGGCAAAACGGACATCGCATTCGACCGAAAGAACCACCAACTACTTGTTACTTCAGTTGTTTTCATACACCGACGAAAAAATGGAGAGCGAATAACCACCGAGTTTTGCGTTAGCGCGCACAGCCCGACTGTTAACGCAACGTTGAATGAAGCGCTTGAACATCGCAGTACCGATTTAAGCACACTACTGGCAAAACGCTCGTTTTCGACACCTCCTTACGGGCTGCCTACACCGGAAAACTTCGTAATGGACGAGAGCTGGAGAAATAGAGGCAGGAAAAACACGAACGAGCCACCGTTCTGCTGGACTTGCTCGAATGTGTATGGGGAAAGGAAGTATAATTAAATGAATTACAGCAGTCCCGGCGAATGCTCGTGTATGCGAGCATTTAGTGTACAGAGCTGTACAGAAACGACCGGCAAAACGTCCCTAGAATTCCCGTAATTCACAAACCGAATTACCTCACGCCCCAAAAATTCTTGAGAGCACCTACGATCGGGCTCAAACTTTCTATTTCCACATGCTTGCATGAATCAAAAGCATGATGTGATAAATGCATATGAATCCAAACGCACTGAAAGACTGCGGAAAATAAAATTTTTGTAATATTATTTTTAACGTTTTTTTATTATTTACCGTCATGGAAATGTATCTTAAAAATATCAAGTCGCGGAGGATAAGTGGAGCCCGACTTTCGGTGCACGGATGTTTCTTTTTTTTTTTTTTTTATAAAATTGAAGATGATTGCAAAACAACGGGGAAGAAATACAATTTTTCTCAATTGTACTCGGAGCTGTAGAGAAAGTATATTAAAACATCGAAATTATAAGGCGATATTATTATCGCCTATTTTTAGGACCAATTGCACAAGTTCAAATAAATGCTATTGAAAATGAGACCCGAATTTGCGTCATCCGAATAACCAATAAGTGAATTCAGAGTCTCTTCCGTATTCGAGCATTATTGAATTCACTATACTCATATAGGCCGAATGGGTACGAAAAACTATGATTGCGCACAGAAAGATAAAAAAGAAAAAAAAAGTAAATATTCCGAGAAACGATAAGCGAAACTCGTTGTTTTTTATCGTACCAAACTATCGTTGTATAGTCGATTTGCGCACAGATATATATACTTATGAACTGAGGTCCCACTTCTATTTCCGGTATATACCATGGCCAAATCCAAAGTTTTCCGACAGAATCCAGGGCGATTTGCCGTTTCCCGTAAACTTTTTTCCGTCATAACTTTTCACTCATTTCTATATATCCCAGTACTCTTTTATAAGACGCTTACTTCGGTGTCTCCGCACGGAAATGTGTTTTGGTATATCGAAAGAAAAGAAACGGCTCGAGTCGGATCATTTTTTTTTTTGAGAATCGCTCCGCCCCTCCCACTTTTTTCTCTTTAAATTCCAAGTGAAAAGCATTTTGGTATTTTTTTGAGCTGGTATAAAACGTTTTATTATTTATTTGTGCTTTTCCCATGACGAGCCCATAGATGAGGGCAATTTTCTCAAAGACGTGCGTTCGCCAAACACTGCATGTTAATAGGGGAATGCGCGCGCGTGAAGTCAATAAAACGATGTAGACAAGATATTCCGATAAGAGGATGCTATAGCATTTGCACAGTCCCCCCGAGAAGCCCCGTTCGGTGCAACGTTACAGGATAATCCCCCGAAACGGATGTTGCAAACTTCCATGATTGCGTGTTCCCGAAACATTTTGTCGGGAGAAAGCGAACAGCGGGTTCGGGG
Source organism: Venturia canescens (assembly GCF_019457755.1). Taxonomy (NCBI): domain Eukaryota; kingdom Metazoa; phylum Arthropoda; class Insecta; order Hymenoptera; family Ichneumonidae; genus Venturia; species Venturia canescens. The sequence goes on along the minus strand of NC_057424.1, from coordinate 23,033,380 downwards.
ATTTGCAACGATCTCGGCGGATGCAGGTACCGTACATCTCGCGTTAAATTAAGAGGGTCCCAATGGTTTATTCCGAATGATGGGCGGTTACGTACCTGCCAGCTGAGGAACGGGTCCCACATATTTTGTACATAGAGTTGGATATACTTTCGAGCTGCTTACCTGGAACACAATTGAGAATTCAAGAAATTCAATTTAAATGTGCACGAGGAACGTGGGAGTATAATAAATAATAAATAAACGAGAGGGAAAAAAAGGACGAGAGCCATTACGATGAGGCATCAACTGCAAAAAGAGTTGGAAACATTGAAAAGAAAACATGTGCGACCCCCCATCATTGATGACTCTTTAGACTGGAAAAGATCGTACGAGTACGTATATCATTTTGCGAGGACATTAGGCAGTAGCAAAGTCGGCGAATGGTCAGACACGAAGCTCTGGCTGCGGAGGATCTCTCCGGCTCTGTCTCTGGCCGAAGTAGCGTATCCGATGTAACGCCGGAGGCCAAGTTGAACGAGCAAACTGTTTCAGAGAGCTTCTCGCCGTTCGGTTCATACGAGGAATGGCAAAATGACATGGAGCAGCAGTTTGTACGGGTAAAAGCGATAACGACAAATCTCGTTGCAGGTTCAAGCGTTCACTCCTAAGCATTGTTTCGTTGAGGATGAGAAACAGAAATATCGTACGTATATTTTATACATAATAGGGAAGAGTGGGGCACGACGGCTCCCCTTAAATTTACGGGCTCGAGTCGTGCCCCGCCCGCCCCTACGCGGTAGAATGTCAAGAAAATTTCGTGACGCGCATTTTTTCATCCCCAAATCCACCAATCGCGGTGACTTTCCATTTTTCTTTATTCGAATAGCGATGAAAATGATGAAAAAATGTTGAATAAAGTACTTTCGTTCTCGGTAAAATCCTACTGTTCGAATTATTACCAATAAATAAATCATGATAGTTTTGCATATGTTTCGGAGATTTTGGCTCGAATTTATAGATCGTTAAATAGAGAAAACCTGGATCAGATTGCACGGTGTGTTGCTTAAAACGTTCTAATCGGATAACGCGAGAACGGATAGATGTTTCTGCACACATATTTGCGATGAAAAGAAATTAACGGAGCGGTAGCCTGGAACGATGAGTTCTTGCAATTTTAAGGAGACTGTTCTCTAGCGAAGAACAACGACTGCGGAGGATGAGTCGCGTTGTATAAGCTCGTGAGGAAATACAAGTTCTGGATCTCGGGCGGGGCAATTGCGCATCGTGCGAAAAAGTGTCTCGCCTCGTTTTTGGTTCTCCCGGTCGAAATAGTTAATGCCCACTGGTTGGAGTACGGTGGAGTTACGGAAAAAGGGAGCATCGCGGGGAATAAAATGCACCCAAGTACTGGCTTTTTTACATCGCAAAAATCCAAATGGCGGGTAAAATTTCACGTCGCGAGAGAACGAACCGACTGGGACTGGGGTAGGAAGAGGGTCATTCTTTCCCATTTAATTTGAGAGAAATTCCATCCGAGCCTCTCTCATAGGAACGCAGTGGTAAACGAAGTGAAAGAGAGACGAAAAGAGGAGGGAAGAAGCTGGAGAGAGAAGCTCTATACCTCTGCGTTGCCCATTACCGAAGAAGAGCGAGATAGCTGCCAGTTATTTACAGGGCAAGTGGTCCGTAAAGAACTAGACCGAGCGGTCTAGACGCAGTAAAATCCTAAGAGAAAATCGTAACACGACCACGCGAACGGCCCTTTCTACCGTAGCCTATTTATCCTCTTGAACATTATTGTATTTCGTGATACGCGTGATTCTGAGGTTACGCGCGCGCGCGTATATGCACGATAATGCGTCCCGAAACATCGTGTCACTGCGTATCCTTACGATAAGCGATGAAACACCTTTTTCCCCTTTTTCGGGGCGGCGCTATCCTCTCTTACCAACTCGAAAAAGCTTCCAAGACAAAGAACTAGCCGGTGACCTCGTGGCCTACTGAATCGATACGAAGGAACATTCGACGCGAGCCTGCCATTCATTATCGAAATAAAACATATTCATCAGCGTTTTGCATTAATGGGGGAACAGAGAAAAATCCTGTTATCGGCTCCCTTTGTGTTCTCATCTTGGCCTCTTATTTCCGGAAAACGCGGAACAATCATCTGAACTCTATACACATTAATATATATAGTTTGTATACGCCCGCACCATTCCCTTTGTTCCCTCTCGTCTCATTCTCGTGTTATCATTACGTCATACAGCGCCAGGACAACTAGACCAGTTTCCAGGACATAATGCGTTTTCTCTGTCTTTATTATCTTCCTATGCAATTCTCTCGCTCTCTCTCTCGCTGGCCCGTGTGATATATGTCAGAGTATCGTGGAATATATGTCACTGGAGCGCACCATAAAACAATAGCTTTGTAAAGTTGACACCGGAGAGCCTACCATATGAATTTTCCAACTTAGCACTTGCACGCGATGAATCGAAAGCGAGACGTGTACCCCCCCTCGCCGAGCGAATCTGCAAACTCATCAACTCCCAGCAGCGCCACGTTATATTTATTCGCCTTTCGAAGGGGCTTGTGAAAACGTATTTTCGCAATCGCAACATCACGTATTGATACCGAGAAAAATAAAGGGAAGAGTAAACTCGGGAATAGCATGGATCCATGACATCCGTCATGCGAGATAAAAGTCAAAAGTAAGCAAAAGCAGATCAACGGACACACGAAACGTTGATACTCCTATTGAAAGAATGACAGCCACCTCGATTCGAATGAAATTATATCTCGATTGTTCGGTGGCTGCTGACAGATCGAACGGCAGATTCGATTCGTGCGAAAAACGTCGCGGGATTATTAACGGTGCGAAAAGCTAGTCTGTTTTGAGTTAGTGCAATGATAGCCAAAAATATTTTATAATGCTTGAGTAAAATGACTCATTATGGAAAAACGTATAACCAGAAAGTGCCTTCCTTTAATGCCCGACGTTATTCGAAAGATGAGGCGATATAGGCATAGATAAAAGCGACAGGGAAATATGGAAAAAGGTATTTCCTTGCTATCGAGACTGAAAATAAATACACGTGTTTACGCGTGTATGAATATCTTGGCTGTGGATTATGCGGAGATAAATATGTATAAGCTGTAAGACACGAGCAACGCGATTTACGATATTATAACCTGCCATAACCTCCTCCCATCTCGACGTGCACGCTTTTTCCCAGCAACGTCACGAAACGAGATAGACGGCGCAGAGAGCGCATGCCTCAACCGCATTTCCCTGCTCTCCTACTTTTCTTTTTTCATTTTTATTTTTTACCAGGACTGTGCTGCCGCAGGAAAGGGAAGAAGGCGAGGAGAAGTTTCTTCGGCCGTTTCGATTCTAATAAAATATATGTTTTTTTACGATTTGCCTCGGAGCGTTCTGAGGCTGCAATTCTAAGTGGCGCATTGTTTTACATTTAAAATACCAATGAAAATGGTATTTTACTTCACGCGCAAATGGGAGGGTTCAAAGATTTCGAACGATACCAGAATCTGAAACGAACAAACTTTCCACTCCAATTTCGCATCTACTTACACTTGCAAGGTTGCTCCGAATCTTCAGATGTTAAATAAAATGCTCGCTCGCAAATACGATTGATTCTCACATCGAAAAAAATCGCCTCCTTTTAGAAATCTGAGAATACATAAAAATCCCCGATTCTAAGCCGACCCCCATACGTGAAGTACGATTTTTCTCCGTGGGTTTGCGAAGCGGTTATCAATTGGGCAGAAATCCCTGAGAAACTTTGGGCCGATTGAATTCGTTCGGGGCGGATTTATCGCTGTGCGCGCGACGACGGATTTTTGCGAATCAAATAAAATTCCTAAAACTGAGCGTTTTTTCACACGAGTGATGATATACGAAAATATTGTTGATTTGGGCGAAATAAATGGTCAACTAGTTTTTAGAAAGTGTTGGATGGTTGATTATAAACAGAGTACAAGTGTGGTATCGCTTGAAATTCGTACGTCTTCTGCGTCTTTGATCATGTTTATTACAAAGAACGATAAGACATGCACATGCAAAAGGGGGAAACCATGACAATATAAATGAATTTAAAAGAGTTCGTTGGATTCGAAAACAAAATTGGAGAATAAGATTGGTCAGCATGGGTCGGATAAGAGAAGTGCGCCCAGTTGGCGTCGAATGACAATTTGACAATGACGACAATTTTAAAGCCGCATATATATGCGCAGGGCTGTACTCGAAGCACGTCAAAAAAGCTACGTACGACCGAGGATGCTTGAAGCTTTTGTCGATTTATCATCTGTCCAGCTCGAGAAAATATATTTAATAGCTCGCTACGGTACGAGTTTACGGATGGGTGTGGGAAGAGTCGATGGAAGGTGGTTGAATCGGTCAGGATCGATGCAGGGAATCGCGTTTGAAGCCGCGTGGGTATTAAAAAAGTGATACATCCATTGCGCTAGTTTATTTGCTCTTTCGTATACGATGCGCTGGCCTCCCGTACTCTCATTGTTCAAATCAACCAAACTGGAGCGCCCGACTATTTTGCACAGCCGTACTTGTTTATTTGCATGCACAACGATCCATAGCCCAGCCCGATTTGACACTCAAACGATCGAAAATATTTGAAATCTGAAAAGTTTATTCAAACATAGGACTCGAGTTTCGTTCGACTATTTCCCCCCAAAGTTCCTTTTCAATAACGAAACAGAAATAATCGAAAAGCAAGTGCGTGCATGATTCGTTGGATTTTTTATATTTCGTATCCCCCTATGAGCCTTTTTCGAGCATTGAACGCTTCCTGTCTCTGGGCCACCTAATTACGAGAGTTCCTTTTCTCGTCCGGCGCGAAAGTTTAACACCGCTGCGGAGCCTTTGAAGCCCGAGATCCAGGAGACGAGGAGGTAGAATGTCCGCACGAAAGGACAGAAAGGGCGCTCTTGTTAAGAAAAATCCAGTTACATATAGATAGAGCCTCGATAGGTAAGAGAATGAGAGAGGAGAGGTAACTCGGTTTTTTACAAAGTTGAAATTGCGCCTCGTAAAGCTTACTTTATAGAGGATATATGCTCCAGCGAAGCTAGCACACCGGGATCGGCAAACTTGAAAATATTGCTTCTTGTAATGCGGTGCATGGCGGACGACGGCGGCGCATTGGAAAGAGGAAACAAGGAAAGCAATAAAATGTATGTGAGTTGAGGAGACTGGGAGGGGATTACAGAAGAGATCGTAAGAATATGGACAAATGTGCGATATCTCATAGAAATGCATTGTTATCCTTCGTCGTTGGTTCGGAAAAAAAATACAAACCACACGATAAACAATGTGACAAGTACTTGTATCCGCTATTTTTGCAGTTACAATAAGATGCAAATAAAAACGAGCATCAATCTCGAGTATGCGGATACGCCGCACCTCTCGACTATACAGAACGATCGAAAATGTTTTTTTTTGGCGTTTTTATAATGGCCGTAAGGACATTGCCACGTGTCTGAGTAAAGCTACCGTAGAGAAACGTAGACGCGACGAATAAATCTCCGAAGTCACAAAAATAGTCGTCTCGCTGTTGCTTAACTCTATCAATGACTTTGTCGGAACAAATAATCGTGGTAGCAATACGCTAGTCTCGGTTATTCATGCCGGGAGCTGAACCGTTAAACTTATATATTCATTGACCAATCAATTCGACGCGTATATTTCAGTGAAGCAGGAAGATTCGGTCGGTTGTTTTGTCCGCATAACAATTCGATTCCTCCGCTTTTTTCAGTCCAATGAAACACAAAGAATTTTTTTTCGTCGTGTACGCGGCAAAGAATTTTCTTTTTGTACCGCGAGGATTGAAAGTATCATTGTCGAAATGGATGGAACGACGATGACGATAAAAATACATTGATAGCCGCGGTATAGTGACGGAGCGGTGTTTGCAGAATTTACAAAAGTCCTTTCCGCATGAGAGAGGAAAAATAAGACGAGTCGGAATCGTAGCTTCTCGCATCGCCATATCAAACTGACCTCCGAACCTCATCCGTTTGCGATGCCATCGTCGGCGATTACTCGTCTTGAGATTGCGAAGAAAAGGAAGACCATCGAAGGAAGGGCAATGCTTTCTCGGGTCTGCCGTTGAGTCTTGACTCGTAACGCTGGACCACGCGCGCAATCCCACGCCTGATTGCTCCCAACTTTTACAAGTTATTCGGGATCGCAGAAGATCTTCGGTAGATCCGTGTGTACATAGGTATACATACGACACGATTATTGATAGCAATGAAAACGTGCGGCGAGAAAACATATGGAAGAGTCATACTCGCTGGTTGTTGGATTCTAAGGACCGCGCCCCGAGTTACAATCTCAAGAACTGTCCACGTATACTTTCGCGACTTTTACTGAAAAAAGGATCTGGGACAGGGGAACAGGGAGGGAAAGAGAGGAAGAACCGTCCGAAGAGCCAATCGACCACCGAACCAGCAGTCGCTTTGCACACTCGTTGTGACGGCAGAAAATTCAATTATTTCTCGGTTCGTGCGTTCTGTGTCACAACGAGTTTATCAATTTTTATTTTAAATTCATATTTCGCACGTGCGTTGTCGTTCTTCGCAAGTGGAAAAAGCGCTGCGCGTTTCAAGTACCGAGTCAAGTCGCAATGACTCATCATTAATAGTAGCTAGTACCGAATTTAAGGAAGTTCGTCTGGTACGCAGTGTTGTGTCCGCGAAGAGCGTCGCGAAGGGACGAGTTATCAAGGACGAGTATTTAAGGGATTTAGGCCAAAAGAGCTGAACTCCAACTCAATACTTTTACAACAAGTTAACAATAAGTTTATTTAAGAAGTTACAAATTCGAGGTTTTATTGCCTCGAGACCAATCGTTACAATTCTCGTCAAAGACTGTCGAATTTTGGGTTAGCCGATAATTTTATAGATTTGGGGGTTTTCCCCTTCTCGTGCGAATATAACCTAGATTTCCTTCTGGAAGTTTCGATGTTGACATCGAGGGTCGATGCGCTCGTTCGGGAGCATCGATATTTCGTCATTGCTGCGTTTGCACTGAGAGTGCTTAATTTGTTTTAATGAGTGCGATGTACGGGCACAACAGCGGAAGTTGGTCAAAAGAAAAATTATTGCGACTAGCGTAGTCGGTCCAATGAGTTTGGCAACGCCGCGACCTGCTCGTAACCTGTGCTGTCTGTATACAGCTGTTATTGACAGAATTTTTCACGCGAGCTCATGTCGATTGAAACATGGAAAAAACGTCTAAAAAAACAAACTTTTTAAAATTATATCAATATTTTCTCTCCCCTCCTTCATGTTTTACTGCAAGTCCCTAATGTGAGTTGAGTGCTGGATAGAAAAACGTAGTCCCCGGTTTGAAAAAGCGCGCGGTTGCAACGTTGCCATCGTGACACGTGGCTTAACCCTCCCAATAACCACAATTTTTCGATAAAATTAATTGAACAATAACAGATGAACTCCCTTAAAGCGAATCCATACGTAAAAACGATGAATGACGATTTTTTTAATACGTATATGTACGACGTGACAACGAGGAATGAGATATATTAAATAGCTAATGAAATGATGAAAAAGTTGCATCAAAGAGTTCATGAAATCGAGAGGGGTCGCCGAGTCTCGCGGATAAAAGGTCGAATTCTATTGGAACAATGTAGGACAGACCGTACGAGGAGAGAAGTTTTGTCCCCGTGGGAAATTCCGACGCAACGCGGAATACCGAGAGGTCATATAGTCGCGTCTGTGGCGTACGCCGTATTTGAAATATTGAGCTGACGCCTTTTCCTCTCCTCTCTCCTCTCTCGGTGCAACGGAGTCGTTGCTTCCTCTCTCGGTGTATAGGTATCTTGATTGAGCCATACGATTGAATAAAGAGCACGCGGTGCAACAAATCCGACGTAGCCGGTGTTACGTGACCGGCCGGTACGTTCTTCGAACCCACCTGAATTATTCCGACACCGGAGGAGGATGCTCGGTAGTCGTATTTTTCACGCGAAAAAACAGAGGAATTACCGGTGCCGGTAACCCGAGGATTGTAACCGACGAAAGCGGCATGACGCATCCACATAGACGCGAAAGAAAACGAACATGAAAAATAAAAGCTCAATAGTATATAAATAATAATATCGTGGTTAATAATAGAAATGAGAAATGACAGGATCGAAGCGTAAATACAAGAAAATTATTGTTCAAGTCTAGCGAGGAGTGCATCGATGGTCGCGCAGCCAAGCTCGAATACCTGGTGCTCGCCCTTTTCCGCGTCGATGTTAGTTGTAATCTTCTTCAATGTACCGACCACTCCACCGACCGCATTGAAAAACGTTTTTATTCTTTCGGCTATTGTGAGCTCGGCGTCGTCGAAGCGTTCCCTGGCTATGGCTCGCGATCTCATTCTTTCTTCGAGGACTTGCCTACGTGCCCACAAATAAATACACAAGTCCGGTGTCCGTACTTGTTTGACGAAGAGTTTGATCTGCTGTTTGTTCCGGGGAAAACCGATAATCACGTATCCCGGATACGACGGGCCGCTCACTATTTTTTCTCCAATTTTTTGGATTATCACGTCCGCCGGTAAATTCCGACCTTTCTCCATGACTTTTTTAATCATACTTCCCCTCTCCGTAGGAAGATTCGCCTCGATTCGCATTAGTTCTGAGACTGTAATGGACATGAGCCCGTACTTGGCAGCCAGACGTTTGCCGAGGGTCGTTTTCCCCGCCCCAGGACCACCGATTAGACAAATTATCGGTTTATTCGACGAAGCCAAATTTGAACAATCGATCGCAGCATTTCTCGGTATGCTGTCTCCCAGCTCGTCTCTACCGAAGCAACATCCCATCTGACTGCTGGTTTAACTCGTCATTCGACGCTCGTTACACCGGATAACCCTTCTCGAATCCGATTAACGTACAACCCCCGCTCGATTCTCGACTAATATTTTCTTTCTGTCCTCCTGAAACCGCATAACGATCAGGCTTTTTTGACACATCCGACCAATAAATATTATCCATTGCCCTGATTTCCATTACAATTTTCAACCCTTATAGACCACCAGCCAGAGACAAATAAATCCGTTCAACAACCATTAAGTTTTTTTTCCTCTTCCATCCAAGTGGCCAACTTCACTCTTCGGCGTATCCTACGCCGTCGTGAGCGAGCGCCATCACCTGCACCTCCGCAATCTATCTCATTATTCATCATCGCCATTTTCGGCTTGCGCTTGTTTTTCTTTTCTCCTCGTCACATCAACGCAGACTGGGCTATCTTTCTTTCAACGGAGAGCCGCGCTACGATTTTATTTACATCCGCAAGACGATGATGATGATGGAAGGATGTAAAAAGAGCATAGCATCGATTAATCGTTTTCGAGTGAGACAATGAATGTTTGAACGTGAAATAAATTGTCCCGCGATTTGGAAGACAGAGCGACGCTCAATTCGGCCCCTTTTATTCCTAGATTCTCAATTTCACGGGCATGCGTTTTGAATGTGAGGAGAAACGCTGCGACAACGACTCCTCGATCGTTTCGATCAGCGAAAAATTGGAAAAAATCGGACTCGTGATAGAGACGAAAAATTTCGAATTGGACAAACTGTTTACCCGGGTCTTGCACCGAGTTAACGATATCGTGAGAAAAAGTCATCTTTTCATGATTGGAAGACTGGACCGTTCGGAAAAAGAAATGCTCGAGTTGGTTGGAAGGTTGAAGAGCGTCGACGAATCGATGAAACTAAAGTCCGTGGAAAAACACAGAATAGTAACGAAAAGCATCCACGGTTCATTTGTAACGAACATCAAAAGGTGCAATGAAAAAATGGTTATCAAATTAGAGATAACGAGAAATGGCCTCGAGAATAGTTTGGAAAAAGTGACATTGTTGCGCGACAGTGTCAAGATATTTGTACAAAATTATATTCGTACAGGAAATAACGTTCATTTTCCAACGGACATTGAAATCAAACGCGTGCTAGACAGAGTCAACAAAATCGACGAAACTTTGGCCATCATTCGTAACAAACAACAATCTATCGAACCTGAAATACAAGCGCTTATATCGTGTCACTCGGACGCTCAAAACCATGTCGACGAAGAACTCAAAAGGCTTTTGACCCGAATGGAGAAATCCTTCGAGTGTATGAAAGTTGAAGAGAATTCTCGATGAGTAATAAAACTTGAATCAACTGCTGCGTCAAGTTTCTATTCAACGCTGACTTTACGCCACGCCAGCAAAAGCGAGCCATTACAAAGCTGAAAAATGGCACGTGTATAAAAAAGAATTTCTTTCAACAAGAAACATTCTACATTTATGAAGCACGGTGAAACTTTTAACGATGAGGCAAACTCGAAAATCAATCGATGTTTCATGATAAATGAGGACGATTGAATTTTTTCAAAACAAAATGAATTATTGGAGGAAGGGAAATTGAAGAGGGTGATGAGACCGTTGAATACTGGAGGCTTATGAGGGCTCGTGGCTCGGAGTACGACAGTTTCTTGTGACGGTCCGATTACGAGGGTGAACGCAACGACGACGGGCCCCCAACCGCGAGCTCGGTCGATGAATATGCTTCAAGCGAGAATGCTTTTCTTCTCGTTTGCGTGTTTTCTCTTACATCAGAGGTAGCTCGACAAGAGCCAAAGCTTCGATGACTGGTTACTATTCTCATCCGACATAATTTTTAAGCAAAAGTAGGACAAAAGGGTTGCCCACATAGAGTTTTTCATGAGTTTTGTTGTCAAAAGAGTGTTGTCGAACAAATTATTATTCGTATCGATGATTCATCGCACGAGCTTTGATCCTCGAAATACACGGTTGAAATTTACGAAGATCGGTAAATCCTGTGTCGAGACAAGAGGGGATGATTTCATTTTTTGAAACGTTACAACATCACGTCGTAACAACACTGCATGCGGCGGAACCGGAGAAATTAAATATTCCGATATTAATTCACTATGAAAAAAGTTTATGCGTCATGAGCCTTCAAAGTTGTAATACGAAACTCTTGCACAAAATATGCGAGATTAATCGCGTTTTTTATTTGATTGATGTTTTGTTATTTTTCGGAGTTACCGAAAGTCTTTTGTTCACTCGGGGTGCAAGGCAGGCAGGCGGCGGTGCGCAACGGTCGTAGCAGCGATGGGTGGGAGGTAAAAAAAATATGTGTCAGAGGGACACAAGAAATATAAAGGAAATCAAGCAACGAGAAGGGTAAAATAGATGATAGTGGGTGGATGCGCGGGGTGTGAGAGGAGCTGATAAAAAAGGGTATGGGAGCGAGCACGTCGACGGAGGATGACGGGGCGGGCTTGACGCTCGAAGGATTGATCGAAGAGGCCAATCGTGTGTTGGTCAGAGCCACGGAGGTAATAACTCAAACCGTGGAATCGGAGGTTAGAGACATGGCGAGCGATCTTCAGGACAGAGCTGCTGCCAAGGTATGGGATTTTGCACCAACTTGAACGAAGAATTTCGACTATCCCGAACGTATGTGTATGATTAAACTTTTGCGGGGATTGTCAAAAACGTCGTTCGAACAAAAACGTAGTCGTATTTCAAAGGAGGTTAGAAAAATGGTGAATATATTAAAAAGGAATGAGAGAGAGAGAAATAATGACGATTCTTGTGTCGATCGCGTACGTTTACCGCGATCACAGATAGGTGCAACTTTCACAATGATCCAAGAAAAATTGGGTGAATTGTCGCGTCAGAGTGAAGAAGCGGAAGCGTGCGTGCGACGAAAGGAAGCGGAGCTCCAGGGCATACAAGTGAAAATGAAAAATGCGATGCTCGAGTGTTACAGCAAGCACAACGATGCCCTCGAGAAGTTGCGTCCTGACAGAGCGATTATTCACACCGAGGCGAAACAATTTAAGCTCGAGGCACAGAGAGTCATCGAGAACTGCATGGCGAGCGAAAATCGTCTCGAATGTTTTCGCACGGGTATCGCCGAAATAGGGGCAAAAGCTGATGTCCTTTTGAAAAAATTCCAAGCACTGATGAAGCGCGAGGCAGAATTGAGAAATTTAAATACGAAAGAATATTTGGATTGTGATAAAAAAGCTCTCGACGAAGCTAACAGAGAATTGAATCGCGTCATGGAGGAAGTAAAAAAGTGTACTCTCAGCGGGTTGAATAAAGTGTGATCGCATCCGTCGCTCCCAACATTTCTTTTTTTCATTAATACTTTGCTTTTCAATCATTTCGTTTGTCAATGAAGTTCATAATCCCAATAGGAGGTCCGGGTATAGCCTTGAATCGCGCGCGCATATTATCCGTTGGCTCTCCCCGTCGGTCCTAAAACTATGCGAATAAAAGTTGTACTTTCGGAGCATATGGTCGAATGAACTTGTCCTCTGCTCTGTCTTTCTCCATTTCCATTTCGTTTTACCATCTTCCTTTCTGCCGAACTGGCGAACAAGCGCACGCGCGCGCGGGCCCACGCACACAGACACGCCGCTGTATATGGTTTCTGCGAACGCTGGAACTCCAGCACTTCGAGATATTTAATTGATTTAGGTACGCGAGAACCGAAAGGACTTTGGCCGTATAGGAAGCCGGGAATGCGACCGCACGATAGAATTCCCGGAGCACCAGCAGTGACGCTCTCGGACCCGGTGCTGCGGTCACTTGGAATCGTTTCGAAAGCAACGGACCGAGTGAGCGAACCTATACCAGAGTGCTTTGCTCTCTCGGCCACCTGTGTCATCCAACCACTCCCCTTTCGCCGTTTACACATGCACGATCCAGGCCGTATCTTTTCCTTTCTTCCCGCCGAGTTGGATCGATCGATATCCCGCCATCACGATTCTCCTGCGTACTGTATACACTCCCGATGTGTGTTTCATCGATTTCACTACACGAACGCATTGGGAATTCCTTCACCGAACCGCATCGTGCCATATCGCCTCGTGTACTAGTTATCATTTAATATGATCATTTACTAAATCGTTGTCTCAATAACAACCCCCGTCAAATTTCAGAATTGCATCGAATTCACCGGTAATCGATTGTAAGTTTTGTGCCCGATCAATATTGAAAATAGTCTGACGAGACAGAATATCTATGTATTTTATGGGTGCATGTCTAAATTGGATCGATTTTCTCTTCCTAATTGAAGATATAATCACTTTGAATTATAATGTCAAAGTTATTAATTCGAAATTGTCAATACATTTTTTCAACTTATCTATCGGCGAATGAAATTACGAGCCATTAATTAATCGGGGATCGATCACTTACCGAACCCGAAATGCCATTCGTCCCTGCGGAGAGAAAATACAGAAGGCTATGACAGGAATGAGAGCCAAGCCAAGAAGAAACAAAATGCCGGAATAGGCAAATGTGAGGTTATACGGGCGCTCATTACCAATTTCATTCAATCTTTAACATAATATAGAGTTATTACTAGTAAGACAATTCTCTCGCATTTTTCCCCTGACCTTCGTTACATACTTCATTATTATTGTGTACTTTTTCATAAACTTCGTAAGCAGCATTCATTCGTTATATGCGTTTATCTCAATAATCAATAAGACGAACCCCTTAAAGTTTGATACGCGTATCAGTCGACTACCCATTTAAACTCCATGTAAATTTCAAGACCTTCTTAAGGATATCGTTTCGTGCATGATCTACCTTAATATCTTTTCAATGCGTTAAGCTACAGAGTTCAAGGAGGTTGCGATCGAAAGTAAAAAAATAAAAAAATTTGCCAACTCGAGGTATTCTCTGATCCACTATAATTATTCAATTATTAAAGAAATAAGCGAACTTGTCTCAGAGCCGCTACCGCGACTCTGCATACGGGGTTGAAAACACACTCGCACGCAAGACCGTCTGTGTCAAGGAGAAAACACGTAGCAGGAATATCGTCCCAATGCGCACGACTCCTTGCTGGCTCTCGTTAAAACTGAATTCTCTTCGACGTTAAATCGTGTATTCCCGTATCACGTATTCAAGAGGAAACTCGGTGGATGCCGCGCTGTGTCTTTCGCGTTATATACACACGCACGCTTCAACGGTATATAGCCTCGTATACCGGAGAGTCGGAAGCAGCTTTTTATATATGCTAAAAGATTTCCGGGCTTCCCCATAAAGGCACGACGAGAGATCCGATCGCGCGCGCGCGCGCGATTCTGCGATTCAAGCACCAAGTAACTCAACGTTGAAAATATAAATCATATATTTATGGGGCTTCTTGCACTATACGCCGCGTACCCGTTTGTCCAAGTCCGTGCCAAACGCGTGTATAATACGACGCAGGGAGAGAGGGAGAAAAAAATCGATTCTCGGTTCGATAAAAGTATAGTATTTACTCGCGCGGAATAGCTCTCAACATGTTCGACCTGAGCAGCTTGGATTCGCGGTAGGATTTTTCGCTTTCCGCAAGATTTTATCATACTAATCAGTTTCATCGTGCTCATCGTCGTTGTTTCCGTTATAGATGGGAAAAAAAAGTGGTTGAAAAGGGATGACGAGGACGGAACAGTTGCCGAAGCTGATGGTGGTTTTTCCGCACGACCGGTTAAAGAATCTCATTAAAATAAATGAACTACCGAAGCTTCGCCGGGGTCAATTACGCGTCCGCGGCCCCAAAGGTCACCGGAATCGGACTCACGGAGTGGTTGGATCTCGTACCTAGATAGAATTTAGATTAACCAACCACCTTATGAACTTGCACGAAAGTTGAAAGAAAAGTCCGAGCTCTTTGGAATATTACTTTTTTTCCTCATTTTCGTGTTAAGACAAAAATTTCGACACGAGGGAAGATACGCAGTTTTTAAAAAGTCTGCTCAATAGAGCCAGCTTGAATAACTGAGAGATTCGATTCGTTTTTATAACTATACACCTGTCGCGGAGGGCGCAGCCTTGTTCGGAGAGCCACACGGCCGTGGTCCAACTTGGTTCGGCATAGTACGGATTTAAATTTCTCTTTATCGAACGATCTTTCATATTGATCCGGTAGGAGAAGCTCCAGGATATTTCCACAGGGACGAAAACGATGGTCGTTCGCAATTACGCATGTCAAACGGAATACAAACCCCATTCCAGCCGATGGCGATTGCTGGCTTTGCAGTAACCCCCGCATTCCTCCTGCATCAACTAATTATACCTCAAAGGGGAGTGGACGAACGTCGACGCATCCATACTTGCGTGAACGGATTTTCGTTTGTTTTTCCTGTTTTTTTTTTTCATTTGATCGACCTGCTCACAAAAATTGTCAACAACGTCTTGCTTCCGTACTACGCTGACTTTAAATTGCCAGGTTCGTTTCAGCTTATTTTTAATTAAGATAAAATTATGAACTGCGGGAGGAAGGATTTTTGGCACCGATATCGAACCTCCCCTTAAAGGCATTAATTACAAAGCACTTTTCAGAGACGGTCGCCAAACTTCTTTGAAAATTCTTCTTTCCAAGGGGTAATACAGGCGTTCCATGTATGCTGGAATAGAGCTGCTGTGCGGAGACAGAATACGTACAAAGTATACGTGTCGTCGAAATTTCGACGGGCGAAAGTATGGAAGCAATTGCGAGCTCGCAACGCCGCGTTTCCACGTTTGAGCTTTTGCGTTTTCTTTTCGTCCACGTACAACGAACAGGACTAAGAGCTTTAAGGGACATTCGTAGTCTAACCAGGATGCTCACGAAGAGTCTCAAGACACAGATCTCTCTGGAAAGTCATGAAAAATTTAATCGCCATGAAACTTTGACGAGAAACTCCGTTCATCCGAGCTGGCGTGGCCGTTACACGATGTACAATGTTTCTGACCCGGTTTAACCAGAGCACAAACTCTATATCCACGTGGCAGCACTCGAACGAATTGTTTTTCACGGACCGTGTAAGCTCCTTGCCAAGTATATTTCGGAGTCCCGAATTATTCAATTATCCGCGTATACTTTAATTGTAGGCATCATCAAGGTTTTCAAATTTCCTCCAGAGATGTTCACATTTCGAATACGACGATAACGATCGCAAGGAAATTTGAAAGATACGAGTCGAGGATTGATAATGGGCCGCGTTCGGTGTCGCCTCGCGTGATAAAACCGATTAGACGATCCCTGGAGCAGTGATCGCTGATTCATGACTTTCCTTTAAGTTGACAGATTTTCGTCCCTTGCGTCACTCTCATCAACCCACGAAGCTTTGTCATATAAAGATTGTCTTGTGAAAAATAAGTGGAATGTAAGTTGAGAAGTCGGACAATATACGAGTACGTATGTACAGCTTTGTTGATTTGTCATAAACAAGTTAAGAAAGGTCACGCGAATCCAATGTAAATCGAAAATATTTCAACTTTAAGAGTTGAAATTTGAAAATATGCTGGAAATATACAGCATGCATTTATTCCCGTAATTATTATAGGATATACCGTTCAGTTGTCGAGAAAACAATTCACGAAAATCACATATTTTTTCAAGGGTTATACATATGCCCCTTATGGCGCGACGATTTAGATTTAATGAAATAGAGGATCCTCCCAACTTCAAAGAGCCAAAAGCGAGAATAAAAAAAAATATGTTTTTAGAAATCAATGATGTCTTGATGAGGAAGCCTTATTACCGATGAAAATCACTTGGGAATGGAAAAACACTTATTTGAGGTTAACGAGTAATAACGACACAAGCGGTGGAAGGTTTGACAACACCATGAGCCAGCTGGCTTAAGATGATGGATCAGTCGGTAATCACACCTCGAATTTTTGAAATTGAAACTCTTTGACATCGTTCGTCCGATTAAAATAATAAAAATGTCATCGTACGCAGCACGATCGCAAAAATCCGATGACATTTTTATTTTTTCGATCAGACGAACGATGTGGAAAAATTTCCTTTTCAAAATTTGCAGCTATCTCTCTCGCACTCACGGTTGTGATTACCGACTAATCCATCATCTTAAAACCTAGATATGCATATACATATAAATAGAAAATGGCTGTTGTCACATTTAACTTGACGATTTTACTACGAAAGTATTTTAATCATTGTATTAAAAATTGATCAATTTCAACAAATAAGTTACACATAATTTTAATAATTACGAGAATAAATTTCAATCGTTTCTTTGATCATTAAAAAAGCAAAAACGTTCAGTTGCTTTTTTTAATCACAAGTAACGCATGATCTTCCTTAACGAAGCAAGTTGGTAAATAAGGCGAGTATTGATTTACCGTCGATCGAATCGAGTGGATAATACATAATAAGATACACGAACACTTTTTATCCAACAATATAAATCTTGCCTCGTAACTACAGTACACATATCACCCGACAGAATTCTTTTTTCATCTCTCATTTTCTCCCTCTCCCTGCGCTTCATCCGCCGACGTGTCTTTCGAATGGACCATAAGCACTGGTGTATATTCGGGAAGGCATTCTCCTGGCGAAACAATTTATACGCGCGGGTGTTGCTGTTCCTATAACTTCATTACCCGCGGGCAAGAGCAACGTTGAACGGGTAGCAGGAACAGAAAGTATGAGAATTTCATTCGTTCCTGGTAGTACATGGGAATGGTGCGGAACATTTACGAGTTCAACGCGGTTCTCTCCTATTCCCTCTTCCCTCTATCTCTCGCTTATTATATCACGCCTCCAAAATAATGCGAGTAAAACGAAATACAAAAAAAACGACTGTGCCAGATATCTGGTTTTTCTCCGGTTGTGCCAGAGCCGATCCAAAAGTGCTCAATCAAATGACGCTACAACATAATAATCTAAAAAAACCTTCCAATGATTCCAATAATTCTCCAATTTCGTTTCCTGTCGAATTTGCAATTCGTAGTTTTTCAGGTTGCACCGATACTTCGTGAAATAAACAAATTGGTAAAATACAAATACTATTTTCGTTCATTTCGTTGGACTTCAACTCAACTCCAACTTGCATTACTCACACAAATTAATATTACCTACCGACATTATTTTCATGTTAAAAGAGATGAAATAAGTGTAAAGCGAATCAATAAGCCAACGATATATTCGATAGCTCGCATGGCTGAGGCAAAAACGTAAGTAAACTCGTACGAAGAAAGATGGCGCCGCATAAAGTTCAACCAAAGTCGACATCCCCATCAGTACCGATATAAACTCACGATCGAGCCACGATCGCATGCACTCATCTTGCACTAAATCGCCCACATGAAATTTCCAAGTAGAACCAAGAGGAGTAGACTCATGCTTCGATGTATTTACAAGAATATCCGCCAACGCGATTATTGTATTTTCAGAGCCTGTGGAGTCGAAATTTGTGAATTAATCTCACCGCTCGACGTTATCGCGGCCATTTCGAGCAGCAGCCCGTCCAGTCACGACCAATCGGATCAGCCGTCATTGATCACGAGGCTTACGAAGCTCGGAAAAGAATCGACAGAATAAAAGATGGGAATATAACTCGTTTTAAAGAC
This sequence comes from Venturia canescens, assembly GCF_019457755.1. Lineage (NCBI taxonomy): Eukaryota > Metazoa > Arthropoda > Insecta > Hymenoptera > Ichneumonidae > Venturia > Venturia canescens. The sequence goes on along the minus strand of NC_057424.1, from coordinate 23,014,974 downwards.
ACTCCGAAAAAATGTCCCAAACAATTACCAGGATATACATTTCATATGTTATTTCGAGGAATTGTGCAGAAAATAAAAGTAGCAGGCTCACGCACCACCATCATCGATGCGATCGTCGATTATGGATGACTCGAATGTAGCCCCCGTTGCAGGTACGAAATACACACATTATTTCGTAACTACGACGGTAGAACTAGTGAGGCAAAATTGATTTGATCGAAACTTCGTAACGGTCAACTATCTCCGAGTTTTCAATCAAACGGCTAAAATCATACATTCATAATTGGGTGCCTTCGAGCCGAATAACAGGAAATTGCTTGACGAGTTATATATATGAGGGTTAGGGGACTTGGCCAGATAAATGAATATAGGGTCAGCCTGAATCGAGCGACCAAATTGATTTCGGGCCGGATAAGTTTTGCTTGAGGTTTCGTCGATGATTCGCGCGCAGCAGTATATACCTACGGCGGTAGCGTGGCAGCGGCATATTATTCAATAGGAAAAAGTATGTGCGCCGGAGGCAAGAAAAATTCAAGAGCTTTACTTATCGAGTGCTTCGCCAAGTTGAATTCGGTATTATCCTGCGTTTTTTTTTTTTTTTTTTTTTATACGAAAGTATTACGGATCTCAACTCAATTAATCGAAAGATGGTACCGACCGACGAGTCATATATCTGTAGTGTTTCTTTGCCGCAGTTCGATCGGAGTGTACCGGGAAAGAAGAGGAAGATCTTTTCGAGCCATACTCGAGAAACTAATAAGAGAAACTAATAGTCTCGAGGGTCGAATCACTCGAGCGAGTTACCTATCTCGGCATACCCGCGTCTATATATACGTACCACATGATCCAAAGAGAATCGGAGAGAGATAGCAGGGCGGACATTTACCCCAAGACCGCCGACAGGGGGCGAAGGGTAAAGCCGTATCGGAATTAATGATGACTCCCTGTGCGAAGCAACCCTCCTGCCATCATATTATGCTTTTATCCGAATACAAAAGTAAAGAAACAAGAAAAACTGAGGCGAACGTTCTGCTTTCGTTCGACACTCCTATGCATAATGCAAGCCCAAAGAGTTAACTTACCGAAGAAATGCGATACCCAACGGGACTAACTTTAATACCAACCGTAAGAATTCAACAACTTTTCCACCGAGCATCTAGTTTTTTTTTCTCTCTTCCCATCCTGGCTTCTTTGTGCCCACGAATATGGCACCCTTGATCATCATTTTACTAATCTACCTTCAAGAAAATTTTCTTAATTCATCCACTTATGAAAAGGTGTTAGTGGCTCGTTGCACACAGCCTGTTTACAGTGGTGTACGATGGCGGTAGTTACTGCTTACTTTTAATTCATTTTTTGTGTATCCATCAGATCAATCGAATGAAGAAAATGCACAGCAAACATGTTTCAATTTCAAGGGACTAAGCTTTTTTGGCTCCTTGAAACATGAAGCGACTCGTCGTCTTGTGAAAGTCCGAAATTTATGCTTTTTTCACAATTAGGCTGCAAAACAATAAAACAGGGTAGAGAGCCGATTTTTTGGGGGTCTAATTTTTTTCGTTATATACGGTAGAGTAGTGATATGTGAAATTTCGAAGGAAAAAGGGAGAAACTCGTGGTATCCCCAACATGGGGCCAGATACGACTCCGCGCCGTACCTGGCCTCACCTCAAATCTCTTGCCAACGTCACAAATAATCCGTCTTTTCGTACATTTATGACGTAGAGCTTTTCAAATTCTCGCAGTCGAAATCGCAGGAACGCGTTTCATCTTGGAGGCTTTGACATTTGACTTTGAATGCCGCTAAACGAGTTCAATTATAAGAAAGCTGACGCTTTCCTTTACCTTCATTCGCATTGTTTCGCGAATCTTTGAATTTGCGGAGACCTGTTTTTCCACGAGTTCTTCTCGTAATATTAATGCGAATGATGAAAAGAATGCGGAGAAAAATAAAAGGATAACGATTTCGAGAAAACAAAATGCTGGCTTTTATCTAACCGCGAATTGAAAAAGAAAAAGAAAAATATCAAGGGTCTGTCGGAGACTTTCGGTCCAAACTACGAGGATGTCGTAAAGACGTTCCATGAAAGTGGCACCCGCTATAAAGCTGCACCAGCGAAATACAGAGAGCGGAGTGTCTGGAGCTGTTCCGCTGCTTCTGGTGCACTCGAAAGCCACGTGTAGACAGCAAACGAATCCAGCTGCATTAGAAAGCTGCCTCGCCCACTTGCGACGGAAGCACTTATCATATAAATTGCTCGCCTTTTACTTTCTTCCCGTACTCTTTGTGCGCCGCTACTCGCCTCGTTGTTTCTTCTTTCCGTTTATTTTCCAACCCCCACCCCCTTCCGCATCTGATGCCGAAATTTTTATATATATCTCCTACGAAATAGCAGACAGAAAAAGAACATTTTGCCGGAAGCGGCGCTGAAATATAATATTATAAACAACATTTTCGGGGCTAAGTTTCCTGCCGTTTATCCTGCGTCACGAGATGCTCCGCTTTAAATGCGAATTTATCGAGTATATTTTAGCGGAAGGTATACATTCGAAAATCACATCGATCTCCCTTTCCTCAAGACTCTCGGTGCTCAACCTTTCGAACCCAATATTTTCCCACATATCTCCGCAGGGCACTTTCTGTTTAATTTATCGAATATCGTTGAACGTTTACCCGCGCCCCCCCATCAAGTACTACCCGGAAAGTGTCTGTTGTGAGAGAAAACAGTTGAAAACTGCCAACTCCGAGGGTGTGGAAACTTGTCTCCGTCGCAAAAGAAGTATATACCAAGGGAGCTGCGTTCAAAATGTGATCGATAAATTGCTTTTGAGATAGCTCGGTACGCTTCCCATAAAATAAATGGGAAACTAAAGAAGCGGCAACCGCGATTCAACAAAATGCAGGAACCTGCTGAAAAACAGAAAGAATAACGGCAACGATCGTGTGCGATGAGTGAAATTCGATGACTCGTTGTCTCTCGCATTCGGGACCAAAATATTTCGCACTTGCGTTCCGCGATAGCAGGGTTCAGTAACCTTCGAGTAGATGCAAATCCCTGTTGACGTACTCGCAGTATAATTTTGTTCACCGGTTGATAACGAGAATCGAGCGAGTTTTGATAGGGGAATTTTAAGCTCTAATTTCACCGTGGGCTACAACGATATTCACGGTCCGAGAGCACCGAGTCGGTACAAAATTTTGGACCCTCTCGTAGGTAACTTTCAGGGAGCACAGAGCTTGCAGGGTCGGTAACAACGATAACATCCGGCAAGTCTCTCCCGAAAGCTCAGCGTCGGTAAAAATAACAGCTGGCGATTCATTGAGAATCGAGCTAAGTAGAAATGGTAGCGAACGTTGGTAACGACACGAAACGGTATTTCCAGGCATCGATACACGCGTCCATTCCTCGTTAATGAAATGATGTTAAAAATCTGAGAATGACGGATATAACTGTACTGAATACTGTACTTGGTATATCAACTTTTATTCATCGCAACTGAAAAATAATGAAGGAGTGGGAGGGGAGTATATCGATCATCCCTTCCTCGAAATTACACGGAGAGAAAAAAATTGTAAGAATTACAATGCTGCCATGGTACAATGCTGAAGTTTGCAACGTTGGAATCGCTAACGAAACGGAGGAAAGAAACATTTTTAATTCAACAATTTTTTATTTCACGAAGCATCAGTGCAGGTTGAAAAACTACGAATCGACAGGAAACGAAATTGGAGAATTACTGGAATTTTTGGAGAATTTTGGTTATTAATACTCATGCCATGGTATTGGAGTTCTATATCGGCCATTTTGAAGGTTTTTACCAAAAATATTGTAATTTCCAAGTAAATTCTGAATGAAAATTTTTAAATTGCGTATTTTGCTGTGACAAAGGTTTAAACTGTGCTATTTTTTCCTAACATAGTTCACCAAGTAAACGTCGTAAAATTTATGTTGACTCGATGATAAACTGTCAAATAGAATTATTATACCGTTTTGCTATACTCAGCAGTGCTGTTTTCACAATTGAAATTTACAGTTGAAAACAGTAAAATTTGAGGAGCTCGAACGCAAGCATCGATCATACGCCAAAGTGTTTAAAAATTTACTATAGTAAATAACAGAATTTCATTCGCGATCGTACGATAATATACCGGTATACGTGTGTACCGATGTATTTATTTTGACATCACTCATCAATTTTCATCGAGTCGCTTCACAAAAAATTACTATGTATGTTCGTAAGAATTAATGAATATTACCGATATAGAACCCTACTTCTATGGTACCGTAGTAGTTTTTAGTGAAATTTTCTCTCCGTGTAGGTAGCTCCGGAAGTATTTCTTCTGCGATAAGTGTCGTATGAAAATTGCTGGCGAATAGTTTAGCTCGAAAGCAGTACTTTTAATCGAGGATAATGGTGACGATGGAGGAAAAATGTTGAGTCGTCGGACAAGAAAAAGAATAAGACAGAGCAAAAAAAGTGAATGTTTCGAGAGTAAAATACAAATGCCCTTTTTCTCCAAGAAATAATCTGGCAGGCCACCAACTTGTTACCTAATGGCAGAGTGACTTTGTTTCTCCGCTCCCTCTCCTTCTCTTACCCACTGACACGCACGCACACACAATCAATTATTTTCATGCATGGTACCCTTGTCACGATGAATCGAATGGACTTGATGCTGCAACGGTGTGTTTGATAAACTGAAAAAAGCAAGATACTCGAGGAATGATATCCAAAGGATGATAAGTGTATGCGGAGCGATAAGAGGGAGAGAACTATCGTCCCTAATTACATTCTTGAACGTCAGGAGACGGAGAAGGAAAAGGAAGAGGGTGAAAGCATAAGTACGCGTACATATCCGCGCTTCTTTGGGGCTGTGCTATACCGCGTGAGTCTCAACAGCACCCCGGCAATAGAATGATCCATGTACCATCAACCACGACGTGCCACGAGCCTTTTCCGCTCCTACGACGATAATGTGCCAGATGCTCCTGTTACAAATGACGTTGAAATTTGCAACGTTAGAGTCCAACGAAATGGTCTAAAAGAGCCTTCAATAATTCCAGTAATTCTGCAATTTCGTTCCCTGCCAAATATGCAATTCGTGGTTTTTCAACGTGCACCAATGAGTCGTGAAATAAAAAATTGGTGAATTACAAATGTTTTTTTCCTTCATTTCGTTGGACTCGAACGTTGCAAACTTCAGCGTCGTCTGTTACGAAGCGACGTCTCTCCCACTCTCGGTCTCTTTTTTACGCGGTTACGCTCTAGGATAAATGTGCGTAGAAATGATAATTATATGACAATACCGAGTTAGCGATATGCCGCCGATGAAATTGAACTGAGCGAATGCATGGGTCGCTTAGCTTTTATCAGCTGCGTGAATTCGTCAAAGACAGAATGAAATTCGAGGCTACGCGTCTTGCCCCTTTTAATGCTTGACGTCAAGACGCGCTACTGCGTCTCTATAGATATTTCGAAGCTTTATTAAACAACGAAAGAAAATAAAACGCGAGTGTACGCCTACCGAACTGAATTAGTTGGCAGAGAGAAATTTCCAACCATCTTCGAGTAGGTATTTTGTGTGAATGAAGCGGAGTAGAGTGAGTAACAGGACCAGGCGTATCGTACATTAAGGCTCGTATCAAAATGCACTATGCGCGTTACACCGTTCCGGAACCCGAATGAGCTCACTCAACATATTTTACGGTAGGTACAGTATTAAATACTGTAACGCACAAATTCGAGAGAGTTACGAGCGAATCGTCAAATTTCAATCCTCGCATGACCAGACGATTTTCCCTGCCTCTCTCTCCTCCGTTCGTACACGAGCTTCTACACACATGACAATTAAAACTTTCTATATACAGTCGAATCCCCAGCTTCGACGCGGAGAGCTTCCCTAGTCTCAAACGTTTTCATGAAGCTGAAGTTTCCAACGTTGGAGCTCAACGAAATGATCTAAAAAAAACTCTCAAATAATTCCAGTAAATCTCCAATTTTCTTTTCTGCCGAATTTCCAATTCGTTATTTTTTAAGCCACATCAATAATTCGTGAAATGAAAAAATAATTCATTATAAATCCTTTTTTCCTTCATTTCGTTTAACTTCAACGTTGCAAACTTCAACTTCGTACGTTTTCGAGGTTTGCGCCCAACCGTCTCTTATGGACCCGGAGAAAATTTGTGATTTGAAATTCTGGTATTATGTGTATAGATGTAAAATAACCGAGGAAATGAACCAGGAAAAATGCGACTACCGAGTCACTAGAGAGCGCTACCAGTCTTGGACACAGCGAATGGGTAAAAATTCGATGGCGCGCTACAGTGGAGGGGGCTTAACGCAGAACAATTGCCTCGCGTTTACAGCGGATAGCTGGTCGCAAATTCGATGGCACGCTATATAATGGGAAAGGAGCCGTTAAATTTCCCCTACAGTCCCCAAACAGGCTTATGAAGGGATTCGACTGTACGATATATTATTAATAAATAATAATAATGTTACTAATAATGTGACGCGGAGAAATGGCGGTTGATCGCAAACCCTAATAAAAAGCCATTGTCATGGGTAATATCAGCAGCAGCAGGAGTCTCTGAGCGTGCTCCAAAACACACGATTCAAGTACTATAATTTCGTCATTTAAATTCTAACATTACCGCGGCACAGCGAAAGTTGGTCAAGTCACCTTATAAACATCGAAATTTTCAAGCACCTCTCTTCCTGGCTTCTGGGATTACGCGTCGTATCTCTAGAGATATTTCTCATTCCGTCGCCGAGACTTTGGGACGCGGTTCTGAATAGCCGAGGAATTTGACCTCATTGCACCGGGGTGCACGTTCAAAGCATCTGCTCTCGCAAAGCAATGACCTTGCTCACCGTTGTACGCACAAACCTCATTGAACGTCGTTTTATTTCTTTCGCGTTTTTATTGTATATATCCTGGATTATGAAAGCTTTCGATTCGAGCCGTAAAAAGTGGAGTCGAACGAAATGAAGGGGAAAAAAAACATTCGTAACTCCGCAACTCTTGTCCCTTTAATTTTGCAAATCCTTTATAGTTTTTTGACCTACACTCGTGGCACGAAAAATTGGTGATTCTTAAACCTTTTGTTCGTTCATTTCGTTGGATTCCAACGTTACAAACGCCAACGTCATGAATTCAAGCCGGGGGCTTTTGAAAACTGCTGATTCCCGAATGAGAAATAAGATAACATTGAGAGCCTGATATGCCTCGTCCACTCGGAATTTTTAGGGTTCCGTGAGATTACGCTCGCTACCGAGTCAGCCCGGGTCGGTAGTCGGTCCGCGCGTCTCACGCCCTCGGATTCATTTTTCTGCCATGGTACATTGGCCAACGAGATACTGAGTAAATTTTATAAATTTGGCACCTTTCCACGCTCTTTCATTTTTATTGCCGAGACTGCGACGCCACCACGAATATCGTCGTTACGTCGAAGCGGTGGAACTCGTATGTCGCAAGTAAAAAGAGTTGAAAAAATACTGAAAAAACGAACTGTAGACCGCAACGATGAATAACTCGGTATTCGCGAAGCAATAAATCGATCGATACATCATCGAACCGGATGCCTGCTCAAACTTTTGTTAAACTCAAAATATCTCAACCGTAGGAAATGGGATATTTTTTAACAAGCTTGTCGTATAACCTCCGTTGGGTGCGCATATGTTCCACTAACGACCGTAATTGAAATATAAAAAGTGTTTGCTCCGCATTGAAAAAGCCCCACTCATTTAAACGATGTCACTTTCGCAAGATTGTATTCGCATTTACGTCCAGCACACTTGAATGCATTTGCGGATGGAAAGTTCTGTTCATCATTTGCTCTTGACAGAGCCAAATGGTGTTCATGAAGCAGCCGCGCCCGATCAACTTTTGCCATTCAGCGAGTTATACATGCGATATATACACACATACATGTAGCCATGTAAGAGTCGCTTGACTCTCGAACAGATGCAATATTTTATGAACGTACCCACAGCCATCGGGAGCAGAGAATTCAACTCTGTGGCATAGCAATTTGGAGCGTGATATCGAACGAAAGGCCGCGGGGAGGAGGCAAAGAGAGAGAAAGAGAGAATGAAGTTGGAGTCGTTCACGAAATAACGAAAGATCCGCAGAAGTCTACTCACTTGTCGTCCGCGGCAATGAAAATTATGAAGACTCCATGAAGAATTGATCGAGTGTGCCAAAAATGCTCGACGTCACACTAATAAGAAATAAGAGATACGAGCCCGAACGAAAAAAGCTGCAATCGTTTTGAGCAAATTACAACAATGTGATTAGCAACGCAATGAGCACTGAGCGATAGCCATTCGATATGAGTGAGAGCTTTCCAGACGAAATATTACCACACGAAACAAAGTGCCAAAGCCAGGCCAGTATTTATAGAGGCTTCAATAACGACACGAAAATAAGTATGTTGTAAAATGAAAAAATCACTAAGATTCATAGCTTCTGTACTTGGACCAAACATTTCGAATCATTGAACATGCTGGATAAGTTATAAAGTCTTCAATACACGCAACGATATTATCCGATAATACGCGTAAGAGGTCGAGTCATCATCGAGAATAGAATCCCGGCAATTTAGGAATCCCTGAATAATAACTCTCTTATACAAACCCTTGGCAACGTTACGAGAGTTTAACAACCCCCTCAGAATAGAAAAGCCAACAATACGGTATGCACGTGGAACGTTATTCCCGAATAACAATAAATATTAAAGCAGGAAATAAGCTCGGAGAAGCATTTAATGCCCAACTTATTTGCATATCTCCCGTTGACTCTGCCGCATACGTTTAATATACTCTGTACTTGCTCGCAGGTACCCGCCTGCTTTTTCCATGCATGTACCGGCTTCACCATAGACGTACGAATTTCCCGCTAACGGTAAGAATATTCAAGATATAATTAACCGGAGAAGTCTAGATAAATATAATAATGTCGCAGCGGGTGGATTTTAAAATGTTCGTTCATCGACTAGCGAAATACCAAGGCTACTAATGGTGCTTCGCATTTCATCGCTTTTGATCGAATCCATGAAGATGCGAAAAGCGTCGAGATGAAGTTTGCAACGTTGGAGTCCAACGAAATGATGTAAAAAAACCCTCGAATAATTCCAGTAATTCTCCAATTTCATTCCCTGCCGAATTTGCAATTCGTAGTTTTTCAACCTGCACCGATGCTTCGTGGAGTAAAAAATTGGTTAATTGAAAATGTCATTCTCGTTAATTTCGTTGGACTCCGACGTCGCAAACTTCAGCATCGTTCGTCGCGGCATAATTCTCATTCGCGTACATAAATTAAAGCCTGTCCGTAAATCAGTCGATATCGAGAGCGAGAATTGAGTAAAGTATGACGTATACGAAACGCGAAGGAGTCGGAAATATGTGTAGGTAGTAACGAAACGTAGGAACTTGGAACGGAGCGAGTCTATACCGATGGATGGGAAATTGGCATCTACTTGTGTTACGTCCATAAAGTTATTCGATACGAAACAGGCTCCGCATAATATTTTTCTCTAGCGTCATTTTCATACGACGATCCAGTCTAGCGGGAGCAATAAGAAACAGTTATCGTGTCAGCTATATGCAGTACTTATGGTAGTGTATAAGAATGTAGAGATGCTAGGATATGAAAACTTGTCTTATGCCCTGAAATACATTCGTTTATGTATTCTCTCGCTACTCGTTCACATAGAAATTCCCTCTGAAGGGCAAAATGCATATCCATTACCGGACCAGGTGTTTCTTAACGTGACATCGAACGACCGAACGCTCCGCTGAGAGCTCCGTGTTAACGTGAATTTACGTGTAAACTCTATTCAAGATGAAAATATACACGGGCCAAAGAGTCTCGAATTTCTCCAGGAAAATGCTCTAGGCGGCATTGGCTAAATTCCGCCTTTTACTATTTTATTCAAATAGTGAATTCTTATGTTATTGTTATTATGTCAATTTTCCGAGCTCCCGAGTCATTTGTATTTATATTTTTCAAGATGCCAATTTTCAGTTTCTTTTTGCGATGATCTTTTGATCAATTTTTTTTACTCGAGGAAGAATCGCAGCGGATGGACGAAACACAAATATCGCGGATCTTATTTTCACAAAGATCGATTGAATAACCTGCTGCGATAAAATTAATGTTCTAAATCAGGAATATTTTCATCGTACGTGCGGCGATGAAAAAAGATTTTTTTTTTTTAAATTCCCTTGTTTTCTCTTGCCAAGGACGACGTGGAATCTGATTCCGATGACAAAATTTGTCATCGTTTCTCAAAAGAAACTAAAAAAAAGCACAACAATAAGTTTAAAGTTCTCTATACTACACTCATCGTCGTGTGTATAAAATCGGGAGTTTGTATATTCCACATAAAATATTTGACGATCCTAAGGGAAATAAGATGTGGAATATCCCAAAGGAATTTTCATTTGGGCAGAATGTCTGTAAGAATATATATCAAGACACCCCCGAGGAGGGATGTTCGTTGTCTTCAAATGTATGATGGTATAGGGGAAGAGTAGAGAAAATTTCGGCGAAGGGATTTCTCCGAGAAGAAGAGCACGAGCTTGCTATGCGAGGATTCCTTCAAGAGAAAACGTGTAAAGCTCCTGCTAGATCTTATAAGCACGGTTCAATTAATTTATCAAGAGAATTTAAGGGGCCGTATGTTTTATCGTCGGGGACGGAGACGACCATTCGAGAAACGGTACATCGTCGAATTCGGTATCAGAAATTGGTAGTATGAAAAATAGAAATTCGAAAAAAAAAAAACAACACATGAACGATACACGAGGAACGTTGATCCGTTTCGAAACGTTAATAATTCATCAAAAATTCATAATTTTGGTTGTATTTTTCTCCGCTTTTTTTTTTCGAGATGACACGAAATTTAAAGATCAGGGGTTCGTTAAAATAGATGCCTTAAATCGAAGCGGGATGGAAATTCATTGTAAAAATATATCGGAATATTCGCTGAGGTCGGACCCGTCCGTAAGGTGGCCGGAAGCGATTCCGTTTTGGTTTCGAGCGTATGTATTATACGTACTACACATCCAATATCTTTGCAACGTTATGTACGAAGCTGTCATCGTGCTGATGTATTCTCCATGCTTCGAGGTAAATTCCTTACAGGGATCTATACTATGAATCTATGTGCAACGCAACAGCATAACAATATTGCTTGACGTATTATTCCGAAAGGCGAGCCGAAAGGTCCGTTGTCGCGCGAGTGTGTTATCGGGAGGCGGCACGCGTCTAATCGTTTCTATGTCGAAGGCGAAAACTCCATTTTCGACGGATTTTTCGAGGCAAAAGACGCACTCGAATGACCTTAATTCAGCCCAAAGGTTCGTCAGTGGGTTCGGAGATCTTTGTATACCCTTACATTGAGAAAAAAATCGTTGTAACGACTAAATGTCTTTAGTATTTTGCTGCTTGATCTAACTAACATTCGCTTATACGATAAATAAGGAATAACGAGTGAAACCAAATTTTTTTTTCGAAGAACTCGAAACATTTGTTTATTTCTACTTAATTCATAAATACTTTTATGATATATGCATTTGAATACCAAAAGTACTGGGATATCTAAACGGTTTTGTTGAGAATGATAAATATTTTGTAAATCGAATCATACTGGTCAGCTCAATACAACCAAACATTTGTTGAAATTTTGATAGTCGAATTTTTTTTTTAAGTCTTATCGATGACGAACCAAATCAATTGTCTACCTCGAAAGAAAGTTCAGTATAATTGATGTATAATTGATTTAGTAAATTCTGCCTGATCAAATAGTTGATTTTCTTCATTTCAATTGTTGGCACGAAAAACTTTTTTTTTATGTATTCCTAGTTTTCGGATGCATTAACTAATGAAATCTTCAATCGATGTCGAACACCATTAAAAAAGCATGTTTGGTCTTGAGGGAATGGAGCTTACCTAGGAGTGCCTGGAAAAGTCTGCTCTTGAAGATTCTAATGACCCTCTCGATGGCTAGTCGAAGCTGCTTGTCCTGGGGCCTTGTAAGTTTCGCATGGTAGTCCTCCAGTAATTCGAGAGCCCTATGAGCTTCTGCAAACACAACAACGACACGATTGCTTATTTTGATCAAGATGTTTCCTTAAATAGATTATACGTAGCAATTGAATAATATTGCACAGAGTGAAAGAAAATTCGATTGCCCTGTAATTTCCAATAGTCGGTTGGAAGACGGTTACCGTGGATAAAGAGGTAAAAAAATGTCTTGAATGGCAATGGGACGAAAGACTGCTCAGCCTTCGTTGTACGTGTCTGGCGAAGAGCGCTGGGACTTTATCGAATTCCCCTCCAGTGAACAGAGCGAAAGAGAGCTGAAACCTTCGAGTACTCGAAGTACTCGCGAAGAATCAGGTTTTCTCAATTCAGAAAGAAAATCATAATTTGTTCACCGCGGTCTCTTACCGATGGATCGGTGGAGACAAGAAAGCTCCACGAAATCCGTTCAGAGGACTTTACTTGCTAATGAAAATAAAAAAAAATACACGAAACTAGAGAGAAAGAGACATTTGACATAGACGCTGCAGCGGCAAAAGAGTCCGAGTTACTTTTCTAGTTGATTATATATTACGACAGAGGCGCTCGGGGTCGAATTGGCATACACGATCAGATGGGAGTGAGAGTCCGAAACTATCGCGCGACTGCGTACAAAATGTGCGGCTGGCTAGGTAAAGCTCGTTCTAAAGTTACTTTGCAATTTTTTAAATTGCATTTCTCCACCGAGGAAATTCACAGGCGAATCAGTTTTACTCCACATCTCAACCGCAGCGGAAACGTTATGAGTAAACAAGTTCATAAATACGTAATTTATTATTCATATAATTCTCCAGATATTCTACCGTACAACCGTCTCCCTTCACATTTCAGAATGGCTATTTTCCACTCGCCGAGTATTCGTTGCCAAATTCGTGGATGACCGAAAATTATGATGGTTAGGAAAGCAAGAGAATCTTGACTTTAAGTGACACCGAAGTTTACAACATCGGAGTCTAACAAAATGAACGAAAATAACATTTGTAATTCACTGATTTTTTATTTCATGGGGTATCGGTGCGGGTTAAAAAACTACGAATTGCAAATTCGGCAGGGAACGAGATTGGAGAATTACTGGAATTATTGGAGGCTTTTTTAGATCATTTCGTTGAACTCCAACGTTGCAGCGTCATTGACCTTTAGCTAATTTTATGAAAGAATCGTCCGTGCGGTGGCCAATGCCCAACCGTATAGAGCTGTAATTATCGCTACGTAGAAGAGGGGGATTACAAGAGAGATAAAGGATGAATCGTGCATCAACGTATCAACGAATTATTCACCGACATTCGTCGACGTATAGGACAATGGCAGCAACGATGTTGCGAAGATCGATGACAAAATCAACAAAAATTCGAATTCAATGTCGATTATGGTGAAGAAGAGTTATGTAAGAACTCCAAAAGGAATCTATCTACGTGTATATCCAGTCACGCAAGGCTTCATATCTTGCAGTTCGCTCGAAACAACATTTCCAAAAGTACAAAGATACTCTCAAGTAGATTCAAATCCAAGTGCAAAGATGCTTTCGAGGAGATTTAAGCAAAAGTTTCTGGAATAAAACGGAAATGATGAAGAATAAAAAAAACGAATGGGAGAATCGAAGACGAAAGAAGTCATTCGCCATTACATAGAGCGAATGGGGCTGCGTTGTTCATTTTAAATTGTTCTCCCATTTTCGCTTTAGCTGCGTTATAGGAATGAAAATAATAAATATATGTATTTTCAGCGTGATACCGTCGTAAGTACGTTGAGCCACGATGGGAAGAATAAGATGCAGCTATCGCACAGCGATGGGTCGGTGAATAAGTTTTTAGAGAGAGAGAGAGAGAGAAAGAGCGATAAACGTAGCTGCGCGAGCTAGGAAGCTAAAGAGAACGACGCGAGAATGTCTTTCGCGTGGGAGCACCTTCTGAACAAATAATGGCGATTGCATCGGTTTCGTAACAACGCGGATCCAGCTACCCATGTGGCATGCTACGTCAGGAAAATGGCTTCCCTCGCACTTTTTTCTCCTCTTTTCTATCCTACCAGACTCTCCGTCGTATTCACTATCTCGTCATTCTGTGCATCGTTCCTATCGGCCTCCATCCGATTCTCATATACGCGCACAGGCCAAGAAACTTTTTTCCCAAGCGGTTCTTTCACCACTCTCCGGCGCCCCCTTCTATCTTCGCCGTATAGAAACAGCTAGTGTCATTTCACGGCTCCGTCTCACCATTTTACCCTCACACTCTTCGCTCTCTTTCTGCCCATTTCGTGTTCATTTCTCTATCCCTGCTGCATGCTATCTCCCGCCCAGCGCGACAACTCCCTCGCTCTCCCATCTTTCCTTTTTTAATTCTACTTTCCACGTTTCATTGCTCGGTAAGCTTCGCTTACGGTGACTTGATCCACCGCACTCTTCCCCGCCGCGCTCTTATTCGGGCTTACGGACGCGTGCTTTTTTCAACCAGCGCGCAAACTCGACAGACATCCGACCAGGGTTACTTACATCTACGATTCCCGTCCTCAATGCGTGGACCAAGGGCCGAATCCGCTCTCAACTATTTCCGGTAGACATAAGCTCTCTCCCTCTTTCTCTCTCGTCTCTTAACTTAGTACGAGCTATATGCGAGGTGCCCCGAAGACAATTTACTTTCGCATTCATTAAGGGCCTCGTTTCTGCTAATAGCCTCAAAAAACGCCACGTAGCCGTGTATGTGTATTCTCGAGGGCAAGAAAATACGTTTAGCGAAACAAAATTATCGAAACTCAAGCACGTATATCGCGGGCTCGAACGTGCACGAGAACGAGGTCAGCACACAGATATTAGAAATTCCGCAGCCTTGTTGCCGGTATTAATCATATAAAAAGTGCACGAAAAATACAGATGGGCTTTATTTTTTTTTTTTTTTAATTTTTATTTTTTCTGAAAGAAGTTGATTCGACGAGACTCCTTCGATAAGAGGGAACAGAAAACACTTTTTAGTGTGGAGGAATAAAAAACTAATTCACTGTCGACATGTTCCCATGGGAATTCACATCGGAATGAATGAATGCAGTCGAGTGAAAGTAAGCCGGAAATAGTAGGGAAAAAGCGAATGAATTGAGAAAAACTTGGGGACATGAATGTTGCAGTTTTTATTCAGTTACAATTCAATTCATCGGGTCTTATCGATATTTTTATTGATTCCATGGAATAGAAGCAATTTACCAAGGGAAGGAAAATAGAAACTCCCTCTTACGAGTCAAACGTGCGTTTTACGTTGGAGAAGCCAATGACTAAAATCCATTTTCAACCCCGCCAGCTGGGCGTTTAGCCAATCCAATTCTAAGCCCGTACGGTTTAAAGTTTTGCCACGTAAATCATCAATTACTCCATTCTCACCGTCTTAATTTTTCGTCTTCGTGACACAATGGAGTTACACTGAATTCGAATCGTTGACACGAGTTTTTCCCGCACGATATGACGCTATGCTTGAGGAATAAAAGCGCAAATAGATTGCAAATTTCTTGCTGCAGTTCTTCGTTAATCGTTCAAACAATTTTATTGGACCGGTAAAGAGATAGACAAATAAAAAACGCAAAGGTCGAAACTTTGAAAGTGACGCGCCAGATTCTCGAGGCAAAAACTCGTTTGCCAAAGAACGGGAGCGGGGAAGGTCGGAACTTGGCATCTTGGCCAGAATTCAAACGTCTTCACCGAGAGCTCTAGCAGCCTCGAAACATCATACGGCAAATTTCTTTTTAAGACATCAAGTGTGTACGAGGAGAATGAAACTTATGACGCTGAAGTTTCCAAAGAAACGAACGAAAAAAAAAAGCAATTTGTAATTCTACAATTTTTCTCCCTCATTTTCAATTCGTAGTTATTCAACTTCCACGTGTCACGTGTTTTATTTCGAAAATGAAAATAACAATGTGTTTCAATGAGACTTGACTTGAAATACGCGAGACTAGTAATTACTTGGAACTTGGAACGCGTTTGCCTCACTCTCCATTGTTGCTCTGAATCACGTCACAGGGGTTCAGAAAAACGCTGCCCCTGAATATTCTTCAATTGAAAGCATTGAGCATTGCCGAGAAGCTTCGCTTCACTTCCACCCTCGAAGCGATTCCACAAAGGGATGCACAGCACGCGTTTCCAGAGTTTAGGTACCGCTTCGCGTAACGGATCTTCTTTGTCCTTGTCCCTTAATTCCTCCGCTCGCTCTCGTTCGTCGTACGCATACTATCAAGCCAACATATAGCACACTTTGAAAGGTATGCCATGGTAGTTGGTTGAAAAAAATAACAATTCGCATTCGTTGGTTTTGATCGTTGTGTTTTGACCGGAAGAAAGCCTCTCAAATGTTCCGCAATGAAAGTTGCTTTGGTGGGAATTGGCCCTATACTTTGCGAGCAATTTTATTTGCAAAGCTCCCAATGCTCCTCCGGAGATTTCCTCATTCGATAATAGCAACGAAAAAGTTGGGGGAGCATCCCTATGTATCGAAGGGTGAATTATGTTGATCTCTGACAGTGATGCGGTGGCGTATGATAAAAAGTTAAATGGAAGCTCCTCGGTGATGGAAAGTCAAACTTAAGCGACGCCTAAATTGCGTGACTGTTCACGGTTATTTTTCATCAGCTTTGTCGGAAACGATGCTCGAGCGGAGCGAGTACCAGAAACAGAGAAAGAGATTCATTTTATTTATGCCCAGGGAGACCCATGGGACAAACGAAATTTAAAAATAAAAATATAACAATGAGAAGAAAAAAATATAAGTATTTTAAAACATAGCTTAAAACGAACGTACTAGCAAAAATAAACTAATAAAATAACGGCAAAATGGATAATGTAAATGAACGCAAAAATAATGGCGCAGAGAGAAAGAGAGATATTATGACGCTGGAGTCCAACTAAATGATGTAAAAAAAGCCTCAAATAATTCCAATAATTCTCAAATTTCGTTTCCTGCCGAATTTGCAATTCGCAGTTTTTCAACCTGCCTCAATACTTCGTGAAATAAAAAATTGGTTAATTACAAATATTTTTTTCCTTCGTTTCGTTGGACTCCAACGTTGCAAACTTCAGCGTCGTGATATATTGATTTATTGATTGGATATATTTATGCCCTAGCAGAGTTTTGGGGCACATAGCAAAGAAATTACAGATAATGTAAGACAAAGAGAATATACGTAGCAACTTATGAAAAGAGAAAAGAGTGAGTTGGACAAGCGTTGTCCAATAGAAGAGTAGAATAAGGATACTTATGACTAATTAATATTAATAGTATTAATAGTATTGATCAAGTAACTTTCGACAGCCTTAAGGAGGGGGTTGCTACGTTCGTCAAAATGATATGAAATTGATCAAATTTGGTGATAAGGTTCTTCAACATCAAGTGCGAAGACACAATTTTTTTCAAAATTTTCTTCTGCTTAGTTATCGAGTAATTACGCATTAAAGCAGATTTCTTATGCCCGGAATGTATGGAAATGCAATGCTTATACACGTGAACTTTAGTGATTAATTACTCGATAACTGTACAGAAGAAAAATCTTAAAAAATTTGTATTGTCAAATTTGGCACTAAAGAATATGTTCACTAAATTTTATTAAATTCTTATCATTTTGAAATTTTTAATGTATTTAACATGGTTTAGCATGGCAACATTGTATCGTCGCTGGCCACCCTCCTTAATCCATCTAGCGAAAGAAGAGACAATGCTAAGGCACTGGACCAAGTAACCGTAGCGGAGAAGTTTAAGTAACAACCAATTGCGCAAAGGAAAAAATAATAAGATACAGATGTATGTGCGATTAATGAGAATTAACGAAGATGTCACGAGCCAGAGAGAGAGAGAGAGAGAGAGAGAGAGAGAGAGAGAGAGAGAGAGAGAGAGAGAGAGAGAGAGAAAATAATATTATCGGGGTTCAGCAATAATGATGCGTCAGGTCATAAAATATGAGTGAAGAGAGATTGGCACGATCTCGACGTGGATACTCGTATGTGCATTTCGGTACCAACTCGTTGATCAGAACCAACAAAGATACTATGCACAGATAATCTCAAGAAATCTACGTACGATATACGTTAATGATATACCAAAACTTCGATTCATCTCCCGAGAGCATATGCCAAAGTCGGGGTTTAACGTTGATAAAGGCTAAAGGAGAATTGGCATCAATGCAACTGTCTCCAGAAGGTCTTATAAATAATTCAACGAGTCCTAACGAGCATCGCATAATATGTGTGCGAAGCTTCGTGGCTTACATATGGCCCTTCAGACTTTAACTTCATTTTCGTCATTCTCATCGCCGGAATCGCCGACAAAACATGTTGCTCCACGAAAGAGCAATTTGATGTCTTGCAGAAGAAGAAAAGGAAGGAACAATTATATTGCGACTCGATTCCGATGCGCTATCGGAAAACAATCTTTCAATGATGTCGGTTAAATTTCTATACTCGGACGACCCGACGGTCATCAATATAGCGCTATAAAAGTATCGAATCAGGGTTCCAGCTCGAAGTCGATCCTCGATGTTTTTTGTCGTTTTTTCCACCACCCACGTAAACGCGCGCGCTTGCGCGCGCATACACGCACACACGGACTAAGAATATTAAATAAAAATTCGAATTCTGGTGCCAGCCTTCGGTTGTATCCCAGAAGTCAGCCTCTGGTCATGCCTCGTATATGTCTAGGAAGAGTAAAAGAGCCGAAAGACGATGTTTCACACTCGTCCCCCTCGTACGAGGGGCCGACCACTCGTATAACTTCCATCCCATTTACTTTCATCATAAATCATCGTTGCAAAGTTTTTTCCATCACGAATAAATTCGATTTAATTTCGACCCAAAAACTAGGTCCCTATGCGATGATTCAATCTCGCAAGCAGAAGGCAAATAGTTCCTCGTTCACAGTTACAGTTTCGAGACCGCTTACAGGTTGAAAAGCCTTTAAATCGGTTAGGTCAGAATTTACGTTACAAATGAAACTTACGATATTTTTCAAGATATAGAACCGTCGGTAAATAACAGCACATGCCGTTGTCGGCGTAAACGTGGGCGTACATAACTGCCGATCGTTATAATAAGTATATCCCCAAATTTCGTCGTGTTCGATAGCATTGGTGCGACAGGGTAGCATGATCCCTCGAGACGTAAATTATCCGGTGTCAGTTTCAGCGGTAGGCAGCAGCAGCCTCGAGCTCGCGAGGTTCTTTCGACGCTGGAAAATCATTTTACTGGATCCGCGTACTCGACGTCAAACCAATTTGTAAACCAATGAGATTCCATGGGGTGTTCGCACCTCTGGCCACACATCCGAAACAACCGAGTTGTTCAGTCACCGTCAACGTTCCACACTCCGCATCCCGTTCTTATTTCAACGTCACGAATACGTACCGATTATTATTGCAATAACTCGTACTATTTGTACGCAGTACACCAGGCGGGGGAGCAAGAGCCATGTGCGTATTGCAACTATTCATTTAGCGAAAACGCACTTATATTTTATACGATGAATTTGTATCATGAAATAATCCACGATGAACGAAATAACCGATGAATAAATTTGACTCTCGATTTATACGGATGCCCTCACATCCGATATTTAATACGAAAAGACAAAAATTATAAGCAAATTGTGAAGAATATTGTTGTGGAAAGAACTGAGCCGTTTTCAGTACTTCCCTAATTCCAGAATCTTTCGAAAAAATTCTATAGAGTAAGACAAGGACCGAATTTGAAACTTTGAACAACGTTTTTTCCTCGGCTCGTCAGTCGAGCTATTTTCAAAGCATTATCGATAGGAAGCATGCGAAAATTGATACGCGACGTCAACACATGCGGCGCACGCCTTCATATATCCCGCACGTAATATTAACAACCCTCGTACATAAAAAGTCAACAAAAAAATCTTTTTCCCTTCAATTTGCTTCTGCCGATAATTTATTCTCACCGATTCGCAAGTCTATCATAAATTCTAACGCGTACAAACATAATGATAGAATTCGCGAACACGGTATTGAGTGCACCCAGATAGTGCGGAGGCTGCAACGGCTATTGCTTTTTTTTCCACTCTTCAAAAACGTACTCGTCATTATTATTAACTTATAAAATGAAAACTAATGCTCATTATGAAAGAGAAGAAGATTCCATCGGCCTCGTCATTATGGCCTGCTCATTTAGCCGCGGAAAACACGTCTCTGTGGATCTGCGTTCTCCGTATATCTCTCTCTCCCCCCACCCCCCATCGCCCCACTCTTCTTTTATTCCCCCTTTTTCGAATTAGTTCCATCAGAGTTCAGTTTCTCCTCTTGACAGTGTCGCACAAAACCGTTCGTCGTGACTCGTGCACGCGCGCTAAAGTATTTAGCACGATCCGATGACCGGTCAAATGTAATAACACAAAAATATGTACACAAAAAAGACACACTATTTGATAGAAATTTATGGAGGAGAAGCGGGAGCGGGAGAAGCAGATAAACGTAACAACCGCACTGGGCGGCTCGAACTCGCTGACTGTCGACGTCGCTAACCCCTTTTCACCCTCACGAGCCACCGGCAGCAGCAGCAGCAGCAGCAGCAGCATCCCTGACCCCCGCAGCAGCACCGGCAGCACATGACGCTGCTCCCTCCATCGAGACACCCCCCTACCCTCTCCCCGCCATCCTCTGTCATACATTATACAAGTACATCGCTGGAACCACCATCGCCTCCGGGCATTACGAATCCTCTCGCTCTTCCGCCTACTCCTTCCACGCTCTCTTTCTCTCTGTTGCTCATTCCCTGACTCGCATTAAAATATTTTCATCTTCCTTTAGACAAATGAAAAATCCCAATGCCTCGGTGGTCTCGGTAAAAAGTAGTGACCGTCGACAAACATTTACGCCCTTATTACGGAGTAAACTTTTTTTGGAAAGTGACCGATCTTGGGCGATTTGTGGAAAAGGAACCGATCAGTTTTCATTAATAATTTCTTCCTTTTTTCAAGTAATGTATTTGCACTTGGGTGTTGACTGTCCCGTACCCCATAGAGATTTCTGGCCGCCGCGCATCTGTTGGACGGAAAAAGTAGGCTCCTCAGCCAGAATCGTCGATGAGTTAGCCCTGAACTTCAATTTTATCTTCCGAATAATTGAACTTTTCTCTACTGAGATGAGGTATATAGACAAAACATAAAATATAAATTGGAATGAGAAAAAAAGCGAGAAAGAGTCAGATGTTGATCAATTTCCGTCAACCGGTGAACTCTGACGTCCGTACTTGTCCCGGTAGACCGGAAATTCGACTCCCTCGCTTCTCCAGAGAGTTTATGCCATTCACGAACTTGGCCTTCGCGGCACTCAGCCTCCATGTATGAAATTCAAAGTTCTACGTCGTGTCTCAAAAGTGGGACATTCCAATTCTGCGAAGCCGTACGAAATCGCCCTCGAATTTTGACATTGATGAATTTTTCATTAATTACAAATGAAAAATATAACTGTCGAATGCAAACCCGCATCCGTAGCCCACGGAGGAAAATCGATCGGTCATGAAAGAAAGAAATGCCCGAAAAATCGCCCGTACGCGGAATTTCATGGCCCTGTTAGCGTCTAGCGGTTCGGCCACCCTATATTTATAATCCTGTCCTAATTATATACGTCGCTTTCAAAGTGCGTGTCGTACGACACCTCGAGAAGCTGGGTCCAGTCTCGCTCGACCTCACCTCGAAATTTTCCATTTGAAATTCTTCGACACCGCTGACCGAGCTCCTTCGCAACTGTCGAACGGTGTCGGAGAAGCTTACTTTTAAATTAGCAGCTATCACACTCTCTCGATGTCGAGATGTACCGACTGAGCCATGCTCTTTAAGCTTTACGAACAGATTGTTCGTACCGAAGCGCATCTCCTCCCTTGCTGTGGATAAAACAGGCCTTATTTTCTCTGCACTTTCTCTGTAGCAAAGATTTCCTCTATCGCTAGCTAGTCCGTGAGAACACAATCTTTGTCATTATTTTTATCGAATCGGCGATTGTTCAAACTTTAGATTTATCCGGAACTCTTTTATTCTCTTTTGATTTTAATTTATTCACGCTATCTTGAGGGATGCTCGAAAAGGTTAGAGCCTTTGAGCCGGTAACGTCTACTACTGTACAAATTCAATGAAAATTCCGTGTAAGATGAAAAAGACTGAAGGTCGATTGGATATCTCGGGAATTCTCTCAGACATGAATTGGACATCGAGCAGGCTACTTGCTTTGCACCTTGAGCGCGACGCTTCCGCTTTTCAACATCGCTCGCGAGATCTTTATTCATCGTGCTCTCCGTCCTCTCTTCCACGCTCATTGTCCACCCGTGGAAAAGATACTACTCGGCAAAAGAGCTCAAAGGTTTTACAGAGATTAAAATCTCCGAGGCGTAAATGGACCGACCGGGAAGGCGCTCGGACGGATTAATCATTGAATTTCTATTCGACGCTCGATCAATGCTGGACAAAACGAAGTTCTCTGCGAGTAGTACAAAAATTAAGGATTTTCCCATTTGATTATTAATCCCTTCCTATCAACTGGCTTTGTGTCAAAAATCAATAAAATCTTTTCTTTCACGATTCAATCGTCAATTTCTTTCTCTCCGCATGTACAATCCATTCGCTTTGTGATAATTCTCGTTATTCTTTTGCGAACGGAATGGAACGAAAAGCTTGAATGACTCGATGATTCGTTTGCTTATTTTTGTAAAGCCTAACAAGATTTCCTTCGTCTCATCGAGCCGGCATGCAAGCCGGGAATAATGTGGGATTCTTTTTTATGTTCGCACCGTTATAATGAGAAATATTGATGCACTGAAAACAGAATTTTGGTTATTCAACCATTAATTATTCAGTATTGGCAGTTCTCAAGCCACGCAGTTGAGATGTACAGATCTTTGATTGTATCTTGACAAAATGGCTCGAAAAAACACTTTGTTGCTTCAACTATCGATACTTGGTCGATTTCTCAGGATATTTGATCAGCCTACTAAGCTTTTATGTCTCCAAATATTCCGATTTAAATTATTCATGATATTGAAACAATGAAAAAAATGATGGTTCTTGGTTCCATAAATTGATCCGGATGATCGAACGAATGTGAAGTGAGGAGTGTCTCGCTGCATCAACAACTGGATAGTCCTATAAATGGCAGTGTGTGAGGGACGTCGAAGTCGCGATGTAAGTATGGCCGTCCAATGCGGTTCGATGTTGTTAAATATTGGATTTTCGGGTACGCCGAGCTCAAATAATCGGGGATGATGCCTCCAGGCTGCCACAATTACGGAGACGACGATGAAGAATGAGCGCACGCGGGGGACAAGATACGCCTTGACCATCAGGTTTACAGCGTATACGTATTGAACGGATTTCATCGGTCCTTCCTATATTGTGTGCCAACAACGATGCCTCTCTTGACTCCCTTGCGATGTTTGATCGATGAGAATTCTCTCCCGGATTTGACTCTTTCTTCTTTTATCGTCGGTAGGCTAATGCTGTTGCGCGATAAAACAACGTTTCGAGTTATTACAGCCATATAAGAGCGTCTACGAGCGTCGTTCGCGGGCGTGCTCGTTATTGTTCGTTGAGAGTCGCAGGCAAATTGTAAAAAGCTTGCAAATCTCTTCGTTCGAGACGCCGACAAGAAACTTCTAATAATCATCGTAATAAAAAAAATTGTAACATCCAGCGCGGTTCATAAAAATATTGCAGTCTTTGTCGCTGTCTCGCGCGGACAAAACCGCGCAGATAATTTATGTTCCATTGTACCGAAGATAAACTTGAAATTGAAATGACTTTTTTCCTGCAAGGCGTACGATTTTTCGTCTGCCCATGACAACCGTGCATGCGTAACGTTCCGCATTTTATCTAGCTATCCAAACACGCCGAGTGCTTTCCGTACGAGTCGCTCCGTAAATCATACCTGTTTACCTAACGAAAGGGGTGGAAAAACGGTGGAGCATTAATCCAAACGAGTAATTACCAACGTCGCACTTTGATTTTCAGTCGACGAGCTATATTGTATACGAATGAATAAACACATCAGCGGTGAGATGGAACGCCAACGGGAGCTCACGATTCGACGAACGCACAGTCGAACATCAGCGTTGCAGCGACTACGCCATTTATTTTTGTTGCAAAATAAAATAGCGAGAAACGCAACGAGATGCGTGCCTCCGAACGGACCGTTAATAAATAATCGATCGCTAATTCCAACACAATTTTGGTTGTTCGCAAATCTGACAGATTTAAGATCGCAGGGCGGTTATCGCATTTGTGTATTGATGAGAAAACGCGTGACGTGGCGGCCGTGAAAACAAAATGTACGAGTTGGCGATTTGACCGGTCGCGGTGGTACGTTCCACGGCAGAAATACCGTGACTCCAAGCCTCTCATTTTCTACCGGCGAAAGCCCCAAACTTGTGCCCTGCAATAAGTGATTGAATCAATTGATTCCCAAATGCTCGTTCATTCGGAAGGAGTGAGGACCGCGAAGATGTGGCCTCAATGGCTCGCCGCTGTCGAAGGTTCGTGTATCGAATGGAAAGAAAAAAACTCAAGAAAAATCGACGGGGGCAGCAGCGAATGATTGGGTAACGGTCTGAAAACCTTGTAAATTTTCAGTTTCTTTATTGTCGATCCTCGTGGGCTTGGTCAGTGGATGGACATCTCCGTATCTGGCGAAATTGACGAGATCGGAGACGGAGGGACTGGTAGTAACGGCGGAGGAGGCATCGTGGATCGCAGCGATTCTTAGCTTCGGAAGAATAGGAGGTGCCGTGGCAGGAGCCTTGATGGTCGATTATTGTGGAACGAAGGTCGCGGTTCTTTGCACCGGTATACCTCACGCTCTGGGCTGGCTATTGTTCCTCGTCCCTAGCTCCATCTGGTTCATCCACGTATCGAGAATTCTCGGTGGTTTTGGAATCGGCATGTACTTCAGTACGTTTCCTCTTTATATGGGGGAAATATCGAGTCCGAAGATCCGTGGCGCCTTGATATCGCTCATAACTCAGGGAATGCCGTTGGGTGTCTTACTTGGCAACGTAGTCGGGGCTTATACGCCAATATGGATATTTTCCTGCATCAGTCTGGTTCCTAACGTCGCGTTTCTCATGCTTTTTGCCGCATTGCCGGACTCGCCGCACTATCTCATACTCCGAGACCGCGACGAAGAAGCCAAGAAATCCTTGGAATGGTACAATCGCGGTGTCGATGTTGCACCGGAATTACAATCATTGCGGGAATTTATTCACCACCGAAAATCCACCGGCGCGAGCGGAAGGCAAAAAATCGGCAAATTATTGTCACCGGATAATCGAAGAGCGCTGATTCTCGTCAGTATCGTGTTCATCTTCATTCAGCTGAGCGGCCTTTGGACAACGTCGTTTTATATGGAGATCATACTGAGCAAGGCGGGCGTAACCGTGGTCGATCCTTCACTCGTCGTTATCGTCGTAGGTCTTCTCGGCATAGTGTTCGGTTGGGCTTCCATGTATGCAAACGACAAATGCGGAAGGAAGATAATGCTGGCCTCCTCGTGCCTCGGTATTACATTGTCTTACCTTCTACTCGGTTTGGATTATCAATTGCTCGGGATGAATTATCACTCGGATATTCTGAACCAGTGCTTACCGATAATCGCTGTTGTGACATTTCAATGCTCCCTTTGTATCGGGGTTACACCAGTTCCTGCTACGTTGATGAGCGAAATGTTTTCACCCGACGTCAAAAGCACCGCAACCTGTATAGTCAATCTGTGCTCCTCTATCTTTGCTTTCATCGTGAGCAAAACTTATCAGACCATGATCGATCTAACTTCCGAGCAATACGTCTTCTGGCTTTACGGTTCGCTCAATTTTTGCCTTGTCGTCTACACCCTCATCTACATTCCTGAAACTAAGGGCAAGAGTCTCGTCGAAATTCAAGAAATAATGAGGTCAAAGAATAAAGAGAGACTTAGGGGAACGAAAAAAAATCAAACTGATAAATAAGACGAGCAGGAAGGGGGACAAAGTGAGCTAAAGGCTGTCTCGTTTTTTATCTTTTTCTATTCTATCGGTTCACGCAGACACATTATGGTGACAAAAACATTTTTTTTTTTCAATCGTTTAAACACACGTACAGCCAAGTTGGATGAATTACAAATTTTGTCAAAAAAATAAAACATTTTTCTTTACATTTTTTTTCTTCTCCTTGCCCGAATTAACTATCTTACATTTTGAGCACGTAATAATACTTTTTAAATTTGACCTCACTTCATACGACGCCGTTCATTCCTCCAGGATTGTAATGACCGAAAGTTCAATCTTGTTATAACAGAAAATAAAAATTTTCAAGAAAAATATAGGTTTTTACTCAAAATGAAAATGTACGATTTGATGGAAATATCATTCGATCGAATATTCAGTATTAATTCGAACGAAGATCGAATCCACTGCCCGTCATGCCAAATCAGATCGTAATCTTGAGTTCATCGTTCCAAAATAAATTTTGTAGAATTCTGCATTCATCGAGTGTCGGGAAAATCTATTTTCTCCGATATTACCATACTCGTGTCTCCCATATTCTCAATATCACGAATAAACACGATTTTTGGGCTTCTAGAAATGATTTGAATCGGCTAAAGATAATGAACTGGAACGAGCGATGACACCGCAAGAGCGCGGTCAGAGGTGTCCTCAGGGAAAAAAAATACTCCCAAAAAATGTGACGCGATGCGTCATATAATTGTATTTTACTTTAATACCGCGGACTCAAATATACAAGCGCTTTGAGAGATTTATTTGCTTAATACATTCGCGAGATATTATTTTTTCCACGTAAATAATTTCCAATATTTACGAGCATGAATTATGATACAAGGATAATAAATGAGACGAAAAACTCATGAGAAATGACTGGATAAGAATTTATAGAGCAAATTAAACATGTGAACAAATGTTATTCAACTGATGTCTCTTTTTATAAAAACTTCAACGAGCCTCATTCCCGGAGAAAAAAGCAAGGTAAACCTCTACATTTTTAGAAGTTAGTACACGACGCAAAGTTTATTTCATTTCAACCAATGAAGCGCAGAAATCTCACTGAGCAATAATTTTGAAAATATGTTCAGCAATATTGCGATTATTAAAATTCCTTTATCGCTTTAGTCAATGTTATACTTCGAAGTGTCGCGATATCCCGATTGAAACGACGCTGTATATGTTCTTCAGAAACGACTTTATGAACATGGACGAAAAGACGTCTCGAGTGACACAGCACATTCGCACGCTTATGCGTATTTTCGACTGATGTACCGCTGATAACGGTATTTCCCATTTGATTTATTGTTGCGTTATCTAACGGCAAATATTGCGACCATTTTCATTTGTATGAACGAATGAAAAACAGTTTACAAGTTGAACGGTGAAATTCAGTTAGCCGGCACGGTAGCAGCTTGATGCCAAGCATATAATATCAGAGTCAATTAGTGAACGTGATTGTTGGCTGCTAACAGAATAAATCAATATCACTGTTATAGTGAAAACAACGAACCAGAAGAGTCGAATCGTCGAATCACGAGGGAAGAAGAACAACAATGACGAGCCGATCAAGAATTCGTACGGATAGATATCTCCATAAATAACGTGGGAATATGCCTCCGACAAAAGGTTGAGCAAGTGATGCGGAAACGGTAAACTTTTCTCTTTGCCTCTCTCTCCTTCCCATATCTTGGGGCGGCTTGTAAAAATGCATGCGGGCTCCCACCTAATTCTCTAGAGTACCCACATAAGAAGACAGAAGAATATTTGCACTGGGGAAATGAGCTGCGGAAAACAGGCAGAAGCGAAGAACCACGAGAGAGTACTCAATTCCAGCACCAACCAGAAATCCCTGGCTCGAACTGATTCCATCTCTGTATAGATAATTATATATATGTAGATGTATAGGAGACGACGCGGGAGCTACGTCTACCACCTGAAACCCGACTCGTCAATTTCGCTGCAAGAGCTTCGGATAGTACCAGTCTTTCCCATCTCGGAAAGTTCCGTCAATCGTGATTACTTCATTTTATACATCTTGATTGTTTTTCTGACGGCGCTCTCATTACTAAGATAAGGAAGACAAGAAGTAATTTTTTTTAAAAAAACTGCATTCACCGCAATGAGAAATTGAACGCATTTTTACACACTGACTGTGTGGCAAGTGAAAAATATTTTGAAACGTTTCGATATTCCGGAGATGGTTAATTTCCCAAATATCGGCGGAACTTAGGATTTTTTAGATCTTCTTCCTTTGAAATATATTTCTCGCAATAATTCATATTAAAAAATCAAAAAGCGCTATGTCCCAAAATCGATTGCAGGGGTATCAGGTTTTTCCGAAAAACCTTTGCAAGCTTGACCTGCGTCACGGAGCAATCACACGGACATACGAGGGCCAACGTTCTGGGGGAATAATTACCGTGACTTTTTATGTAATTAACGAATTCCATTCAAGGCCCCACTCAGCACGGTAAGCCACAACAATTCGCGGCAGCTCTTCAGGAACTACGAACAAACACTTGAAAGAGGGTACGGTGGAAAAAAAACGGGAAAAAAGAGATTAAAAGAGAAAAAGCTGGACCGAAGAGATGGCAACAACGTAACTAGCATATGATGCGGTAACGGTGAAAAAGTTGAGTGGCCTCACTCCAGGCGAGCTTTGAACTGCAAGCCGGTGGTTCACTATCGTCTGAAGGCGGCTGCGACTCCGGTGAAACTCCACTGCTCGCCACTTGGACCTCGAGAGCTTTGCCTGTCTAGAACTTACGAGTACTCTGTTAACACTGAGACGGTCCTCGCGGGTTGCGCTCCTTACCGCTCTCCCTCTTCAACTTTCTCTCTCTCTCTCTTTTCTCTTATATATCTATAAACGTGTAAAAGACAGTACTAATGTTGAAGTTATCAAATTATGGAAACGTTTGGTAGAAATCTTTAGACGGATTGATGCTCGATACCGAGTAGCCGCGCAACCCTCGAGCATAACCACGCGCATAATGCGTAGAACTGTCGTGTATGGTCTCTTGCCTCAACGCAGCTTGCTTTCTTTTCATTTCTATGCTTTCCTGCTTCGCGCGCGCGATCTGCGAACCGTTTGACTCGGCTTGAAAATTCTATTTGAGAGCGAAACTTTCACAGAGACTGGTCAAATGCTGTGCTGTATATAAATACATAGAAGCATATCAGAAGAGAAAGTGACCTGGAGGGCTGGTAAACTCTCCAGGGAAGCAGGCTCGGTAGTAGGTGTTGCAAGGCGTCCAAGACATGACATCGGCGATGCATATATTGTTGGCCATCGTGGCTTTCATGAATACTCTACGCTCTACCAACGGGATTATCCTTCAGAAACTCCTTAAGGAAGTTGAGCAGGAAATAGTATTAATGGACAGAAAAATGTGAAACTTTACAAAACGTTAAATTGTGATGCGGAAGTCATTCGTACAAATTTTTCAAGTCCGCGGTGGGTTGTAATATCTGTGAATTTCTTTGCTGCCTTGACAAGCCGCGTTATAGCATGGCCTCTTATGAGAAATCACGGAGTAGCTCTACATTTTTCCCCGTATCTCCGTTATGGAAGAAAATTTGAACAGTAGAGAGATGAAATATTTACAATCTTTTATCCGGCTTAAAATTTATCGACGGTGACTTACGATACAGGAGTAATTACTAAAATAAGGCGTGACACTCGCCTCTTTTGAGACCGTCGTTAGAGATGCTGCGACTTTTTTTGCTAAGAAGATAATGTCAGAATGACTATCAATACAATAAATTTACAAACAAATTGAGAAGTACTCTTTTATTTTCATACACATTTTCATATATAAACGCAGTCTTTTTCTTGAGAACTAATGTATTTCACGATGTCGTTGAAGTTTTCAACGTTGAAGTCCAACGAAATGATGTAAAAAAAACTCTCAAATAATTCCAGTAAATCTCCCATTTTCTTCCCTGTCGAATTTCCAGTTCGTCATTTTTTAAGCCACATTAATAATTCGTGAAATAAAAAAATAATGAATTATAAATCTTTTTTTCCTTCATTTCGTTGAACTCCAACGTTGCAAATTTCAACTTCGTATTTCACGCAGCAGATGAACCGTCAATGATCTGTTTTTTAACACACATTGACGCACCCTCACGAAAATGAAAAGCAGAGTTGCCAAGACTCAGGTCAAACGGTGGTCCAATATTTTTATGACTAGTTACGTGACTGAGTGGCTTCCTTAAGCGGTGCATGCCCATACGTACGTATATACTTTCATTTCCTTTCATTTTGTGATGATCTTCAAGCAGCACCAGCAAAAGTGATGATGTTGCAAATTAATCGGGCATCCCGAAATCAAAATAATGGGCAATAACAAATTAGCATGGATCTCTCGATCCTAAACTGCGTGATCGTCGCCGCACTAAAATTAAAATGTCAATGAAGCGTATAAAATTTATGGGCTTTATTCAGCCGGATCGAGAACTTGACGAAAAGTATGACGAGTATCGAGTACAGTGTGGTGTGCGATAGTGATTAGTAGTGAGAATACGTCAGAAGAGGTTGATCACCGAAGACTCGCCCTGCACGATGGACTACGCCCTCCAAAACTTTCGGGATTACAAAATCGACTGGATATTATGGGGAAACAACGCAAACGCGTTCGTTCGCCCTACGGAAGTGAATCTCTGAGAAATGCCCGAGGCGAGTGTGCCATTCTGCCGGAAGGGAGATTTATGGATGCGATTATTGACGAACTATTCACAGCTGGAATTACACGTGACATTATCCATAGGCACGCGCACGAGCCCGCAGGCACTCTCTGTTATACGCATCGAGCTGATAATAATTAACAATACGTTTTCGAGTGAACGACGACAAACTTGATAAATCTTGATAAAGGTTGTCATCACGCATATGGTGCACGGTTGGCAAACGGTAAATGCGAAGAGATGCAATTTTTTAAAAAATAAACTATCGCGAATGTTGATTATAGAGAGCGAAATAAGGAAGCCGGAATGGAAGATTGTAGATAAAGGCGAGGAGCAAACGAAGGAGTTTTGATAAGACCGGGCTGATGATATATAACGCTCAAGTTAAAAAGAATGATTTATTTGAGAGACAGCATATCTTGAATCTCCTGTAACGATTTACCTTTAGTTTCGGGCAATACAATTACAGTATAGACACCAAGAAGCCCCATGACTATTCCGTAAAACCAGATGACGTATTGATCGGGCATGGTATCGATCATCGCTTGATACGTTTTAGTGTTAACAAAAGCGAACAAACCGGATGACATATTGGCGACGCACGAAGCGATGCTCTTGGTCCGGGGGGAAAAAATTTCACTGACCATCGTACTGGGAACGGGACCGATGCCGAGATTGACGAAAAATTCGACCGCCATCATCGCAACGATCGGCAAGCACTCGAGGCTAGGCGTTGCTAAATTATGATCGATAAAAACATATTGAGCGCCCAACAGGCCGAGGCTAATGGTCAAACCGAAACACGATCCGCCCAAAACCATTTTTCTACCGTATTTGTCATTGGCGTACATAGCGAAAAAACCACCGGAAATGCCTACTATGCCGATAACAACGACGGCCATGCCGGGATCAAGAAGCGTTTTAACGCCGGCTCGCCTCAGTATTATTTCCATGTAATAACCCAACGTGTACGTTCCACCAATTTGCAAAAGTATAAAAACCATGGCGACCATTACGAGCGCCTTTCGATTTTGAGGCACACTGAATTCCCGTAGGGTTTCACAGAAAGTCAGAGACTTCATAGAAGTTACGAAACGGCGAAGGGATTCCAGTTCTTTCTTAACGTCCGCGTCCCGCTGATACCACAATATTGATTCGGCCGCTTCGTCGTAACGTTCTTGCGAAACCAAATAGTGCGGTGTCGCCGGTAAGAGTGCGAAAAATAGGAGAAATCCAACGGTAGGTATGGCACTGACTACCGAAAAAAGCCACATGGACATGAGGGAACCCATCAGGTTACCGACGATAAAGCCGATCGCCAATGCACTTATGAGGACACTGATCATGGCCCCGCGGATCTTTGGATGCGACACTTCACCGACGTACAATGGAACAGTTCCAAAAAACATTCCCACTGATATTCCCTGCAATAATCTCGCTGCGTATATCCAATTTACCGAATTGGCGATTATCAGAAATATCCAACTGAGAGCAAGGGGCAATCCGGTGCAGAGTACCGAGAATTTGCTACCGAAATAGTATACATTGATGGAACCACACATCGCGCCTAATACTCTTCCGACAGGAACGAGCGAGGCTATCCAAGAAGCTTCCTCGTTCGTCACGGCTAATTCCGAATCCGGTCCTGTTAATTTTGCAAGAAACGGTGACGTCCATCCTCCCGCAAGTCCGTTCGATAGCCCAAGATGCACCACTGTTCATACAACGTGACATTGTTCAACAACATTTTCAAGCTTCGCTCTGCGTTATTAAACCCACCAAATTACAATTCTTATCGGAGTAACTAACCTTCGAAAGCAGCCAACCACTGAGGCCACGTGCTCCATTTTTCCGATATTTCCCTGCACGAATAAAACATTTCAATAGCCTGGGTTTATCTCAAACTATTATCGGCGGGGTGCTTTATTCCGATCTTCGCGCCTACTCGATCCTCAAACGTCTGAGCTTGCTTCTTTTCTTCCACGTTTTAATGAAACAGCCAGTCAGAAACAGCCATCGCGCATATTAAACAAACTTTCGTATTTCGTATTTTTCTAAGATAAGATAACCTTTTTTATGGAATTATGTTGCAAGACTATATATGTAGACACACGAATCGCTGTTTCTATAGATAACAACTTGGTATATTATTGTTCAAGGTTACTCAACGTACCAACCGCGAACCGCGCAGCGGCACGAATCCGTCGGTGGGACTGCGACGAGGGAGGAGAAATAGTTGAGAGTTTCACAAAAGTCTAATGTTTTTCACGTCGAACGATCGATCAACATCATTAAGTTTTCGTCTTCGTAACTATGGGATTAACAACTTGACAATTATAGCGTTTGCTTTTATCGCGTCAAAAGTATTTCGCAATAATAAAATAAAGGTACGTAATGCGAAACTTGAAGATAGGTAGAAAGACGCACTAAACGGAATCCGGTCGTTAAGAGGTTCCACCGGTCGGAGGGGAGTCGCGTGCTCGGAAGTGGAAAAATTCTATTGAGTATTTGTTCTCTCGGGTCAAGCACCGAAACGACTTCGATTCCACGAGCGATGTAATATGTATTTTTCCATTCGATGTACGTTCGGGAGACGCTTCAGGAATTAAATTTAACGCCGTTTCTCTCGTTTATACTTCCAGTTGAAAAGCCACCAAACTCTGATCAATCTTCGATTCCACTAAACTCCGCGATTGTTTAAACCAGGAATGGAAAACTCGTGCAAGCGGGTTCATTTGAAAGCTATAGCGACGCAACAATTATATTGGAATCATCACGCCGCGTGTATACGGAATCCATCGGGCTGCCATTAATTTTGCTTGTTTTTTTGAAAATTCAATTTTTACGATATAAAAACCTTCATCGCTGCATCCTAAATTTACGCATCATTTTGAAAGGGTTCTCTCATTTGCTGCTCGAACAGGATATTTTTGATATTATATTCGGTCGTAAAATTTCGAAATTTTGCTA
Source organism: Venturia canescens (assembly GCF_019457755.1). Classification (NCBI taxonomy): domain Eukaryota; kingdom Metazoa; phylum Arthropoda; class Insecta; order Hymenoptera; family Ichneumonidae; genus Venturia; species Venturia canescens. The sequence continues at coordinate 22,981,225 of NC_057424.1, read as the reverse complement.
ACGAGCAACAGTTTTTGTATTTGAAACTCTTAATCAGCACACCGGTATTGAGGTGAAACGTTCTTGCGTTTGCGCACGAGATTCAGCCAGGGTAATCGACGTCCCGAACCAGAGAAAAAGTGGGACTCGCGTAAACGAGATCGAGAAATGTGCAAGGAGACGCGTGAAGGGACGTGCGCTATCAAACACCGCCCATTCAGGGGCAATACGTTGCAGTGGCTCTGCGGCGAAATGCGGAAGAAAAGCATCGGAGACGGAACGAATGCTTTGCCGGTGGTCGCCTTCCGCACAGGGTTGTTTAATGACTTTCTCGTCGAACCCCGGGACACGGTGGTGCTTCACCCCCTCGTCAGGACCAACTCGAGGATCGTGAATCCAGGGGCGTTCTCTTTCCACTCGTCGGAAAGACCGAACCGAAAGAGATGTCAAAATTGTTTTCAACCGGATGAAAACCAGCCTGCTCGCTCAATAACAACATATTTTGCTATCAAAATCATTCAGAGGCTTTTATAAAATCATTGAAGAACGATACCTGCGCTGCAACTTATCCGCGATCGAGGATGAGCTCCAATAACCTTGGACACTATCTCCTGAACGTTGTAGAGGCACTCACCTGCGCACAAAGAGAGAAAAAAATACGTAAGAAAACGTGCTCCATGGGAGAATTATTGGCGACGCTGAAGTTTACAACGTTGGAGCCCAACGAAATAAAGGAAAGAAACATTCGGGGTTTATCGATTTTTTTAATTTCACGAAGCATCGTTGCAGGTTGAAAAGCTTCGAATTGCCAATTCGACAGGAAACGAAATTGGAGAATTACTGGAATTATCGGAGGGTTTTTTAAAATCATTTCGTTGGACTCCAACGTTGCAAACTTCAGTGTCATAATTATTGTTATACTTTGAGCTGAGAAAAGTTACCTTCGCGCTCTTGATCTCAATGAATATGAATTTCGATGGAAATTCGATCGAGTACTCATGTACCTGTGAAGAAAATAACGAGAAGTATACGAAATTTATGGTTTCGCGAGGGCCTCTCGGTAAACGAAAGATGGAGGCAAAAAATTCAGCTTTGCGTACGTGTCTCGTGTCTAAAATTTAACCTACTACTCAAATAACCTAGTTGCCATGGAGAAAAGGGGGGCAACGACGGCGATGACGATTGAGCGCGGAGAGCAAAACGGGCGAGGGTAATGCGGCGGTAACGAGCCACGAGTGTAACGAGCTTCGCACCCTCGTCCGTACATACATAACTCTCGGAGTTTTGGGCAGCAGCTCGTAATACGGAATTCCAGAGAAAAATGATGATTCGACTGCATCGCGGAGAAAGGGAAAATTAAAAGAGCGAATGAAACGGGCCCTTCGTGTCAGCGTCTCGTCAATTAACGAGGAAGACAGAACTTGGCTAAAAATGTTAGTCGTCGAGGTTGAAAATTTATTATCAGGAATATGATCCTCGTACGAACGACGAACATATGACCTGTTTCCGTTATGAATTGAATGACGGTAGATCTCACTCGAGAGAGAAAAAAGGAAGAAAACTTGAAGCACCAAAATGTGGGGGTGCGTCCCGGATACATTCAACACCCGCGCGGCTGGGGACGGAGTCTTAGCCAGAAAAATCTGTTTCCGAGTGCGGCGGCGATAGCGACAGAAGAAGAAAAGGAGAAACGGAACTCGGGATCTGGAGGACTGGGATAAAAGGAGAAAAATAAAAAAAAAAAATTGTGATTCTCGCGATGAATCGCGGAAAGCTTGAAAAAGGATAGACGGTATCAAATTTTCGCGCAAACAAAGCTCTGCCCGAACAATGTCCGGATCATTTGCTTCTATTGTTAAAAACGTGGAATAAAAAAGGGGGGAAAAAAGTGAAAATATCTGGAGCATTCTCGGGGTTGTTTATCGGCTTTAGCGTTCTGGTATTTCTCTCGCGACATCGAGAAAGGGTTTCGCGCGCCACGCAAAAATTCGTAATCTCGATCCCCGCGCGTTCACGCATTCGAACGCATAAAATCTCTACTGTTGCTGCGGACATTTTAGAAAGAGAAAAAAACGCATGTTCTTCCGCAAGTTCCCACTCATCGACTCGGAGTCTTCCTTGAGACTCGTTCATCCGATGATACGCAGCGCTTCTTATTCATCCGAGCGTAATGCCCGAATGAGAGAAGACAAAAGGAAGCCAAAGAATGCACGGACTCTGTAACGAGTTTGTATGCAGCCGCGGATGCGCGACCTCGCTAACCTCGCGATTGCTGATAGATCTTTTTTTCTTCCGCAAAGAAGAATTGAACTGGAGCAAAATAATGAATGTTCAACGACTAGCTTCGTTCTCCCGCGCTTGTTCCCATAGAGCTATTTCAAGCGTCCTACCCACTGCGCTTACGTAGAGCATCGGTTTAATACACGACGAACAACAGTATTCGGCGGATATCGAAAAATATGAAAACAGCACTTCCGCTTCCGCGATTGTAATGACGTAAACTCGGTCTCGCTGCTCGATTCGATTCAATCGAGAGAGTGACTTTTTCACAGCAACTCGCGGTGGAAAAGAAATCAGAAAAACTTCGTGCCGATTAAATTTTCGTAAATGAAAATATATACAACTCGGGAGAAAAACTTATATTTCTGCCGGATGAAGAAATCTAATACTTCGTCTGACTACGACGCTGAAGTTTGCAACGTTGGAGCCCAACGAGATGAACGAAAAAAACGTTTTTAATTCACCCATTTTTTATTTCACGAATCGTTGGTATGCAGCTTGAAAAACTACGAATCGCAAATTTGGCAGGGAACAAAATAGGAGAATTACTGGAATTATTGGAGAGTTTTCTTTCGATCATTTCGTTGGACTCCAACGTTGGAAACTTCAGCGTCATGTCTGACTAAGGCATCGAGTCGATGACATTAGGCTGCGCTGCTCGGCGTGTCATAATCAGAGAAAATAATTTCCATCGCGCGGTAATCTGAATTTCTCACTCATGTCAAATATAAACGAGGCGTCCGTGACACGAAAGATATCGCGCGGTTGTACCAGAAAAAAACTCTTCGGTGGGGCTCGCGCCACCTTGACTGTATACGATTGCGCACGGTCATGCATATGCAGCAACGAAATGAGAGTAATAGTCGAAATAGTAATGCGCCGACAAGGGAGAGGGAGAAACGCAGGGAGCGAGAGCGAGGCGGAAAGAGGAGAAAATGTTGAAGCTCGAAAGATTGTGGGCAAAGAGGGCGAAGGGTGTAAAACTCGTTTGTCTCGTCTTATAAATACAGCACCTTGATTCTGAGGTAACTATTTTCGTACGTTCGCCTACGTCATGCGGTCACAGAAATAACTCGGATCCCTGAGATCACCGCGTCACGTCTCGCGAGGATCGTTTCGTCGATAGAAAGTTATAGATACGCGTAGAGCTCGCGCTCGACGCGCGTAGTGGATCGGCTCTTGACGACGATGAGGCTAAAGTTCCGCCGACGAAATGATCTAAAAAACTCTCCAATTTTCCTACCCGCCGAATTTGCAATTCGTAGTTTTTCAACCTACACGAATGATTCGTGGAATAAATAATTGGTCAATAACAAATATCTTTTTCGTTCATCCCGTTGGACTCGTCGTCTCTTGACGTAATATGGATCGGGACGGACTGTCGGCGGGAATGTTTCGACCTCCCGCGCGGGGACGGGTCGTCGATGAGTTCTCAAAATCATGCTCGCGTCTTTCTATTGGAGCACAATAGAGAAAGCTTAAATATATTGAAACGGCAAACCCCTTTTTTAACACTAAATCTCACGTTTGAATCGCACGCCAAGAGAATCAGCGCTCAAGGTCTCGACGCGACTCTCTGTGGAAAGGCATAGAAACTATACGTTTCAATTTGGAAAATTTATTTTCTCTCTCATAAATCCTATGTATTTTACGTTCTGCTTCATTAGCTCGTTTGATTCAAAACAAAACATGACAAAACAAAAAGAAACAAGTAGAAAATTAAACTATAAAATCCAGATCCAACGGAAATGGCCAATCAAGAAACAGAGTTTGGATCTAACGGAAATAACGTACTGAATCTCTTGTGTAATTCATTAAATTAGTGTTCCCAAACAGAACATTTGATTTTTTTGGGTTTAGAAAATAAGATAAGAAATTCTAATCGTAAAAGAACATTTATTTTTATTTCGAAATCATATTTTTCATGTAACGAGGGCAATCAGCCTTAGGCTCGCCGAATCATGGCGCGACAACTGGTCACTTGACCAATCACAGAATTTATAGTGAGAGAACTCTGGTTCGAGATTATTTCACCGAGCTAATCCCGAAACTGAGTGATTTTTAGATCGAATCATTATTATTATTCCTAGACGCGTATAAAAGGCTGTGCGAAGCAAGCATCGGCAGCTCATTTTTTAATCAGCTCAAGTACAGAGGTATAGTGATTGTGGAAAACAAGCTCCAACGAAGAATAAAACTTTGTTATTCCAAATTTCACGCTGAGAGGGAGGGGACCGTGCGATTCCGTTTGGTCGCAGATTCTTGACATATAGTACTCTATTGCCATCCAAAATAAATGTTTTTTGTTGTTATTGGAAGCAAATGATTAGTTTATTGAAAAGAAACTAATATAAATTTTTTTCATTTTCCTCTTTGAAACGAAAACTGTTTTGTCCTAGAAGAAAAACGATCGATCAATCTTATTTACATCAAGCGAGAAAATAATAATTTAAAATTGTATAGAACCAAAAACTTATTCAGATTGATTGGATAAGTTCACTAGTATAGAAATAATTATAATTTACACAAATTATTTAAAGTAAAAAAAAAAAATTTTCCACAATTCCATTGATATAAAATAGCAAATAATGACTTGAAGAAATTTCTTGAAAAAAGGGAAATAATTTGGACAAGTTTTAAAAGGCATTGAGATTGAGGAGTTTAAACTCAAAAACATTAACGATTTATCACAAGGAATCCTTTCAATGTACCCAAATTTTTTTTCTATTATAAACGCTATTTTTCTATTGATTTTTTTGTTACACAATTCTCACTTCTTTTCATCCTGCCCTAAGATTTTAGTTGCGCGAATTCACGCGTAGCGGAGTGACAGCAAAGGCGTACCTTTACAATACACGTTATCTGCTGTATTCAAATATACAAAAAATCACATCTTCGTACGAATAATAAAAGCTGTCGAATCAAAACTTTTTTGTCGTCTACTCGAACGCACACAAGGAAAAGATATTTTCAATAATCGTTAGATATCGCTCTTCTGAAAGCCTATTTTCTTCACTTTTTCTCATTGCTATTTCAATACGGTGGTGTACGATATAATACGGCGTTGTAGGACCTGGTCGGACCTGACGCAAGAACCGCGGGAATGAATGACGCTGCGGTTTGCAGCGTTGGAGTCCAACGAAACGAACGAAAACGACATTTGTTTTAATTCATTTTTTTTATTTCACGAACCATTTGCGTGGCTTAAAAAAAGCTGCGAATTGCAAATTAGGGAAAGAAAAAATTCGAGAATGACCATTTCTTTTTTCAATCTCATTTCGTTGGACTCCAACGCTGCAAACTTCAGAGTCGTGACGATGTTTATATACCGGTTGATACTGGTGCGTGTACATGTACGGTTGTGGTTCGTTGAAAATTCTCAAACCGCGACAAAGCGCGGCGTGCAATTTCTATCGAACGAGAAGAAAAAACTTGGCGTAAAGAGCGAAAGGATGAACGAAACCGGCTTACGATGTTGAGGAGGTTGCTGAACGACTGCCAAATGGCAATTTACGTAACAACGTTCGCGTATATTCGTAAAAGTACATAGATATGCGCATACAAATGCAACGGCTCTCATTCGAACCAGTTCGCGCCGCACTCTCTGGTGCGCGAACGTTTAACGATAATGCGAACGTTTTGCGCTATTCGCCGCGACTCGCTACGCATCAATGACATGCCTCTATTCTTTGGCCCTGTTACTTTTCATCTTTTACTATACTTGAAAACACACACGCTTTATCGTGTCCCGATCCCATACCAGTGGCAAAAACGATCCTCAAGTTTGTATAACGTTAGAGTCCAACAAAATTAACGAAAATAACATTCGTAATTCACCAATTTTTTTATTTCACGAATCATATTGGTGTAGACTGAAAAACTATGAATTCCAAATTAGGCAGGTAACAGGATTGGAGAATTACTGGAATAATCGGAGTTTTTTTAAACCGTTTTGTTGGACTCCAACGTTGCAAACTTCAGCGCCATTGGTGAAACGACCGCGTAGCACTCCTGATCGTTGCAACAACAAAAAAATACGCGTCTCACTCACTCACTTACTCGGACTGGTGATGTACAATTTCAACCATCACCATTTTGACTTTCGCCTTTTCCAGTCATCGCTATTCTGTAAATATAAGTTTTATAAGCTCGAAAAATTCACTTTCGATTTTTTGATACTCTATATTCTGGACGACACTGAAGTTTGCAACGTTGGAGTCCAACGAAATGAAGGAAAAAAAACATTTGTAATTCACCAATTTGTTTATTTCCCGAAGTATCGGTGCAGGTTAAAAAAATACAAATTGCAAATTCGACGGGGAATGAAATTGGAGAATTACTAGAATTATTGGAGAGTTTTTTTTATCATTTCGTTGGACTCCAACGTTGCAAACTTCAGCGTCATTATTCCGGTCTATCTATAAATCAACTACTCTCCATTTTGAATTCGAAAATATGAATCTTTGAGATTCGTGTGATCTGTTAAAATTGCATTCGAAATGAAAAGTATCGAAATATAAATTTTCACAGCATAAATACGAATTCAAAAGAGCATTCGGTTAAACACGTAATCTGCTAAATATAGTCGATCGCAAATAAGAATTACGAATTACATATTTTTCTCCAATCTGATATTACAATATATAAAATTTCGAAATATCGATCATTCTACAATTTGGTTATTCGACACATCGAACCCTGTCCTGAAAATCCCTCTCGTTCACGCGTCGACGGAGCCCGCAAACTCAGCAAAAATGTTCTCATGTAAATAAAAAGAAACGAAATGCATTTCGCGCAACGGAGCGTTTATCGCATCTTGAGAATAATCACGATGCGAGCGTCATCTCGAAACGATACGCGGGCGTAAAAAAAAAGACGAAAAATCGGTGCATGTCTGCAGCGACAGCTGCTGCAGCAGCAGCCGCGACGTATGCGCGTGAGGAATTCGGTATTAAGCGCGTGCCGAAGTATAGGAAAGACGCAAGAGTCTCCGATAAATCAGAGAAATATGCCATCTACCTATGAAGCAGGATAATAGTTCACGGACGCATACATCGCGAAAGCTTGCAAGCGCGAGGCTGATCGCAGCGGATCGCAATGACCGCATAACTCGAGTACGGGTACCATTGTGCAGGACGCGGCAGCGGGCGGAAGTTGCTGATACGTATATAGGTCCCTCAGCGAAAATGGTAATTGGTAGCCTCGAAATACGTCGGCAAGCATTTAAAGATCAAACCTGGCCAACCATACGCATATTGCACATTTTGTCGAACGACCAAATATTGTAATAACCATTCACGTATTCGTTAGCACACACGAAATAATGATAAAGGATACTGGCGTGTCCATGACGCTGAAATTAGCAACGTTCGAGTCCAACGATATGAAGAAAAAAAAATTTTCAATTCACCAATTTTTCATTTCACGAAGCATCGGTGCAGGATGAAAAACTAAGAATTGCTAATTCGGCAGGGAACAAAATTGGAGAATTACTGAAACTGTAATGGGTGCTAAATTTTCAAAAAGCTTTTAGACCAAGTTCAACGTACCGATTAAACTTATTGTTGGTAGTTATGTATTCAAGCATATTTTATTATCGTGAAAAAATATTTAAAATGATAGTTTTGCAAAACTATCAACTGATAGATGCAAATGTCCATGATGACACATTTTCACAGGTATTTTTCAAAGAATCATCTGTATTTTTTAACCGATTTTATTGCACCGAGTCTCATTTTGTTCCTCAACTGATCCTCTACGAATTCACCGCGTAGATTTTCCTTTAAACTCATTCCTTCGGAAATTATGAATGAAAAAGTTTTTTCCCTTAATGAACAATTAGCTGCAACGGTGAAACGATCAAGTTAAAAAAACAACTACATGGTGGATTAATAGAGGACCAGTTGACGAACAAAATGAGACTTGTTGCAATAAAGTCGATGAAAAAAACGCAGATAATTCTTTGAAAAATACCAGTGAAAATGTGTGAGCGTGGAAATTTGCATTTAGCAGTTGATGGTTTTGCAAAACTAGCGTTTTTAATATTTTTACATGTTAATAACACATGCTGTAATGCAAATACACTAACAATACATTTAATCGGTACGTTAAACTTGGTCTAAAAGTGTTTTGAAAATTTAGCACTCATTTGACTAGCATGCAGTACAGGCTTTACCTTAAGGCTTTTTTTAGATCATTTCGTTGGACTCCAACGTTCCAAACTTCGGCATCATAATTTTTTAACGACGCTGAAGTTTGCAACGTTGGAGTCCAAAAAAACGAACGAATAAAACATTTGCAATTGGCCAATTTTTTATTTCACAAAACATGGGTGTAGGTTGAAAAACTGAAAATTGTAAATTTGGCAGGGAACATAGTTGGAGATTTACTGGAATTATTTGAATTTTTTTACATCATTTCGTTGGTTTCCAACGAGAATTAACGAAAATAACATTTGTAATTCGCCAATTTTTTATTTCACCAATCATCGGTGTAAACCGAAAAACTGCGAATTGTAAATTAGACAGGTGTAACAAAATTGGAGAATTAGTGGAATTGTTGGAGAGTTTTTTCAGGTCATTTAGTTGGACTCCAACGTTGCAAACTTCAGTCCCATGTGAAATTGAAATTTGGAAAATAAAACAAAAGCAGATTAATAACGCATTTTATTCAAATAATACTACGACGCTGAAGTTTCCAACGTTGGAGTCCAACGCGAAATGATCGAAAAATACGTTTGTAATTCACCAATTTTTTATTTCACGACTCGTTGGTGCAGCTTGAAAAACTACGAATCGCAAATTTGTCAGGGAACAAAATAGGAGAATTACTGGAATTATTGGAGAGTTTTTTTCGATCATTTCGTTGGACTCCAACGTTGGAAACTAGTGAGCGTCATATAATACTCCACGCAATTATCCACGCAAAAAAACGATACGATAAGTTTCCTAAAGGACGCATGATGGATCATCGACGTGCTGTACGTTGTCAAGTTGATGAGAAATGAAAAAATACAGTCACTCGACAAAGTATGCATTTACAAATACGTTGCTTTGACACGCTTGAATGTCGAGAGTGAGCGCGTATGCGTTTCTCTTTTCGGAAGTACCTTGAGGTCGCAGCGTTTGCGCAGCAGTCTCTTTCTCAGCATCAATGGACTCGATGCTATCGGTTATCGCTGAATTGATAGCTCCGAAACGAGATTGCACCAAGTACACAAATGTCCACACAAGACTAACAACCGGTACCCACATTTTCATGCGAATAGTCCCATATACAACCGATCGGATTCCACTCGTATACGCGCTTTTATGAAAAACAAAAAACTTCACTATCCAACTAAAAGTAATAATAAATAATGAAATTGCTCAATCGATCCGATGACCCGCTGAAAAAACCTCTGAGCGAGTATGAAAAATCGAGTAAACGAGATTCAATAAAAAAAGAAAATTCTTTCATATAAATGCGCGCAACGCTGCCCGGTCAATCGATGAGGGACGCGTTCGCTGTTACAATAAACTATACAACCCCCCGTTCTGCCCGGTTTCGCCGCCACGCCATTGTATCACTCCGAAGGAAGCAAAGCAAACGGTTTCGATATCTACTCGCGCGCATTGGCTTCCGGCCAATATCAACTGCATTTATTTATCCCGCGGTATACCACGTGCGCGAAACAGGAATCATTTACGGGCGTGAAATGGACAAACTTGATTGACGCGCACGCGACGATATTATGAGGAGAGCGATATAAAAGCGCGGCAGAAGGAGCGCACCGACGCAAGGGCGCGTGCGGCGCCCGCTCTGGCGTGCGATTTACAAACACTGGTGAATTTCCAAAGCTCGTTAAAATTGCGTCGTGAATTAGTGAAGGTAAAAACGAATAAAAACGTTTGGACTACGCGCTACACTCGACTGCCATGTTCTTTTGCTCGTTTTATAACACACGCTTCAATCAAACATCGCGAAAGAGAATAAAGGGGACAAAAGAAAAGTGCAAAAATGATAAACGCGAGAGATTTTCGATGAGGAAGCGCGACATAGGCTCGTGAAACGTACTGACAGCTCGGGTCGGTGCGATTCGTCTTCGAAGTGAGCAATTCTTAAATTAAATTTAGCCATGTCGGACGCGCCCCGTGTCCTACATACGGTCACTCGCCTGCCTCTTACAAAAATTACCTATCGCGAACCGACTCGTACCAAAAAGACTTCTATCATCGGCGTCGAGGATACTACCCCCATTTTGCTCGTTACAACTTTCAGCCAATGAGCCGAGTGAAAAAATACAATGTCGCCTTTAAATAAAACTGTAATAAAATATTACGCTGATGTTTGCAACGTTGGAGTCCAACGAAATGATTTAAAGAAACTCTCGAATAATTTCAGTAAGTATACAATTGTTTTTCAACCTTCACCGATGAGTCGTGAAATAATAAAAAATTTGTAAATTACAAATATTTTTTTCCGTTCATTCCGTTGGACTCGAACGTTGCCAGCTTCAGCATCGTAATAAAATACAAAATGAAAAATAAAAATAAAGAGAGAAGAATCGAAGCTTGTTGGATGAAAATGTGAAAAAAATATCTCGAGCATTGGTCGAAAAAGTTATTCCGTCGAGAGTCAACTCTTCGAGGTGATCTCGATCTGTAGTTTGAAAGCGTTACAGAATCAGTCGCGTTTGCAGTATCTTTATGAAACTAATTGTGAATTTCGAATTTCGCATCAGCTTCGAGAAGCCCCCAAAAATGATTTTCAACAAATTATTAAAAATGATAACGAAAAAGGGCGAATTAATTTTAATAACTTCGAATCCCTGAATCTCAATCTTGCTCCGCGTTTCCCTATTTTGATGTGTGCCGCCCCCGTTACATATACGTACTTTAAGCACGCGGAGAGAATCTTCTAAGAAAAGTTTGCACGCGTCAAGCCGGTCTAACGAAATGATCCAAAAAAATCCTCCAACAATTCCAATAATTCTTTAATTTCTTTCCCTGCCGGATTTGCAAATAGTTTTTGCACCCTGCACCAATACCGATGTTTTTTTCCGTTCATTTCGTTGGATTCCAACGTTGGAAACTTCAGCGTCGTGTACCGGGTGAGCCGGTGGATCGACGATGTATCTAAACGTCCTAAAAAAATGACGCTGAAGTTTCCAACGTTGGAGTCCAACGAAATGATATAAAAAAAACTCAAATATTTCCAGTAAATCTCCAATTTTCTTCCCTGCCGAATTTCCAATTCGTCGTTATTTTTTAAGCCACATCAATAATTCGTGAAATAAAAAAATAATTAATTATAAATCTTTTTTTCGTTCATTGCGTTGAACTCCGACGTTACGAACTTGAACGTCGTCTAAAAAATTCGAGTCCGCTCTCGCTATACGACATTCGCTTTCAACCCTGGGGAAAAGAAAAATTTTAACGCGCTGCCAATTTCGGTGGATGATTTAACAAGTTATGGTACCGATTCTCAGCAGTTTTGTGCTCATCGAAGCGTGTCTCGCGTCGATCTCGAGTCAAATTCACATATCGGAAACGAGCCGGATTGAAAGCGATAGAAAATACGTACGAAAATAGCGAGAACGATCGCGTAACACGAGCCGGGCGTATTCGATCGAGAAAAGGAAAGGAAATCGGCAAGCTGCGCCGATCGTTAGAGCTTTTGAATACGATTCGGATGATTTAGACGGTGAGCTTCGGCGTTTCCCCTTCCATCCGAAACACCTTAATAAAGATATATCCCTGTGACAGAGTGAATTCACGCGCCGCGTATCATTTTAAGCAGCGATCGCTATACCAACCTCGTAGAAGCATGCGCGCGACGTACGAGATACGTTCGCTTCAATATCAGATGCACGTCGCGTCGCGACCGGATCGCGCGACTCGCAAGAGTGCACAACCCTTCAAGATGAACCGTCAGTTTCTCAAAGCACCGGAAATAGCTTTCAATCCCTGTACCAACGTATTATCGTTCCAATAAGCTATAGTCATACGCATACGTTGGGGTCGCCTTGCGCGTCGGCTGTTCGCGCCGCCTCGCGGCCTACTTTCCAGTCTTTCCTCTCTCATTATCGTCGTCCGTTCACCGCTTTCTTCGTCGTTACATATACACACCGAACTTGTTCTATTCTCTGGATTTATTTCACCGGCCCCCGGCACACCCCTCGTCGGTTTCGATCGCGGTTAACATTCGTCGCAGCGCACGCCTCGGCGTAATGAAAAAAAAAGGAAAGAGGATGATCGAGAGACGCGGCCGTCGCAACATTCCTCGTTCGGCTCTCCGAAATGGGCAACACTTTGTTTAATAACAAAATTTGAATTCGACGGTAGACCAACGACGAAACGAACGAGACAAATATTTACTCCCCCCTCGACGCTATCTCGTTTATTATTATCGAGTCGACGGGATATCACATATTTCAGGGGCTTGAGAAACTTCGTCTATTTATATTCTCAAGCGAAAACGAAAAATACCGTTTTCATTGGTGCAATTTCGCACCTTCACTATTTCGTTTAAGAAACAGTCGAATGAGAAGAAAAAAAACGACAAAGTTTGCAACGTTGAAGTACAAGGAAATTAACGAGAATGACATTTGTAATTGACCAATTTTTCATTTCACGAAGCACCGGTGCAGGTTGAAAATTGCAAATTCGGCAGGGAACGAAGTTGGAGATTTACTGGAATTACTGAAGAGTTTTTTAGATCATTCCGCTGGGGCCCAACGTTGCAAACTTTCTCCATATTTCATACATTCGTCCCAATTTGTATTTTTTTTTAATTCCCTTTTCTCTCCTTTTTCAAAAATTTTGAAAGAATTTCCTTTTCTCTAAAAATAAAAATCTAAAAGTTACTAGAAATAGAAAAAAATGAAATTTAGGGTGTTCGGGAATCATAGCAAAGTACTACGAATATATTTCATTTATATTCCCCAAGGCCCGAAGCTATTTATTTCATACAGAACCGTCGCTTGCCGAGAATAAAAGTATGCAGACTCGCGAAATTCAATCCTATCGTTCTTACCGAATAGCTGCTCCCTCTATCGCGCGCCTCTCTTCCTTTCCATCTCATTTTTCTCCGACATTAGCACACCGCGCGAATCTCAACGAGCGGACGCGTACATCGACCCGCAGCTTCGGATCGCATCGGTTTACCATTTTTTTTTTAACCGGTTTCTATTTCGCTCAACGTCCCTCAGCGGTGCCCCGACAGAGCTCGAGTTTCCCCGGTCAAGCGCGTATAAAAAGCTCTCCAAAGCGTTGTACATTTTTCCCGAAGACTTGCCAGTTAAAAGAGTAAATATTGCATTCCATGTTGTCGAGAGGATCGAGCAAAAAAAGTCTCCGTTTTGCCCGGTGCCGGTGCCCCTTCCCCTTGTTTACAAATTCGACGTGTGCGCGCGCTAGCATCGCGCTCTCCGAAGTCTCCGAGTCGACAAACAGATTTAGCAACGTATCACAGAATGGCCTCATGAAACGGTTGTTTAGAAAAAAAAAAAAAAAAAAAAAAGCGTAAGACGCGCGGCACATCGCTACTCTTAGCATCGCGTGATTTCGTTGTTGACACCGCGTAGGCGCAAGCTGATAACCGTTTTATAAACAAACAAAAAAAAACGAGAGTTTTCGTCGATTTTCCAATAATTGGGGGACCGATGGGAGCAGGACTCCTCGGGAGCATCGTCTCCCGATCGAACGACGCTGAAGTTTCCAACGTCGGAGTCCAACGAAATGATCTAATAAAACTCTCAAATAATTCCAGTAAATCTCCAATTTTCCTCCCTGCCGAATTTCCAATTCGTCGTTATTTTTTAAGCCACATCAATAATTCGTGAAATAAAAAAATAATTAATTATAAATCTTTTTTTCCTTCGTTTCGTTTAACTCCAACGTTGCAAACTTCAACTTCGTGTTTTTCTCCCAATATTATTTCCGAGAAACCTACGATAGTCGTTGAAATTATTTCACTTTCCACCAGCTATTGGAAAACTGAAGAAAAAAAATCTCCCGAGAGGCGTAGGAGGCCGGTTAAGGATAATCCGCCTTGCCAATCGTTACGTTCTTTATCCTTATTGCCCGCACCCCTGTGTACCGCATCAATGAGACCCATTCGTTTGACCCAATTTTCCCCGAGGTCTCCGCAAACCCGTCGAGAGCCCTGACGTAGACGACACGACGATTCTCGTGCAGGTAGACCTCCTCGATCAAGCGTTACACCTCCAATCAATCGCGTTCCCAATGTGCCCATAAATTTTCTAGCCTGCTCTCGTGTAGCCGGAACAACCGCTGTACGAGATGATTGGCATTTTTTTTTTAATTTTTTCTCAATATCCTCGAGCCCGTCTACTTGGGCAAAATGAAAAAAAAAAAAGAAAAAAAAAGAAAAAAACGTTGAAAGCCTTAGAAAGCGCCAAAATTATTGCGTTATCTTGGCGCAGGGCCAATCGTCGAACACATCGAACGCGCACGCATATCACATTCCACGAAAGTATGGATCGTTGCAACACCATTTTGGCCTACATAATAACAAACGGTTGAAATAACCTCTCGAGTCTGCTCTTTCTCTCTCCCTATTCTTTATTGTTACTTGTACATACTGTCAAGCCGATATGATAATAATAGAAACTACGTCAAGGTGGCTCGTCAAGTTCGAGGACGATCGTAACATTGATGAATAGCCTTTTCGAACTGTAAATATTGAGAAAGTGAAAAAAAACGTGAACGAGATGGAAGAAAGACGATTTTGAAGATCCGACTGTTCGAAAGGAAGGTCAAAGAGTGTGGAGCGTTGTCGAGCTCCGCTGGAAATCGACTCGGAGGGTGGCGAGTTACCGGAGAGCGAGCAGGGAGCGAATAAAAGGGGTGCGGTGCGGAGAGGCCGAGTCTTCGAAGTGGGGGCAATGAGATTGTCGTTCCACCCGTCACAGCTGATGATCGTATATTACTCGCACGAACTTTCGAATCTTAGCACATATTTTTTCTATTTATCCTTTTTCCGCAACAACGTCCTTTTTATATTGGCAATAATTGGCAAAGGAAAGAGGAAAAAAAATTCGAAGAAACGTCAGAAACGGCAACGAGCGTTTGTCAATGTTAACATAAATAAAAAGCTCGAGGGGGAGCACCAAGCATCTCCGAGAATAGCTGTCGGTGCGACCTCCTCTTTTCTAAGATCGATCAAAAGCTCCGCGAGAGCGGAAAGGGAGCGAATTCAAAGTAATAATGTACGAACGAATCATCCGTGCGATGCTAGGATGAGGAGGAAATAAATGAATGATCGGGAAACTTAAAAATACGGCATTATTAAGAGAGCTTACCACCTTGTTTACGGACGGGCATTTTTCCAGTCGATTATCGGTTATACCCAGTAGGGAAATCCTTGAAGCCTCTGCAGAGTCGAACGGCAAGATGCACCGAGTGCGAGGAACCAGTACTAGCTACGCGCACACATACACGCGTATATATGCGCTTGTCAAGGAGCACGAAATAACGTGTGTCAAATCACCACTGTCGAGGATATCGCGATGAAAAAGAATTAAAAAAAAAAAAAAAAACACAATCACACACCGTACAACTCGCGCACTCGCGATTATTGCCAATCGAAATGATTTTATAACACGCGCACGACACACTTGCTTCTTTGCTTTTTTCTTCGAACAATTGATTTGAATATTTCAAACGTATTCGACAAGCTCCTGATTATATACTCTCGAGTTTGATTCTTTTTTCTCCCGTCTCCGGACAACACTCGAGTTCGAAGCCTCAATATTGATGTACACGTTTTTCTTTCTCTCCTCTCTCTTCCTTTTCCCCTTCTTTTTCTACTCGGTCTTTGGGCTTTTGGGAGCTTTGGAGCGCGTTCGAAAACCCGCACACCGAGACGCTGAAACACGAATCGTCTGCTTTAACAGGGGTTCGTTCGAGGGTTCAAACAAACGACAAAAAAAACAAACGCAAGCTCAGACGAGTACGCGACAGGGACGACAACGACGATGACGATCACTACCACCACTACCACAATCACGATGACAGACGATAACGACACGACAGAATTACGCGGAAAAACCGAATATAAACACACGCGCGCGCGACCACGGACAATATGGCGTCACCGAGATTTTAGCAGCCGGAAAAACTGACGGGGAGACTGACTGTCCGCGATAGTGGCGCTCCTTCCATCTCTCTCGCAACCTCCCAACGTATCCCGTGACGTCAGAGCCTGCTACTGCCGCAAAGGGTGGTACACGCCGCGCGCAAAGAATTTTTGCAATTTCAAAATTGTTCGCTGGGGCAAGCTCCTTCTTGCGACGATTAAAGGGCTTCAATTTCCACACCACCGTACACTATCATGCACCATTTATCCGTTTATATTTTATTACCACAGCGATCATGCATGTAGTAATTTTTGGGGATGGGAAAAACTCCCCTTCGTGTTTCGGCTTCCGTAGAGCTATGAGCTATGAACTTGGCGGCACTACTTGCATTGGTTCGACGCTGTTCAAACGCCATCTCACTGTCATTTATTAAGGCGAGATCCACCACCATTTTCGTCCGTTTCGTCAGTCGTCATCATTGTCTTTTGTCTTTTGACCTCGCGTTCGTTCTTGATGCTTGCTGCTAATCTGTTAAGCAGTAAGCAGGTTGTTTGATTACTAGTTCGTGGCGGACGTTGTTGTCGAGTTTTTAGTTTTGTTAGTATATATTTCTTACTGAAATCGTGTTATAGTCATAATTATCGTTTGAATAATATCTTCGTACTTTGTGGAACATCGATCTACGATACGGGGGTACACTATTAAACAATGTACATCTTTCGTCAAGTTTGGTCAAGTTCATGAATTATAGGAAACATCGTGTTATCATCGTGCGACCTAACCTCAAAATCAAACAGTACCGTGAGAAGAGATGAAAAAAGTCATGATATGTCAATCGTTTTTCTGTCGACAGCGAATAATGCTTTCCTTGACCGTTAAAACTCAAAAAAGACATTGGATCGAATTGAACGTTCGTTCGGATGACCGGATGCCTGCTCAATATTTCAAAAGACGATTTATGATGCGGTGAATTTCCCAAATCTGTTGATGACTGGCGGAATCCACGTTTTAGAAATCACCAAAATATTTGACTTTGTCGCAGGCAAGGGTAAATAAATTTTTCACTTATGTACCCGCCTACACGAAAACAAAGAGCTTAATATTCAACGTTGACAAAACAAATATTTTTTAAGTTAAGAATCAAAGAGATGTAGAATGCAAACCGAGGAATGAGAAGTTGATTACAAGAACAAGAGTTTCACAGCTTGAGGAAAGGTTGAACGAGCATGCCTCGGCTGAGGAGCCTTCATTTTCTAGATTTTATATGACGGATGATCGATGAGAAGAACGTCAATATTCCATTTCCCACAAAGGCTTACATTGGCATATGAAATTGAAAAATCTTAATACTTATGAAACATTTTTCCCAATGAGCAACAGATATATACAAATTTTCTACTCTTTATGTAATCAGATTATGTCGTTGATAGATTTCAAACAGATTATGTGCGAATGCCATAAATCTTCAACAGAAATGAAGTACAGAATGTACAATTTCTTTAATCGAAATACAATCACTCAAGGTGGTGACAAGAGGCACTTGAAATAAAATACAAACTCTTCCAGAGCAATTGATGTAACGAATTTTGAATTTTTGCAATAACAACAACAACGTGTAAAAATAAAAATTCTCTTTCTCCGAAGTTATTAAGTTTTTTATTTAATCATTTTTTCATCTTTCTGACCGCTGAAATAATAAAAAGTTATGATCAGCGCAATAAGATATCTGGCTATATTTATTGCTTTTTGTACGAACGAAATCTGCAAGCTCGGCCGAGTTCCGTAGGACAAAATAACGTTTAATTCTCGACTCGATCGATACCATAAAGCGCTACTTTACCACGAGCTCTACTACCACTGAAATCTAGTAATCGCCGGCAACTCATATATATTTTTATACCGAGAAAACGACAGTCTCAAGTCTCATAAGCACTCCGCCAGCAGTTTTGTTTGTGATGATGAGGCCCAACCAAAAAGAACGAGAAACAAGACGGATGTCTTTGCATTAAAATTTTGGGGCTCGCTCTCGGTGGTGTTTTGTAATTTTTTCTTTTTAACCAAATTTTAATTATCGAACATCATTGTTACAAAAGAACCTCCAAGTTGAAGGCGGGAATCAGGTTTGCTATGTTCTTACTAGTGTGGCGTTTTTCTATATTTCGAACAAAGTTTATAAAATACTTGACTCAATATGCGCGTTATATGTATAACACCTAATAAGTTTTCATTGTATGAAATGAAAATTAATGAGACGTTACTGCGTATGCATATTCGTCATTGATCGTGAAAGTTTACCGCCTTACCATTTCAACAATTTCATCCTGATGTGGTACAACACAAGTTGGTACCGCAAGACAATACTCAACAACTAAATTGGTATAGTTTTTGGAATAATTCAATCTGTATTCCACAACGATATTCCAATTTTGATTACCTTAGTCGTCGTTGAACTCTGGTCGTTTGGTCATTATTTATTATTCTTCTTCGACAATTGTTTGCAGGCTACAGATGTGGATGTATGACGACGATACAAAAGAGATTTGAAAAATTGCATCATGAGCGAAGAAAAAGTTCCGAGCCAAGAATTCAAACTCGATCCGGACTGCGAATTACGCTTTGAAGTTGAAAATAAAAATGAAAGAGTGACGTTGGAGGTGAGTTTAATCGGGCTGGCGGCATGGGAAATGAAGAAAAAGACATGGTGGTGGCATTTTGTATTTGGAAGTTGTATTATGGGCAATGAGTAGCGGGGTAAAGGGATATTGATAACAGGGAAGAGGAAATTTGGATTTCAGTTAAAAAGCGGCCTGGCAGAAGTATTTGGCACAGAGCTTGTGAAGGGGAAAAAGTACGAGTTCACGTCAGGAGCAAAGGTAGCGGTATTTACGTGGCAGGGATGTGCACTAGAAATAGCAGGGAAAACAGATGTGAGTTACGTTGCGAAGGAGACGCCGATGGGGCTGTATCTTAACTGTCACGCAGCTATGGAGCGAATGAGAGAAGCAGCGGAAAAGGAAGATACACGGGGGCCTATCACAATGGTTGTAGGTCCAAATGACGTTGGCAAGTCAACTTTGTGTCGTCTACTGTTGAATTACGCAGTAAGAATGGGCAGACGTCCGATATTCGTCGACCTCGATGTCGGACAGGGACACATTGCAATCCCAGGTACGGTAGGAGCTCTCTTGGTCGAGAGACCGTCCAACGTCGTCGAAGGTTTCAGTCAACAAGCCCCTCTGGTTTTTCACTTTGGTCACAAAAGTCCAAATTCAAACATAGCCCTTTACAATCTTCTCGTTTCGCGCCTCGCCGAGGTGTGTTCCGATCGCCTTCAAGCTAACAAGAAAGCCAAAGTTTCGGGTATCGTTATAAATACCTGCGGATGGGTCAAAGGCGGCGGTTACAAACTACTCACGCACGCTGCTCAAGCATTCGAGGTTGATGCTATTCTCGTGCTTGATCAAGAAAGATTGTACAACGAGCTCGTACGCGACATGCCCGACTTCGTTAAGGTCGTTTTTTTGCCAAAAAGCGGGGGTGTCGTCGAGCGAAGTCAAACAACGAGAACCGAAGCGAGGGATCAACGGGTCAGGGAATATTTTTATGGCTCGAGAACACCTCTGTATCCTCACAGTTTTGAGGTTAAATGGAACGAAGCGAGATTGTACAAAATTGGAGCGCCCGTTTTACCTGCTTCGTGTATGCCGCTTGGCATGAAAGCGGAGGACAACCTTACCAAGCTCGTCGCTGTATCACCCGGACCTAATTTACTCCACCATCTTTTGTCCGTCTCGTTTGCCGATTCCCCGGAAGATGACGTCGTTCAAACCAACGTCGCCGGCTTTGTTTGCGTGTAAGCTTCATTTTTTCATTTACCGCATATACAACAACACCAGCAACGTGTCTTTCGAATAGAAAAAAAAAATTAATCGTTTCCCGAACTGTTTCAGAACAAACGTCGACGTTGAACGACAAACTTTCACGGTTCTGAGTCCACAACCGAGGCCGCTACCCAACACCGTTTTACTCCTATCGGACATACAATTTATGGACAGCCACTGAACGAGCATATCTTCCTTTCTCTAACATGCACAAATTGTATACAGAAACTGAAAATACATATTTTGTTTAAATTTTGAAATCTGCTTATGTCATCTCATCGACCGTTCATTTAAATCGATTTATTACATCATTTCTATCGACGTTTTTGTGTCAGACCTCGAGCCACGCAAAAGTAGGCGCGGCGCGCTAATCTAACGTTTAAAATTGGTATTAAAAATGTTAAATGGCGTCCTGGGAAAAAGTCGATACTTCTCGTATCTTCAAATTCGAGCTTGATCTGCGCGAAAAAGTCACCGAGCTGCAGTGTAAAAGCGTTTGTATCTCGATGAGTTTTTATTCCTTTATATCTTTAATCTATTTGTATTTTTTACATCCAATTTATTATTCTGTAAATGCATCGATATACGTAAGAGGTTATGATTATTGTTAACACGTTGTGTGACGAGAACAGAAAGCGCTGGAGAAAATCGAGAGGGAACTTTGTGAAACTCGTCGAAATCTTTACCAAACTCGGAGCCAACTGGAGGCCGAGCAACGGTCGTCGAATCAATTGGAAATTCGATTGAAGAGCGCACTGATAGCCGTAAAACGTCTCGAGGAAGAAAACACGAAGACTCGAACGGAAAAAGTTCATACGATAATGCAATACGATTACTCGTCGATCGAACGTGATGCGTTGATGAATCAAGCAAGAATCGCGAGATTCGAAAATATGGATCTCAAGATGAAAATTCAAGAGTCCCACAGGAATCTCTTAACGGCAAAAAAGATCAATAAAACTCTCGAAGATTCTTTGATGGAATTCAAAAACAGTTTGACGAGATTACACGATAAACTCGATAGGTATAAACACTAGTGGCGCCACCTCCTCCCACCGAGCGTGTTGTACCACCAATAATCGAGTCCCATTTTTCACTCCCCCCGCCCCCAATTATATCGATTAATTTTATCAACTCGAATACCGAATTATTGTCGTCGTGATCCGTTATTTTCGATTCGCCAAAAGTTGCTGGTGCCGCATAATTTTTAAAACAAATGCGTGTCCCCCTCGTGTCGACTTTTCGAATGAAATATCGTTTTTAATTTCACAGTAACCTCCAAAAATTGGAACGGGAGCAAAATCAGTTGAAAAAAACATTTCGAGAATCGACCGAGTTTGGCCAGCGGGTACAGACGATTATCAATAACTGTTACAACACTACTCGCAAACAACGAAAAGACAAAGCGACTACGTTGGAACAACGGTTAGAGGAGCGACCTGTCTCTATCGACGAGTCACAGAAAGAGCCCGTACGGCGTCCAGTTCCCGGCACCGCCAGCAGCCACACGGTAGACGCGGACATCCTCGATTTGCACAAAAAAGTATTGCGATATCCGTTACATCAGTTTTTTCTTTCTTCTCTTTGACGCTCCACGACAAAACTTGATTTTTTACAATGCAGTTGGAAAAGACTCTAGAAGAATTACGATCGAAACTCGGAAATCACGATATCGAGGATAAATTAGCTCTGGTATGCATCGAGCTTCAACGGATGGATGGGAATTTCGTGAAAAATTTGGCGTCTTGTAAAAAATGGGAGAATCAATCGGAAACAAACGCGATGAGTGAAGGAAGGAAGGAAGGAAGAAATGGTGAAAAACTGGTACACACGTAGGATTAATATAAAATGTATTATAATAGTCGTTTTCTTTTCTCATCTTCTTGTTTTTGTTATCTCGAGTCCGACGTAAAACGAGATTACACGTTTGAAGAAAAGAATAAAACAAAACGGAAAAAATAAAAAAGAAACGCAGCAAACGGTGCGGGAGCAACGAATGAACGAGATTCGAAATAGACCCTCTGTACATAAATTTTGCGGTTGCGTTATTCTTTTCTTCTCGGTGATCGGACGACCTGACCATCGAATCGTGTATGCCGAAAAAATTTCATCCGCAACGTTAACAACAAATACAAGAACCCGTACGAGTCGTATCGCTTTTGTCAGCTTATAATTTTCCGTAACTCTAATAAAATAAAAAATAAAACAATGCGTTTCGGAGAACGTTTCTTTTTTTAAATTTCCGTTTTTGTTTCTACAAATTTTCCGCGCATGCCAATTTATCCTCGCCGTTTACAACGTAAAATCCGGAACCCTGGACCGTTTTGTCGAAAATGATAAATTAACGATTGATACACCACTAAGATACATACGCGAGCGCATCGTACATTGTCACGTCGACATACAGATTCAATTACATTTTCTCTTCCCTTAATTCTGTGAAAAAGCTATTTTTCCTCATAACAATATAAAAAAGAATGATTGTGATGTTGCTTTCCCTTGTCCTGTTCATCCTTAAACATGCATCCGACTTTATCGGTGATTAACGTCGTTAAAAACACTAATGATAAGTGGTTATATGATTCTACTCGTGATGGAAATATGCCACAGCGAGCCATCGCAATTTATCGATGTTTTTTTTTTTTTTTCCCCCCATACAACGATGAAAATTGTTGCGTATTTTTTTCTTCACATACATGCGCATACGCGTTTTTGTTAATTTTTCTTTCTCTCGTATCGTCTAGTCATTATTTTCTTTCTTTTTTTCTGCATCACGACGAGAAAAATTAACGCTTCACAAACGGCGGGAGTACTAGTTCCATTTAGGGATGATGCGTTGATGCGCGCGCGCGATAATATCACTCTTCTTTGTTCGGTACGAACGGTGATGTTTTTGTTTATATACTTTCACCTTCTGCTTCTGTTTTTGCTCCTTCTCATATCTCCATCGTTGCGTTCATTGCATTTTTTAAAATTCTCATTGAATTTCCATGTAAAACTAAGTATTGTAGCGTTTTTTAACATAAAGCTCGAGATATTTCGCGCCTAGTCCAACGTAAGAGTAGTGTGCAATAGCGTATTCGGCCGCAACGGGGAAATCTTTGTTCATCCACCCCACTCCCGTTGATTCCCCGAATCAAATGATATCGATAATTAAATTAGGTTGAAAAGAAAGGAAAATGTTAATCATAATTAAAAAATAAAACCACCGAATGATGCGGAGAGTGTCCGTCCCCGGAACGAATCAGGGGACCGAGAATCACATGGCCCGAATAAAAGGGCTTCGAAGGGAGAATCGTTGAACGCAGGCAACTCCGTTCGACCAAGGATACGTCTGTCGATTAATAAGGTGGTGGAGCCAACACTCGTGATGACGGGGTCAGAGTACGGAACAACGTCCGAGCCAACTCGGTGGTTTTCTCGCTGGTTCTGAAGCTTTCAATTGATTGCCACCGCTCTTCGGTGGATTGGATGCCTCCTGAAGAAGAATTAGAAAGATTTAATATGCAGAATTAAATGGATCATTCGACATGAACGATTCTTTCTCAAACCAAACGATTTTTAACTAATTGCAATATTTATACGTAATTACAAATGGGCAATCAAAATGTCATTGTTCGTCTCGCGTCTAAATATCCCAGTGAAAGAATCTTGCCCAAATTGCTCTGAATGAATTTTCACGCACGTTGCACGTCACGAGACATACGCGTGTGCTTCTCTTTCTCTTTTTTCTCTTTGTTCTTGAAATTTTGAATATTTAGACGCTTTACCAGAAGAGTTATCGCATCGCGATACCAAACCGTCAACTATTTTGTAAACATTCATCATTATTTTTGACATTTCATCACTCTTTGTAAGTATGTGACTCGGTAAAGTCACTACGGTTCCTCATAGCGAAAAGTTTTGTGTAGCGCTGCGATATCCGGCTGATGTTGGCAAAAAAGTAGAATCAATCGGAACGGCTCATTAAACGATAAGAATTAATAAATAAATGAATAAGAAAAAAAACGAGCAAACGCAAATTTCTAGCCCATGCAGGATTGGTGTTATTTTTCGAATTGACGTAGTTACTTGTAACGATAGGCAGGACAGGATTTAGACTGGGTAAATTTTTGTCATTTTGATCATATGAATTTCAACAAGGCAATCTGAAATGCTGAATCAATAGCGCACGCATTCTCGTAGACGAAAAACAAGAAAACAAGAAAAATGAAAATAGAAAAGCAATACATTTGCGGGATAAAGTTACCTTCTGCCAGAACAGACCCGCGCCAAACACAGAGAGGAATAGACATGGGGGAACAGAAAAACAATGTTTATTTTATTTCTGCCGTAATTCAATAGAACGTTTTATATTCTGAGCATACTTCTATGATCATCGTCGTCTGATATTATCAGGAATGATTGCTTGTTAAATTCGATATTATTGTCCGATACAAAAAACGCTGCTCATGATAGACTTGACATTCGAAAAACGAGGCAATAAGGGAAAAGTTTTGAGCAAGAGAACAAGAAGATTTCCAATGACTTGAGTTTTTAAACTGTGATCGCTAAGAATTCATTGTGTAAAATCGTAAGAAATCTCATTATTACGTTTTCAACCAGAATAATTGAGAATAAACTATGCGCAAACCGTTTTGCGCAGGGATTAGATGAAAAAAAGGGTCCGAAGACTGTACAAAAAGTGAAGCGTCGAGGGAATGAAAAAAACGTACCAATTTTTTTTCCATCTTGGCTTTGATGTCTCGAGCTAACGTGAAAAAGGCTTCCTCAACGTTGATACTAGACTTGGCCGATGTTTCCATAAATTTAATACCGTACTCAATAGCTAGTTGTTCACCCCTCTCTTTGGAAACTTGTCTCCTCTCGATTAGTTCACATTTGTTCCCTAGAAGCATCTTTTCTACATCGGCCGATGCATTTTCTTCGATGTTACGAATCCAATTCTTTATATTCTCAAAACTTTTCTCATTAGTGACGTCGTACACCAACATGATGCCCATAGCGCCACGATAATATGCCGTTGTGATAGTTCTAAATCTCTCTTGACCAGCCGTGTCCCTGTAAAATGCAATTCCTATCATGAAACCAATGGCAAAGCCTCTTTTTATTACCAGAAACATTTTTTGCACAAACAACCTTTCCGCAGATCCAAAAATTGTATAATTTTATACTCTTATCAATAACATTTTTCTGTACTTTATCAATAACACGAGTTAAAGGAATGAATAATAAGAACAAGTATTATTTCTAACAACAATATTTATAAAAAGTGGTTTTTAGCTTAACGACCGAGATGCCATTATAGTTCAATTAAAAGCAAAATTTTCATCTATGTACAGAGTTTAAATAAATTGAAAATTATATTTGCTATCTCTCATGGTAATTGGAGTTTGTGAATCATGTTTGAGCGAAACGTTGCTTTTTTTTTGTTTTTGTACTATGGATCCAAATTTATTGTATACATTTCCTATACCCATAAAAAATACTGTCATTTTGATAGACGCTTTCGACAGGACTAAATAAATGGTACACAAAATAATCTAAGAAATAAATTAAGTAAATGAACCGGCATTGTAAAGCTAAGGAGTATTACCATATTTGCAATTTAATCTTCTTGCCATCCAGTTCTATTGTGCGTATTTTGAAGTCGATACCTGCAAAAGAATACAAAAACGAAAAACAACGTTGAATCAAGATATAAGTATACATAAGCGGGTAGCAGCTAGTGAGCAACAAGTATAAAATGTAATACGCTAAACTAGGGTAGGTAGGCATCAAGGCCCCATGTTATAAATATTTGTGTATATTGAGTCGAATCAACGTTGCTCAACGAGCATATAATGATAGAAAATTTATGTCTGTGTCGTAAATCTTGCTCCTGACAGACATAAACCATTCTTTTAGGTTATGTCAGTTCTATGTCAGTTCGAGGAAAAACATCGGCTTAATGTCATCGTGGACACCCTGGGGCTTCGGCGAGCAATCATCACCGATGACCAATCTGTTTTTGTTTTTTTTTCTTTTTCTCTAGAATCTCAACAACGTTGGCCTTTGTTCATCGAACGATGTCTCTTATTTCTCATCTCGGAACAACTTGAGAGAAAAACGGAAACGGCGGGAGAGGAGGGAGCAGGGGGAAGAGAGATCGAAAGGGGGAATATGATAAATGCGGCCAGCGCACACGAGACACACCCAGAACTTTGAATATATAAATAAAGTGAAAAAAAAAGAAACATTAAAAATGCTTGTTGCTCATTCCGAAGAAACGAAAAATCCGCAACAGCGCCTAAAACGATAATACGCGCGACGTAGCGGTCATGCAACTATTCTATATCGATAGCTATGACTTACCAATGGTGGAGATGAAGGTCGTGTTGAATGCATCTTCAGAAAATCTGAATAAAACACACGTTTTACCGACTCCTGAATCCCCGATGAGCAATAATTTGTACAAGTAATCATATGTTTTTGCCATTATTAACTCTTGTTGCGTTTATCAAATTTTCGTTGTCCAATTGTTTGACGTCGAACAAAGAGCGCGAGTGTGCCTATATTTAGGAAACAACAAAAAACCAGCGAACCAATAACCTCAATATTATTGTTCGATCACACCACCGCGATTTAGCAGCGAGGCACGCGCGAACTGATCAAGCACTTGTAGCCCCTCCGGATCTTTCGTACGCTGTTTCTTCTTCTTTTTTTCTTTTTATTCTACTCGACAGCTGGGAGAAACAGTCACTGCTACACACGGAACAAGAAAAACTTTCCTAGATACACAAGACGAACACGAGGATTGATTCTATCCTACTGCTCTGTTTATCTTTCAATCCTATGTGCAAAAGTGATTTCTCATCTGCTTTCGTTTCAAGTTCAACTTGCTGATTTTTACCTTCTGCAACCGTACTTTATTGTAGACGTTCTAATTTATTTGGAAGAATAACTGTTTGGGATAACAAAACTTCGAAACATCTGTCAGAAAGTTACTGCTTGTTTCTCAAGTCACCGCGACCGCGACGATACGATGACAGACACGCCGCCGCGAGCAGCAGGAGCATCAATCTTTTTGATTTTTCGCTTTTTCGTATTGCCATCAAGTGGTACATTCGCTCTCGTATATCAAATAATGTTCTAGAGTTTCACAGTCTCATCCACCACGCGGCGGAGCAGCACCCGTACGCTCGTCGCGATTCGCCATAGCTAGTAGGGCTAGCAGTGAACTCTCTCTACGTCTCTCTACAGGGATGGTGCAAGTAGACTACCGCGCCACTAGTGATGAAAAGTGAAAGCTTTTGGGGGTCTTTTATCATTATTGTATTATTATACATTATTGTATTATTATATATATATTTACATTATCAAGAGATTATGATTATATCTCCATCAAAGTATTGAAAGTGCTACCCCCAAAAGCTTATAATTTATGACACTAGAGGCGCCACGAGTACTTTCGACCTGCCCTCTATCGAATCTGCACCATCCCTACACTCTTCACACTTCACAGTACTATATACCATGCTAATTCTACCAAGTGCTACCAAACTTCCAATAATAATCAACTGATTAATAATTTGAACGAATAATTTTTTTCTCATTGTAAGAGAAGAGATAAATAATGAAGGAACAAATGTTTAACGATATTATTCAATCGATAAATTCATTCAAGGGACTCTCCAGAGATTGCGCGTATATGCTCATTCAAAAATACAAGAGGTTATGATCAATTTTTGTTTTCGTTCAAATTTTTAGGTAGTTTCATACATTTTCCTTGGATTCAAAATTTTCATTGGACGTTACAGCGTTCCGGTCAACTCTCTTCACAGCATCTTGAGCGAGGCTGTCAAAAATTGCATCAAGAATTCGAGAAAAAAACTTTATGGCGGGAAAAACAACTACTATAAACGGTAAGTTGTGCGCGGGTGTTATTCCCATTGTGCTGTGGCTGAAACTTTTCAAATTTAACGATACGCTCGAGGTGATATTTCATGATGAATGTTTGGCCATTGAGTAATTGGTGATCACACATGCATTGTAAGAAAATTCTAAAAATATGTTTTAATGAAAATTCGACGAGACGCCATGTATGTATGTATGTTTAATGAATTCAACGCTGTTATATGCCAAAGTTACCGAGAGGCCAAGGAATGTGGCCAGCCAGAGGGAATAATCGTTCGCATGGCAGCTAAAGCTGGACTGCCTCCGGTGCTCCTGGCTAAAGTAGTCCTTGAAATTTATTGTAAAGAATCACAGATCAAAGGTATTTGCATTCAAAAAGCTGCTGTACAATTGTCTTGCCAACAAAATTTGAAAACCTATCTCATTTAGCAAATTATTTCATGAATAATACACATCATTTTAGGATCGGAAAATGCGGTGCGGCAGTTGATGAGAGACACCACACTAATTGAGGATGGTCATTTAGCATATGAAATCTATTTGGTAATTTTTGTTTTTACTACTTTCACTCTTTCTCCCCCATGATTTAATGTGTTGAAAATCGCTACCAATGTCGCACAAACTGGTATGCATGTTTAACAAAGAACAGAGAGCAGGAATTCATACAGGAGAAAGCTATATATATACTGAATTTCTATCGATACCTTGTATTAGAATGAATTAAATATCAAAGCAACAATACGCGAGAGCAACGATATTGAAGTACCTCTTTGAATTTTAGACGCATTAAATTGACACGATTGATTTCAGCATTTTTCACTCTCTCCCAACTTGACTTCACTATAATTGATACGTAAACGAATTTATTATCATTTGGGTATTCTAGTGCATCCTCTATGACGATAAATACGGATATATCGCCGACTCGTTCAGCAAGTAAGTACATGACATACGAAATTATGAAATTAATGAGAAGGTGGGAAATTGGAAAACACATATAAATGATAAAACCTTGGTGACAGATCGACCGGTTACGAATACGAGGTGAAATTGAAGCATTATCTGATGGAACGTAAAATTGCATTCACCGACGAGGACCAATTGCGGGAGAAAGGCTATGACAAAACACCAGATTTCAAGCTCCAAGTGCCAATCGCTGTCGATGGTTTCGTTATTAATTGGATCGAATCGAAAGCTCGATTCGGTAGTGAACAAGTTCACGATACCACTGTGAAAGAACAATATTTGAGCTACTGGAATCGCTTTGGACCGGGACTCGTAATTTATTGGTTCGATTTCGTTGAAACTTTGCTCCAATCGAACGAGAAAAAATTCATCATTATGAATGACTTTCCTCAGAATATAACTTTCATGGATTGAGCAACGTGTTAACGCGTGACACAATTCAGCTGGATGGGCCAGTGTAAACTAACAGCCCTACTTCTCTCTGTTCAACAAGTATCAATTCATCTCGAAAGTTGAACGTAACACGATGCCCAGGTAATTTCTTTTTTATTTTTTCAATTTATTTGAGAAAATACATTTTTCTTCCTGGGCCATTGAAACCACGCTCCGAAAGAGTTGGTCATACCTCGTGCGAAATTGATAATGAGAGAAACGCGACCGGTCAATACCGACAAATACGAGCTGCAAAGCTCTTTTCCTTGATGTTTACCCTGAATGTGCACGATGAATGTTTCTTTTTCTTGTTTTTAATTCAAAGTAACGTGCAACATTGTTCGGAATTTTTTTAACAGAAGTTGCGTTCAGTTTGTCAATTGTTTTACCGATCAAACATTACAAAGCGATAAAACAATAAATAAAGAATTTGATGGGTTTGTTCGCAACAACCCTCTAGTTTCCTAACAACCACGCTTTTTTTTCATTTCTTCGAGAATTATCCAATTTAAACTTAAGTTGAAATTCATCTGTTACTGCAGCTGTTTTCACAAATATAAACGTTTTCGGAATCAAAGATTGCGTGAGTGTCGAAAAACGGATATGAAAGCATCATTTTTTCAGAGATTTGTTGGAAACAAAACTGTAGGCGAAGGAAAGAAAAGGTGTTCTGAATTTTTCAACGGTCATACATTGAGAAAATAATTTATCGAAGAACAATAATTAAGGAGGAAGTTTTTTTATTTTTCTAACACTATATGTTATCGTTACAAAATTCTACTCGTTGATGACTAAATGTTAAATCAGATTTGAATAAGGTGTCTGGTAACTATATTAGATATGTCCACATTTTATTGTTCTTGGTGGTAAATGAGGGGAAAAAATCTACGTTTCCAGAGATGCAGAAAATATTACTGTTTCCGGTTCGTCTGTGGAGTGACTTTCGCATTTTTTCCCTTTTATTTTCGATTTTGAATTTTTCAAACGAAATCATAATAGTCTGTGAAATTAGTCTCGTTGCTATGATGGAATTTTCGAATGACTCACTCTTTTTTCTTCTTGTCGGAAACGGTGTACTTGTCATATGTTTTTGTTGGATCGTACGGTTCCCATCTACTAGCCGGGAATATATGTTTATTCCGCTCATACCACGACCTGAAAGAAGAATTACGGGTTAGTCAATTAACAGTTACTTTTCAAAAGAATTTTCACGTTTCTGCGGCCACATTTGTTGAAAAAAGTATGAAAAGAATTATTTTTACCTCAACAAAACTTTACCGGCGTGAGATTCTTCGGTCTCGACAGAGGCGTCGTGAACCATCCGAATATCGTCATGAACATCAAATGTAAATAGAGGACCGCTTTTACCTCTTGCCTGTAAAATAAAAACAGCAACACCGTCAACGCGGGTACAAACATTTGATACACCATATGGATTGAGGCGATAATCAGTTACACAATCTCGCTAAGAACGAATATCAAAATTTTGGAAAAAAAAATTTGAAGATGCTTCAACGAGACGATTGACCCAATAACCAACCTTCGTGACGATGAAGTCGTAAAAAGTATAGTGGTGCGGCAGTATCAGATCCTCCTTTACATACATCAATTGGTCCGCCATGACTGTCTTCAATTCGCTGAATTCTCTTCTCAAAACCTCGAGACATCTTTGCAGCAACTGATAAATCGAATTACCTGCCAACATTGCGAACTAATACCAATTAACACAAGAGCTGGAGAGTAATTGACACGATGGTTCTACTTTTCATTTTTTTTTTTAACATTTTTCTTTTGTAGTAATTTCGAGCTAGAAAAAATTATTGAAATTGTACTCGATACTTGGTGATATGTCATTATTGATTTTACGAATATAACACTGAAGTTGTAATAGATCGTTAACGATTTTCATAATAATCATAATTTTTGAATTACTGCCCAGGACAAAGTTTTTTTAGTCAATTTGTGCATTTTATTTTATCCCAAACGCGCAATCATTTCGTTTAAACGTTCGGAAACTGCAAAAAGGGCATGTAGGCGAGATTAATGGAGCCGTTGCCCAGTGGGTAGAGCCTTACCTTTTTTCATGATAACGCTTCGTCTATGGCCCGAGCCATCCCAGTAACTGAACGTTATTTCAATTTCCTCCTCTTTAAGGGCATTCTGTTTGGTAGCCCATTCTTGTCGTAGTTCTTCCCTCAGTTTGTTTTCTTCCTCTTCTCTTTCTCTGTCGGGTAAAAAGCTTGTATCAACATCAGGATTTTTCTTGATTTTTTTAATACGCAGTGGCGGTTGTAAGCGTTCGCAGCCAGTGGATTTATTTGATTTATCCGATTTTGCATCGGAATCTTGATCTTCCTCATCTCGTATATTGTTGTAATTATCTAAAATTACGGGGACAGGGCTACTGTTGCCACCGCTACTGTCCTCTCCGTCGTCATCTTCTAAATTAAACGACAGGGCTTGTATCTGCTTCTTTCGTTTATTTTTTTCTGCCTGCTTCGCAGCCAAAGCTCGCTCTTTCTCTTGCTCTTTTTCCCTTTCTTTTTGTGCCAATTTTCTTTCCCTCTCTTTCACTATATTCTCCTGTTTCGCTTTCATTTCATTCAGTGTCACAAGGCCAATGGTCGAAGTTTTGAGTTGTTGTTCAACCGCATTGTAGTGAGTAGCAAACTTATTTTCGATATTGTGAATCTTGAGATCATCCTCTATCTTTTTTTTTCTCAATTCTATCTCCTGTTGCGCTATCTCTCGTTTTTTCATCAGCTGCATTGCTCTGCCAGCTTCGCTGGCTGCTCCCTTGTAGTGAGCCATTTTTTTCTGTTCCCTAATATGAAATGTAATTCACACGATATTAGACCATTTCACAAGGACGTGAGCAATATTTCTATAATAAATTAAACTTTGGCTCATCGGCTGTCAAATATTGTTATCCTTATAGCTCTATGGGACAGTGAAATTCTTTGTAGACCAATGAATCAAGCCGTGTCAGTCTGTCTCTCAACATTTATAATCTTTCAATACCGGTGCTGGCTGTCAAGTTGAAACCAGCAGTGAATGAAAAGTAGCTAAAACATTTGAAAAAATTACCTCTATTCTGATTCAGCAATTCAGTGATCAATTGGAAACCGCCTCCGTCTGAAATAGTTGGCCAAACTATAACTTTATCAGTCCAGCTGTCGAGCTTCTCTTCTTCCCTTTCTTATCTTTTTCAGCTGAAGCAACTAGACCTACGATTCTTACTACTGCTGCTGTACTACTGCCTTTTTTCCTCGTCTTTTTTCAACGCAGTTTGGACAATAGACACGGATATATGGCTGATTGTTTATTGTTTGGTGGCTCTTTGATCAATCCGATATGTGATATTACTTTGGCAAATGCGACGCTTCTGATCGCATCGCTGGCATCGCTCATAGCCCGCCTATAGATAATATAGAGAAGGCAGGAGCTTGTACCAACGATTGGTAAAGCGGAGGTTTTCGGGGCGGGCAGTCCACAGTATCCGCCCGTTTGCTGCTGCGCTGCCGCCGCCAGCCAACCATTTCCCATTTGCTCCCATGTTCATGTAGCTCATGCAATAAAAACATTATTCGTACATAATCATTACATTTGTGTATATTTATTATCATCCGACATTACGACGACGGACAACACACACGAATGGAGAGAACGAAGAGAAAAAAGTTGGTTACCGTTAAATAAAAGAAGAATGGCATTGGTTCGAACATGGGTAAAACTGGTAAAACGACTCGGCAAACCGTTGACAATCTGTGAAATTGGTCCTTACCATTCAGCTGTCTCGAGTACGGTACGTAATAAAGTAGGTTATGTCGAGACTGGTTCAGAAGTGAATATTCGTTCATCGAATGCCGAAATAAAATGTCATTATTCGATCCATACGAATGTCTCGAAGAGTCATTTGCATGAACATGGATCGCATCTCCATAAAAATGAGGGGGAAGGCTATAGTAGCAATTTACTCGAAAAAGAACTGGCAAGTCTAATGGAACACGATGAAGTCCCGGGCAGCAACAGTAACCGTAAAAACCGACTGGTACAATATTGTGATAATATTTTGATGAGCGTTAAACCATCCGAACGAGAAAAAGTAATGGAAATAATATGGAATGTATTAGATAATAAATTAGATAAAAGAAAAACAGCCACTTTGGAAGACTACAATGCTGTGTTGAAACTTTGTGTGGATTATTCGCAGTCGGTAGATCCGTATAAATTTCTAAAAGGTAAAGAAGGAAAAATAAATGCAGAAACGCACAAACTTCTACTCAAATGCGCAGCCAGAAAGGGCAATATTCAAGCAGCCTTATACATCTTGTCATTGATGAGAGGAGCTGACCATTTATTGAACGAGGACATATTCAATTCCCTGATAGAATTATATGCAAGGACGGGAGACGTCAAATCAACATACTCAAATCTTGAAAGAATGAGAGATTCAGGAATCGAGCCGAGCTCACAGATCTGGACAAATGTGGCTCGTGTTCATGCCGTCGTTGGAGATGTAGTAAGTATGGAGAAAGTGCTTGAAGCACACAAGGAAATACACGACCAGCAATTGATGGATCTAGCACAAACACTTGTATCATCAAATAACGGAAAGTACATAAAACAATTGACAAAATATTTTTCAAACAATGCAAATATCGAGGATATGGATATAGCTAACGCCATAATTGAACTTGCCGATACACCAAACGGGCAGAACATTCATCCCATGATGAATCGTATGACGAGCGAGATTGCCAGCGACAGAAGAGACACATTTTTGGAGAATTATCTGAAAACGTTGGTAAGAGCAAGAATTCCCATCGAAGCGTTATTTACGATAATTGATGATATTACTGCGAAAAAAAAATATTCTTTTGCCACAGCAGATGTTTGCGAAGCTGCCCTGGAAAATGGAGAGAAAGATTTGGCAATGAGGTTGTTTGAAAGGATGCATCATACAGATATACCTCTTAGGACGCATTATTATTGGCCGTTGTTGATCCAAGCTTGGGGGAGCGGCGGAGAAATAGAAATATTTCGTACGATAGAGCACATGTTGCGTCTGGGTGTTCCCTTGGACGATGATACTTTTTTTTATTACGTCTTTCCGCGAATAAATACTTCGGACGTTGGCGGCACGGTCGCGAAATTGCGGGATATGAGCATTGAACCTCGGACGTTTGTAACGCCTCTCATGTGTTATCTGTTGACCGAAGAGGATTTTGAGAGTTGCCTCTTCTTATGCGCCAAGTACGCCTCGATGATTGATTTTTCGAAAATCCTTCATCCTCTCAGCGTTGCTTACAAGTGCAACGGGAACGTTGAAAAAACTGTTCGGATTTTGAGCTACGCTCCGAGAGCCAGCGGCAACTGTTATTCCGAGGAGCTTCTCATTAATATTTTTGGACAAATGCCACAAGAGAAAGACGCCAGAGAAATAAAGAAATTTATTCAAACTTTTGATAAGTTCGACATACCCCTAATGCAGTTTTCGCAATTCGGCGAGAACAACGATGGTGCTGATGATAAAAAGAATAAAAGAAATAGATTGGTCAATCCTGCAGAAAGTTTGAGGAAGATGCCGTATAAAATATTACATCCGAGGGAAATGAGCGTCGATCAATTGGAGTGTCATTTAATCGAGTTGAGATCAAAAGAAATGAATAAACGCGGCGTATTGAGAAAATTATTAATGGAATATTGTCGTGGGAAGGATGTTAAGCGTGTGAGCGAGCTCAAAAAGGAATACGACGATAACGGTTATCTTTGGTCTTCCGGTTTGTACTCTGTACTTTTTGGATTTTACACGCGAAACTCGGAAATTAAAGAAGCCACTCAGTTGTACCAACTGCTCCGGGAGTATCATAAGCATTTCAAGATTGACTCGGACAAATTGGTATCGTTCGCGTGCGCTCTAGTCAAGGAGAAACAGATCGAGCAAGCCATGCAAGTTTTAAAATCGTCATCCACTCCTTTTTCTTCAAACTCGTCCAACAAATTTTTGAGCAAGGAATGTTGGCGCTTATTGGATACCGTCGCACATAGCGAATTCGCGGAAATGACTCAAAGCATTCTTGATATTCTCGTTAAATTTGGTTACTGCGAAATAAACAATGCGATTCTCGGTCCCGTCATTCGTCAGTATCTTTTAATGAATAACGTCGAGGAAGCCGTCGAAAGTTTCAAGAGATTCGCTCGACAATACAAATGTACACCGCTCCGCCAAGAATTAATGCTCGTTCTCTTGAAGGCCATTCAATCGAATGACTCGAGCAAGGAACGTTTCGTCGAATTATTAGACGACGTGCGAATCATCATCGCAGACATTCATGGCTCGGAACAATCGAACGCAGATATTTTTGTGGGCTTTGCGCGAGCTGGAATGCGCCTAGAGTTGTTGCAGTTTTTTGAGGTACCAATAACGACACACGTACGACGACGAGTTTTTACAAATCTTTAACTTAAACCCTTTTTGTTTTCTTGTAAGCCGAGGCTCAGTTTCTCAACTTGAACTCCAGACGCCGTGTTCTATGCTACGTTTTATTGTTCCAGAATAATCATATATCGAATGATTTGTTTGTTCGTACCCTCGAGTATATCTCGGAGGATGAAAAACTGTCAACGTTGAACGAGATTTTTCAGACTTGCACAAATTTGCCGGCCAGTCACAAGCAATCACTTTGCGAACAGATTGTGTCTCTTTATTGTAAGTAATCAAAAACAATAGGTCGCTTTGCGTTGATACGCTGTCGCGATCGACATACGAATTCGATTATTAATAAATTTATTTATATAAATTGCAGGTAGATCCGGCGATTGTCAGGGAGCCATAGAACTGTGCCGGAAAATGATGCAAGCGGATATAACGTTCTCTCGAACGTTTATTATAAAGTTGGTGAATCTTTTGAAAAGTCACAAGGTACCGGTACCCGAGGATCTTGAAATACCCTCGGGGATCACTGCGGAGAAGCCCTCGTTATCTCGAGGAAATAATTCGCGCTTCGGTAGAAATGAATGAAATAAAACAATAGCAAAGAAATTTTGAATAACGTTTACGATACGATTGATTTATTTGAACGAGAGCAAGAATCAATAAGCGGTTGCGGTATTCGCAACGGTCTGCGCTCCGAGCACAATGTTATATCGATTAGCGAGCTTCAAGGCTTTGTCCCGAAGAGGCCGATAATTAACGCGATTTCTTCCTTCAGCGATATACTCCTCGATATTTTTCTTGCTTTCTCTCAATTGATCCAGTTTAATCTCTAGAGCGTTTATTTGTTGATACGTTTCATTTTTGTCCAACACCTTTTTTATTTTATCGTGCTCTATTCTCGTCGCCTCAACCTCTTGTTTACAGATCGGCTGTCGTTTCATCAGTTCGTCCTTCTCGATCAGGAGGTTCTCGTACTCGATGTCCGATTTCGCTTTCAAACCATCCAAATCCTCAAGTACGACGAGCTCGTCCAGTCTCTTACTTATTTGATCGTTGAGCTCGTTAAGCTCGTTCTTCAACCTTTTTTCGAGAGTCTCCATCTTAGCGAGCGACCGTTGGAGATTGCCGTGTTCTCTGGACAAGCCCTCGAAGCTGCTGCTGCTACCGCTTCGCTCGCGGTGCTCCGCCTCGCCGCTGTAATCATCTCTCGAGTCTGGGGGGATCTGATGGGAGGAAGTCTGCACCAGCTGTTGCATGAGGGCTATTTCTTCGCTCGGTGTTATTCTCGCGTCCCCTCCCCCCGTCCTATCCTCGATAGCGTATGACAATTGCTCCAAGCGCTCGACGATACTCGCCTCCAAACTTGACATTTTTTCAATCTCCTCTTTCTTGTTATTATCGAACGAGGGCATAAACTGTTCCATAGCTTCTTCCCGTTTTCTCAATTCTTTGTATTTCACTTGTTTCTCCGTGTTACTCTCTTCCAAATCAGTTTCCAATTGTTCGAGCTCCTGTTCAACGAGGTTTATCCGCTTTTCGGTATCGGCTATTCGCCTTTCACCAGCCCCAATGTCCATGTTGTCTTGTTTAACCTTCGACAGTAAATGCTCCCGTTCCTCTTCCGGCGACGTTTTATTTATTTCTTCCTTCTGTAGTCTGTCTCTCTTGGCCTCGAGCTGAACCAGCTTCACTCGTAACTTCACCGCTTCCCCCTTTATTTGGGAGAGAGCTATTTCTTCCTCGAGCTGTCTCTTTTCACCTGACAAAACGTCTATTTCTCGTTGCATCTTGCCAATCTCTATTTCCAATTTCGACTTTTCGTCCTCCAGACTCGAATATTTTTCACGACTCGAACGATCCATCGTCTCGATAACTCTTGCCGCATTCTTTCGCTCCGATTCAATTTTTTCCATGGCATCTCGTAATTGTTGCTCCTTTAGACGTCTCTGCTCGAATAGACGCTCCAGCTCCGTCGACGCAGCATCGTTTTTTGCTGCCATCTCGCGAGTTTCCTTCTCGATTGCATCCTCGTCAACGTTCCAATTACCTTTGTCGATAACTATATTGTAATCGGCCAGCTGTCCCTGCAATTCGCTCAATTCTCCGGCCAATTCTTTCGCTCGATCGTCGTAATGCACGAATGTCGCTCTCTCTTTGTTCTGAGCCTCTATTTCTCGACTTATCGTACCAATCTCTTGACTCAATTCTCGAATTTTCAACTGTACCAAACCTTCGTAGTACCGTTTGTCCTGGATCTGTCTGAAAGCGCATCAGAATAATTGTCATTATTTTTTACTTAATAAATGTTCTCCTAATGTTTGGAAACTCGTAATAAATAGACCAAGTTTTAAAAGGCAAAGTTAAAGATTCGTCTTTCAGAAAAACGAGAAAAAGAGGTTATGAAAAAAAGGGAGAAACTCGATGATCGGGAGCGGGCCCGATACCTGTTGATCGGTAGTCCCCGGGTCGTTCCTGGCCGAACACCGGCAATTCCTTGTTGCGTTATTGGACGATCAAGAACATTCATGTTTATTTGTGCGCTCGTTGGTAAACCCGTATTCAGACGGGTCAAAGGACTTGCTGTTGTTCCGAGTCTCAGACCTCCGCTCATAATACGTTGGGAATAAGCGCCGGCGGGAGCCGCCGAATAACTCGAGGGAGGCCTCGCTATCGCGTTTCTCGCAGGCGTCGTTGCTCGCCCGGTTACATTATTACTTTGAGCGCTTTGCAATCCTCTTCGTGAGACAGGTCTCTCGATTCTTGTTTGAGGCCTGCCGGCGCTCGTCACCGAACCGGCGTTCTCGGTGCCCTCATTATTTTTCGGGAATTGCTCATTTTTTTCTTGATCGCGTCGGCTCGAGTTTGCTCTCTCGGGCCATTTTACCGTCCCGATTCTCTCCTCGTCCTTCTCCGAGTTGTCCATCCTCCGAAAGAACCTCGTTCAACACTTTCTTATTAATATTTCGATTATGTTGATACTTCAAGCTTGCACTTTTTCTCCAATATGTGATTTATTATTCCACCGCGATCACCATCCACTTCCGAATTTTCGACAAAATATACTTTCATAACACCGTGTTCATAACAAAAGTAACAACAAGAGACTGCCTGCTGTTGTTACGAGCCTATCAATCAACCACATGCAGTCACACAAACACAACTTTTTTCTTCTTTTTAACTCGATGGCTGTCGCGGCTCGCGGCCTGTCGTGATGGTGTTGACGAACGTGTTACCATGACTACATTATGCTCAGTGCTCTTCTCTCTCTTCTCCTGCCTGCAGTTTCATGACGATATATTTAAAAAATCGATGATCATACGTTCGTTTGCAAAACTAAGGGTCGCATATTTCAAATGCGCTCTCAAAGGATCCTACGTTTCGTACTATACCTAGCAAAGATAACACTGAGTTGGCCGCATGCAGCGACGAGAATACATACCATATATGAGACCTCCATTTTTAAAATAAATAATCATTATGTCATTATTAAAATGAAATTTTATCAAGCTGGTCGGGTGATAAAAAAATATAACGATTCAAAAATACCAGTTGATTCAAAATTTGAAGCTATATATCAAATGGGCCGCTCGATTTTGATTTTTGCCTGTTTTTTAAATTCATTGTAATTGTTCGTCGTAAGTTTGTGAATGTTTGATTAATTGAAGCGTTTGTTTGTTATTATTTCTTGACGAACGAACGAAACAAAAAATAGCGTCAAGTTAGCCGCTGCTTTTTGGAATTCAATCAAATTGGATTTTTTCAGGCGTTAATCGCTTTGGAATCGTTTGTTCGAAATAAATAATACTTTAAAATGTTTGTTTAGTAATTACTTTTCCAGAAAATAAATTAATAGAATGTTGGACGAATCCCATTATAGCTTAACGGACATAACCTATAAATATCATGTTGTCAGTGTGATACAGGATAAACAACTGGATACAACTAAACCACGACGATAAGGCATTTTACCAACAATGAATATGTTCATACGTCAAGTCGTGAAATAATAAAAGTTGTGGATATACGTGAAAATTAAGAAAAGATTCACCAGTAAATTATAAAAAGAAAAAGACTTTTAGGTTATCATTTTGATTTACCGGATTCACTTCGTTTTAATTTTTTTCCCCATTATTATCGAATCTTAAAATCATAACCTAATAAATCATGGTATGTATTACATGTTGAAATATTAAAAAATTTGTTATTCTTTCTATATTATATCTGCAACATAAAATATTGATTTTGATTATTCTTTATTCCACAGGCACGTAACGCTGAAAAAGCCATGTAAGTGAAACAAATTTTTCTAGGTACCTAAAATCGATTTATATTTGTTTTATAAATTCTTTTTCCACCAAATATATGTATTTCATTCTAGGACTACACTGGCTCGATGGCGAGCGGCTCAGAACAACGAAGGTACAAGGAAAGAACAAGAGCGTAGACCCTATTTAGCTTCAGAATGCAGAGAATTAAACAAGGCTGAAAAATGGAGATTGCAAATAGTGCGTGAAATAGGGAAAAAAGTTGCACAAATTCAGAATGCTGGATTAGGTGAATTTCGTATACGAGATCTCAACGATGAAATCAACAAACTGTTGAGAGAAAAACGCCATTGGGAGACGCAGATCAAGGAACTTGGAGGTCCCGATTACTCCAGGGTTGGACCTCGCATGTTGGATCACGAAGGCCGAGAGGTATTTTTTATATTTAAAAATGTAATTACTCTGATCAGGGAATGATAGTTCTTATCAATATGGTTTTTTCAATACAGTAAAAAAGATGGACAATGGATTTTTCTGATTGCATTTGAAAATTTGTTTTTCAACGAAACTTTTCCAATATTTGTCACGGTACTTCTACGGTTTTATGAGCCTTCCAACAAAATCAAATTTGTCAATTGTAGTTTTGAGATGTAAAGCTGAATTGAGAAGTAGAGTGGTGGATAAAACAGCCCCTTGCGTTAATAACACTGAGCACAGTGACGATTTTTTATATGCAAAGGTTCCTGGCAACAGAGGTTACAAATATTTTGGAGCAGCAAAGGAGTTGCCCGGTGTACGAGAGCTGTTCGAACAAGAACCGCCACCGCCACCGCGTAAAACTCGGGCCGAACTGATGAAAGACATAGACGCGGATTATTATGGATACAGGGACGACGATGACGGCATTCTCTTGCCGTTGGAGCAAAAGATTGGCCAAGAAGAACGCAACAAGGCAATTGAAATGTGGCAGGAACAGTCCGATAAAAACGAGGATAAGGATAAAGAAAACGAAGAATTCGAAACGACGTCGCGAATGCCAATTCCTACTCAACAAGACATGAAGGAAGCATTATTAGCAAGAAAGAAACAAGAATTACTCGAAAAATACGTGCTTTGACGAATTTCCTTGGTTTATTTTCAGTTTGGGCGATTTTTAACAGCTATTTGTAAGATTACTTTAGTAATATCGGAGTATACACTTTATATAAAACGCGACAAATAGTAATTTTATATATATGTGTAAGACAAACGGTCAGTTTGGTGACTTTGCAAAAATCCTAAGATATTCAAAAATTCTTGAACCTCTCGCCTCCTCAGCGCGAAGCGCTATTCTAGAATATTTCTCATAATCCTAGGAGTAGAGATTTGCAGGATTTAAATATTATAGATATAATATTAAAATTCTGCAAACATTCAAACACTGCAAACCTCTGCGCTTCGCACAGGGAAGACAATGCGATCAAAGATTTTTCAGAGTAATTTTTCGAGTTTTTGAGAAAGACTCATCAAAGTGACCGGTTGTCTCACACATGTATATACATATATATTTAAATTTATATATATATATAATAACATTGATTGAAGTATTCTGTTTTCATTTTTTGTGCAGTTAGACGTTTAAGTTCTAATAAATTCCCGTTTCAAGAATAGGGGTGCTTTGGATAAAACCTTGGACAACACCATCGATCGCTGGGCTTGTAGCACCGTCCACGATCGATCACCGTGGTCGTTGAAAATCTTCCGAGCCCTTCATACAAAATTGACGATTCAAGGTCTTAAAAATACAACTTTTTTTTCTCTTCCTTTCTGCTTATCCTCTTGTTCGTCGAACTTTATCGAATACCAGCTTCGAAGTAACATCGATATCCATTTCGTCGTTTGCAAACTTCGATTTCTCACGTAGTACTTTCACCACGATACGAGAACTCGGAAATTACAAATTTTTTTCCATTAGAACAAAGTGTCTTCATGGCTCACTCATAACGAGCGCCTAAATTTTAAATTAGCACGTGGCGATCACTCCTGTCGAGATTAACCAATATCGAATAAAGATCATCTCAACATTTCTAAGTTCTCGTGATAAATTGACAAATCACGTCTAAGGAAAATAAATAGTGGTGAATGGTTCAAGACTTGAACCTCTCGTGTATCCAAATCAGCAACGATATATACTTATATCTCGCTATTTAATTTCATAAATGTAAAATTTTAATAATCGTTATGTTCACAGCATCAGTTTGTTCATTTCAATAATTTCGTTTCTTCTCTCCTCGATAAAACTCTTACTTAGCGGCTCATTCCCTAAAAAACGCGTAGTGAAATTTATTCTTATCATTGTCGAACTACGTCGTACCTAATCCTGAACGACCTCGTGAAATTGAAAGTTCAATTAACAGCTAATACTAAGATCACGTCCGCCATTTTTCCTAAAGTGCGTCTGCAAGTTGTGCGTTATTAAAGGTATTTGTTCATCATTTATTGTTGTTGTTGAGTATTAAAAAATTGCCAGATTTCACTTAGTTATTGAAAATTGCTAGGTCGACAAAAGAAAATCCATTACGGAGATCGAGTCCGGACCCACTCCGTAAACTTTTTGTTTCTATTAGTGTTTGGTTTTCTCATCTCGTTGAATTAATCGAATCAGTAAGAATCGTAGTCTTTTTTCTTTAATTATTTGAGAAATTAAATGCTCGAATAAAAACGGGAGTTAAAAATAGCTCGGCCTTGAATGGATTTGAAATATCATCGGCCTTATCCCCATGCGTTTCGAACTCTTTCAAAAGCACACGAATTGCCCAAAATCATCTTGCCAATCCTTCTCTCAAATTTCTTTTCAATCGGTACCAATTGAGACAGCGAGAAAATGAAAGAGGTCTATGCAGAGAGAAAGAGAGAAAGAGAGAGAGAGAGAAAGAGCAAAGAGAAAAATAAATTTTGCCCATTTCGGCGAAGTGTGCGTCACTTTTTGATAGTAACACTTCACAAAATGCATATTAATACAATATTTTGACGTATTGACTTCGCTGTTAAAATCGGGCAGTAATTGTGTTCGCAAAAGCGTGTTTGTTATTCTTTTTTTTTCTCTATCCTTGTTTTTGTTATTTTTCTCCCAAAAAGGAACAGCGCATCCCATTTAAAATAGGAATTCCTACGCAAGAATTACGTGTGTTCGTGTCCTTTGGACCACGTTCCTCATAGCGATCTCATAAGATCGAAGAACGTGTTAAGCTTACGAGTCTCATTA
The DNA here is from genome assembly GCF_019457755.1 of Venturia canescens. Taxonomy (NCBI): domain Eukaryota; kingdom Metazoa; phylum Arthropoda; class Insecta; order Hymenoptera; family Ichneumonidae; genus Venturia; species Venturia canescens. The sequence goes on along the minus strand of NC_057424.1, from coordinate 22,937,760 downwards.
AAACGTCTGTTGTAGATTATTTTCGTTGACGCGTATTGTTCATTTGTTCCGATCTCTTTTTTTTTAAAAAATTCGACAGAATCTCTTACGAATGAATAATTGTGCTTTAGGGACGCAAGAGCGAGTGCCAGCGTTGAACTTGCGTCGTTTGTCGGGACGCACGCATGTCGTTCCAATGTTGAAGCTCGTCCGGTCCTGAGCTATTTAATCCCAGGCACAACCAACCGATCATCTCTCGGCCCTTTTTACCCATCGCGCCACGACGACGATTGTATACCGATAGAAAGAGTGTCACATCTCCCAATTGGAACAAAGCAACCTGTGAACCAACGTTCAAGATTTAAGATTTTCAAAATTTATGCGTTCATTTCCCCCTTAAATCATACGAGCCCTACGAGCTTTATTTCTCTTTCATTTTATAATAAAATCAGGAAAGGGATACAACAATTTATTCGTGATAAAAATATTATCATTGGACGTTCACCACCAAATTTCCTCTAATTAAAATTTTTTATTTTATTCAAATATTTCTCGTTTAGTCATATTCCACTAAATCGATTTTAAAACATTGCTACTATATTTTTGAAGAGGAAATCCTGGAATAGAGTCAGAACGAACGAACGAACGACAGTAATTAGAAAGGTTGATTAATGAAATTTTATTTCTCCTTAAATTGAGACTTGCAGTTCCTACGTCTTCAAAATGAATTATGAAATGATACTGCTACCGACTTCGTGTTTAGATACTTCGAAAAATAGAAAAAAAATAGTGCGTTTAACGATGGTAGTGCGAGGTTGCAGGAAAACTTATATCATTCAATCAGTTTGCTTGCGTTTCGGTGCACGGTGTACAAAAGATCCTGAGACAAAATATTCCAATGACATAATATCCCCGATTTGAAAATGCGTGTATGCGTGTGTGTGAGAATAAAAGTGTCTAAAACAATTGAATTAAAAAAAAAAAATGATTCAACAAAATTAAATAGAGGATATTATTGTGTTTTAGGATATTTCGTCCCGAAGATATTTTGGCTCCCCATACTGTGTCTCAGGATGTTTCGACCCGTATATTTTGTTTCTCACCTGATAAATAAATGTTTCCTTGTACAGAGGATTAGGTTGTGCTCTTCTGAGTCCAGTTTTCGAGCGACCCATTTCATGCCCGTTGCTGTCAACCAGGGCGAGTTTGACGTAGGTATCCGGAGGTTTCGTGTCGGCACCTCCGCCGCCTCGGAAATGAGAACCCTTGATTATTTCGACAGAGAGACGACCCGTTGTCCCATTGTAGGTGAGACCTATCAGCAATTCGGCGACGCTGCCGCCTTTCATGCTGCTTCCATAAGGGGGTGTAGTCGGTGATGCGTAGGACTGTACGGATTGCTGGGAACCCGTTGAGTCACTTCGAGTCAGACTGGTCGTCGTGCCCCAGTCCTGTATCTGGAAAATAAAATTCATCAATTGCCTCGTAAAAAACTGACGCTTTACGATGAGACAAATTGCGTAAGAAAACGTTTAAAATAAATGTTGATTTTTTCAGATGAAAGATGGAAATAAATCCGACGTGCTCACACGTGCAACGCGCGTCAATGAATAGGCGCACTCATATGAAAATGATGCGAATGAAAAATTGGTTTGCAGAACATGTACCGAAGAAGTTGGCGGTGGTTGGAGCGGTAAACAGAGGGTCGTCTCCAGTTGGAGGTTTATTTGATCGAAGGACACCCTTAATTCACCGAGCAGACGTTCACGACGCATTCTGCCACCCCACAAGTAAACTCTCAGTCGAACGCCCATTGCATTGACATCCTCAGGATTGACACGAGGAAAAAGAAAGCTTTCCATGTACTGGGGGGACGGACCCTGTCGTACGCGTGTTTTCCGTCGTTGCTTCTTCGACGGCAACAAGACGAGGCGCACTTGGCTGCCACCTATGCCAGCCGGATAATTTCGTCCTTGGAGTACTTGGACCTAAAGTTTTAATGAAACAGAGAAACGCGAAGAGAAAGTTCATTTGTACGCACGCATCTTTGACGACGCGGCTTCGTGTCTCGTATTGTATTTACCGTCATCTCCCGCATCGGTGCATCGTAGAGGAATGCGACTTCCAACGTGCCAATTTCCTCACCGCTCGCACTCACGTTCGTCACAGCATCGTTCGAAACTGAGACGTGTTCCTCGATCTCTTCAGGTACCTCAGAATTGTCCAGGATTGTTATCGCAGATGTGCCGACGTCAACGACGCACTGAAGAAACAGAAAACAACGAATATGGCGATTGGAAATGAGCTGTCTCTTCGCGGTAACATCAATTTTTTCACTCCAGCTCCAGCCCAGTTATAAATAGTAAATAGTTTATTAATTATTAATTACCTCGTGCTGATCGAGAGCATGTTGATCTTCGGAGCAGCCTTTAGCCGTGTTGCCTGCTTCTTGAATTATTGTTTTCAAGTAAACTCATTAGTTGTAGACCTTTAAGATAACTCTTGTACTGCATGCTAGTCAAATGAGTGCTAAATTTTCAAAAAGCTTTTAGACCAAGTTCAACGTACCGATTAAACTTATTGTTGGTAGATATGTATTCAAGCATATCTTATTGACGTGAAAAAATATTTAAAATGATAGTTTTGCAAAACTATCAACTGATAGATGCAAATTTCCATGATGACACATTTTCACAGGTATTTTTCAAAGAATCATCTGTATTTTTAACCGATTTTATTGCACCGAGTCTCATTTTGTTCCTCAACTGATCCTCTACGAATTCACCGCGTACATTTTCCTTTGAACTCATTCCTTCAGAGATTATGAATGAAAAAGTTTTTTCACTTAATTAACAATTAGCTGCAACAGTGAAACGATCAAGTTAAAAAAACAACTACGCGGTGGATTCATAGAGGGCCAGTTGACCAACAAAATGAGACTTGTTGCAATAAAATCGATGAAAAAACGCAGATAATTATGTGAAAAATGCCAGTGAAAATGTGCCAGCGTGGAAATTTGCATTTATCAGTTGATTGTTTTGCAAAACTAGCGTTTTTAATATTTTTACATCTAATAAGACACGCTGTAATACAAATCCACTAACAATACATTTAACCGGTACGTTAAACTTGGTCTAAAAGCGTTTTGAAAATTTAGCACTCATTTGACTAGCATATGCAGTACAGGAGTTACCTTAAGGGCGCGATAACGTCAATTCGGTGATAAAAATTTCTATTATTTTTTTAGACGCCACAGATAATACGAATCTATTTTACTGATTGTGACATCATAATACAATAAATACATGAACATGATTTCCTGAATTTTTAAAACTCTGATATCGATAATTAACGCGATGGTGGGACTTTGGAAAAAAGTTGTCTACCCTGTGAACAGTGTAAATCGAAATCTACTTGACCGATGCTTTTGAAATTCGGCATGGCATACTTCCTTACACAATTGACCGGGTATCTTCGAGAGCTTTTTTCCAATTTTTCATAACTGTCAATTTTAAAATAACAAAAAGGCTCATTTTTTAGACGAAAATCAGTGTTTTAACTTCCAAATGTTACAAAAAATTGAAGAAAAAAACAAAAAAAAAATCCTGATCAATCGTGTAACGAAATACCGTGCCAAATTTCAAAAGAATCCTTCGAGTAGATTTTAATTTACACTGTTCACCGATGGACAACTTTTTTCCGAAGTGCCTCCGAAGATTTGCTGCCGTCGAGTTAATAATTGATGTTCGGGTTTTAAAAATTCCGGAAATATTGTTCATGTATTGTAATATAATGTGACAATCGATAAAATTGATTTGTTATTACCGGTAGCGTTTAAAAAAATCGTTAAAACCTCGCCCTTATAGGCTTTGTTGAAGTTTGATTATTCATTTATTTTTACCGACAATCGTTGGACCATCTTCGGCTTGGATCGTTAGAGTGTCAGGTGGCGGATTGGAATGAGAAATTTGTAATCTTCGAAGGGCATCTTCTTCAGAATCTGAGCTTGTTTCAGGATCGGAATATGAGAAAGTTTTGCCTGTAACAATGCATTGCCTCATCGGTAGCCATAATAATTTGATTTTATAATAGTCTCTTTCAAATAATTTTAGTGTCATTTTTACCCAAATTTTTGGAGATGTGTGACGTAGAGCTGTTCGTCGATTCACAAAGGGGCACGCATATTCCCCCAAATATTGTTGAAGCTGGAACTGGTGTAAAGCACCACTTTCGTGACAAATACAAAAATACGACTACTAAAAGCGTCACGAATCCGGCAACAGCACCTAAAAACGCAGTTGCTTCCACCGGTCCTGCAAACATCATAAAAGGTTTTCGGTCAGCTGACAGCCAATGCATTGTGGTGAGGTGCCACTATTTTCACGAAGTTGAAGTTTGCAACATTGGAGTTGAACGAAATGAAGGAAAAAAATAAGATTTATAATTAATTATTTTTTATTTCACGAATTATTGATGTGGCTTAAAAAATGACGAATTGGAAATTCGGCAGGGAAGAAAATTAGAGATTTACTGGAATTATTTGAGAGTTTTTTAGATCATTTCGTTGGACTCCAACGTTGGAAACTTCAGCATCATCTATTTTCAATCGAGTACAATGTATCGATATACACAATTCAAACAAATCATCCTAACTAATATTATAAATTCGAAGTGCGTTAAATTCGAAAGTGTATTATAAATTCGAAAAAAAAAAATCAAATTCTCAAGGGAGATTTACAGGAATATTCGTACTTTTACGTGAAAAATTGTCCTTCGTTCGCCTCCTAACAAAACAACTAATCGACTTGTTTTTTCGTATAGTTAATAAGGAGGATTGATCACAAAATCAAAATAATCCGAATTTGATCAAATTTTGTGATAACATTCTTTGGCATCAAGTATAGAAATACTATTTTTTTCAAATTTTTTTACCACATGGTTATCGAATAATTGAGCGTTAAATCGAAATTCTCATGCACGAGATGTATAATTGTATATAGTAAAACTCTATGCTTATACACGTGAACTTTAGCGTTCAATTACTCGAGAGCCATGTGGTAGAAAAATCTAAAAAAATTAATATTGTCTTATATATTTTTAACGAATACATTTACCAAATTACATTAAATTCTTATCATTTTGAAATTCTTTATGAAGAATTTTTACATGGTTTAGCATGGCAACATTGTATCGTCGCGATCCACCATCCTTAATAAAAGGACGAAGAGTAACATAAGCTACTACTTTTAGTCCTGGTCGCTGTTCTATTCCTCCTGGCAAAGTTTTTTTTTTAATTCAGCTAGTTTTAGTTAGTTCATATTGATTATAAAAAAGCGTTGAGCACAGATTCTCTGTATACAGTAATTGAGAAGAAGGAAACCGACTGGAAGGAAGGAATTTTCCACAAAGTTGCTATTCTCAAGTTTCATCAAAGCTCGTTTTAAATCCCGGCTACTAGCATGGCGAAAGATAAATCAATTATACGACACTGAAGTTTGCAACGTTGGAGTCCAACGAAATGATCTAAAAAAAGTCTCAAATAATTCGTAATTTTTTAAGCCGCATCAATAATTCGTGCAATAAAAAAATAATTAATTATAAATCTTTTTTTCTTTAATTTCGTTGAACTCCAACGTTGCAAACTTCAACGTCGTCGTTTGTCCAACGAAATGAAGGAAAAAAAACATTTGGAATTAGCCAATTTATTATTTAACGAAGTATCGGTGCACGTTGAAAAACTACGAATTGCAAATTCGGCAGAGAACGAAAGTGGAGAATAACTGGAATTATTGGAGCCTTTTTTTACATCATTTCGTTGGACTCCTTGCAAACTTCAGCATCATTCAATTATTTCTACCGGCATTCCTCGTAAGAATATGTCCTCGAAAGCACACACATTAATAATGCATTTTTTACCTTTACAGGGAGCCCCTTTATTTTCTCGGCGATCCGTATCGAATTGTCGGAGGATCCGCGAAATAATGGCTTTCCCCCATATGACTTTTATATAATGATCCACTTTTAAGGAACACGCATGAATAAGTGAACCGAAAGCTATACAACGGAAAATCCCAGCACGAATTTCTACACACGCATCCTGACACGTCAAAATATTTGCGTACATCGTCTACGACAATCGAATTTTCATTTTTCACGGATGTCCGTCGAGTATCCGCAATAAATATTAGCGCGTTTATACCGAACTTAGACTAAGCAGAGGAATAACAAGGTTTTACGGAAACATCAGAGTTCGAGGAGTTGCATGTCCCATTTCCAAGTAGATTATTAAATGAAATACTCCCTCCTAAATTTTGTGGCTACGCAGGAGGTGACAACCTCCTGCGTAGCCACGAGGCAATCCTTACTTCCTTTCGCCCCCGTCGTCCATTCACGTTCCACGCATGTACATGGAAAATTCTAGTCTCAAGAGTTGGAGGGGAAATAGGAATGCGAGAATATCAACAAATGCGCGACGTTCCCACGAGCGAATTGATGAATTTCAAAAGTTTCGAGGGCAGTAGCCCAGGGGGATAAGCGATTAAGAATAATCGATCGCAATCACGCTTATCGCTACCTTGGGCCACGTACCGAACGACACATTTTTTGTTGTTTTAGCTTTCTACGACCCTACGTAATAAATCGAAGCGTGAAAAGCTTGTTTTTTAGTTCGTTTTCATCGAACGATTGGATAAATTATTGAAAACGTTGCCTTGTGAAGCGCGATTATATATGAGCGAGTCAAAAATGCTCGAGGGATCTTTGTAAATACTGACAGAGTGGACTTACCCGCAAGCAAATGGTCTGATCCAGCAAGAATCATACTCGTCCCTTAAGTGTGGTCTTAACGTCTGTTATTCGATTGCACAAGACACACCGAGCCCGAATATTCGATGCATTATTCAATTCGAAAGACACTTCACTGGTCCAGTCCTGATTGTTTGATTACAAACGTGGTTATATACGCCGAATAATACGTGGGCGGGGGTATACAGCACTCTGTTGCTTTGCCAGAGGACTCGAGTGCGCGCCTGCAACACCTTAACCAGACGTACGCTTGCGCCCTCGTGGAAAACTCCCGTTAACTGACGCGCATTCCATTGCCGCAGCCTCGCGCTTCACTCCATCCGCAAATGGGCTGCTTTTTCGCTTCAATTCGACCGCCTCTGCCTCACCACACAACGCTTCTGACCCTCACCCTTCCAAACATTGATTCACATTCTTACTATACTATTTTACCACACCATTCCAATCTACTCATTCACATTTTCATTTTTTTTTAAATCTCTCTATTTATATTTCCTTTAATTATTCTTCAGCTTCTACCAAAAGTTCCGTTTGCACACGCTCAATTTCTGTATATATAATATAATGAAAAATAATCGGTCACTTTGATGACTTTTTCTAAAAAAAGTCTGACGAGCTGTCTAAGACTCTGAAAAAAACCGATAGAATGTCTTGTTTCGATTTTAGATCATAATCCTAACCCTGCAAAGGAGTTCTAGGATGTTAACGAATTGAATTGTTTTTTTTTTTTTATGATGATGTCCTGGACACATCATCATCTTATTATGAATTTCCTATTACTTGTTATTGTTATACGAACACCTGTATATCTCTTGGGAAATATTACAGAGCACCCTATTCAGTTGTAGCTGGAACTAACTTTGACAAATTTTCCAATTTCGTTTTCTAAAGTTATTATTTTCAAATAAAGTTTTAATGGATCGAACAATCACTACCAAACGATTATGAAACTATTGCAATCAAAATTATAAAAGGGACAATATTTTTCGGGATTTCCTTTTGTTAACGATATGACCGATAATGAAAGGTTTATTGAATATGTTATTTTTTTTGTAAATTATGATCGAGCAAACGTGTTTTTGTCATCGTCAAACTATTTCGCCTCTATTAGACCCTCTCTATTGCTGCTGGCATGAAAATAAAAAAAAATTGTACCTATGACAGATTTTCTAGTTTTCTTTTTTTAAAGTTAATATATGGTCAAACAAGCGTTTTAATTGATCACGCAAACACTGTCAAACAGTTGGCGTTGGATAAAATCGAAATAGTTGAAATGGGGGGTTGTTTAATAAGTTTAACCCTGGCTGGATAGGTTTTTTTTCGAGCGAGTTGTCACACACACATTGTATCTGCAAGGTGTAGTCGCGACAAGTAGTGGATTTGTATATATATATTCATTATTTTGGTTAACATAACCTGCTCCGTATTAACCCCATTATATCAAATGTACTGCAGTTTCTTGTTCATCATTGGTAATTCAATTCGATTAATTTAAGATATCTATAAACGTTTCGTTATCATCTTTATTGATGCCAAGAAAAAGGGTTTTCCAGCGAACGACACAGTGTCGTGAGGTTATTTTGCACTCTAGTTGGAACGCAATGCACTTGGACGACACTGTGTCCACAATCACACTCTGTATGTCGCTTACTGCATGGAACGCGAAAGTTCTTATTTATTATTGATGATTTGCAAACGGCAAAAACAATACGTGCATCGTGCAGTTTATCTATACTCGGGTTTGGGCGAATGCTACACGAAATGGAATAAAAAATCTTATACCATACGACGTACATGTGCAAAACGAAAGCAGAATTATGAAATAAGACAACAACAAAGTGTTGATTCGTTTATAAACAACAAATTTGGGAAATTGCTCTGAGTTTATCTTTTTGTCTTTTCCCGGAAATGAAAGGCTTCGAAAACAATTTTTTCTGTAATAATTTTCGGAGGTTATGTTGCTGTGTTTAGTTTAATTACGTCGTAAGCGACCGTAATGCAAATGTAAAGTGAGTATTCTTTAGGTGTTGCAATTTTTCTTTTTTCTAGGAACAGGACCATAAAGTAACGCGGGAATTCGATTTTCGAAAAAGTAAATATGAGCTATTGGATTTTTGCAAACTTCAGGCAGAGCTCTAGGACATTGAACAAATACTTTTCAAAGAGATGTGTAAATCAATTGAAAATACGAGTTTACTGTAACTCTGAAAAAAAACTACATGAAAATTTAACTGATACGGTGGAACGTGTGTCTCGGCGAAAGACGTTACAAAAAAAAATTTTACGAGATATTCGTCAGACTAAAGAGAAAGTAGAAGAAATTATAGAGAGAGAAAATATCTGGACAATTCCAAATTTTCTTTCTATAGGTCGCATTGTAACAACTCCTTATCTAAGCTATTTAATTATATCGCACGATTACCAGGTATGGTATAAATAACCTCGAGTTATTAACATTGGCTTTATTCAATTCAAGCTAGATTCATTTTGCCTTTAATCTTGTTATTGCTTAGAGAAGAAGTCTAGCAAAATTGAGCTCCAGTGGGCTCAGTTTCGATTGGATCCATGTTGCGATTTAAACTCCTATCTTTAAATAAATATTTTCTTATTCGCATAAACGTTTGAAAGTAAACAATAGCCTTGTAATTCAATAGATTAGTCTAATGACAGTGTCCAAAATTTTGATTATAGATAGCTTTATGGTTTCTTGGATTTGCTGGAATCACAGACTTGGTAGATGGTTGGATAGCTCGAACATGGAGTTCTCAGGCCTCAAAGTTGGGGAGTTTTTTAGACCCGGTAGCAGACAAATTATTAGTAGGAACAATGTTTCTATCACTGACCTGGGTCGACTTGATACCAATACCCTTAACATGTCTTGTAATACTTCGAGATATCGCCCTGATATCAGCTGCATCGTACATCAGATATCGATCATTACCTGAGCCTGTAAGAAACAACTAAGTGATACTTTTATAAATTTGATTAAATACAATATTCCATTGCGATAAACACAAAGAGCAATCATCCGGATCATCTAACTTTTTCACAATTATAAGTTTAAAATTGTTACCGTCGAAAGGCAAACAAAGCTACAAAACTGAGATTTTTTTGTGTTCATTTACCAGGATTACGAAGATTAATTGTGAAAGCTTACTCTTGATCCCTCACTAGTAAGGTTCTATGACTTCTTTCACCTATGTATAAATTACTCCCAAAGTCGTCTACAAATGGAGGGGTCGAAAGACAGCCATTATAGTAGATGAAATAAATTGTGAATGAAATTTGAAGTTTTGTAGATTGGAAAAAGTATATGATTATTATTTTTGTTTCAGAAAACATTGATAAGATACTTCGATCCGACGCATGCAACAGTTCAACTAGCCCCAACATTAGCCAGCAAATTTAACACGGCCGTTCAATTGACCCTCGTTGCTGGTACTCTTGCTGCTCCGGTATTTCACTATATTGATCATCCAGCACTTCATGGATTGTATTATCTCACAGCATTAACCACCGTTGCTGGAGGTTTAAGTTATTTAGTATCGAAAAATACGTACAAATTATTATCAAAAAAAAAAGTAACTCAGCGAACGTCATCCTCCTGAGACAAGATTGTTAATCCCTGTACATTCTAATGATATTCTTGTACATTCGTTATAGAGAAATAAACTAATATGGTTTTTAACTTTTTTTCCTATTTTTTATCATGTAAATTTTATTTCATATCATCATGTACAATATAATGAACCTAGACTTAGTCAATTTCGTTTGTACACATAAAACAATGCGTTCAATAATTCATATATGAAATTTATGCGGAGTCCTATACATTTCATATGCATGTTCTTCACTATGACTAGGATCACATTCGACACCAATGTAATCAATTTCGAGCTTGAAATTTCCATTAATTTTGTCAGCTGCTGTTATACCAAATGTCAGAATGTTTGCTAATGGCGGAGGTTGTTGTGTATCTTGTATTCTACCTGCGGAAACTAAAAAAAACTTGGAGAATGGTATTCTAACGTACTGCCAATAGGGGCCACCTCTTGTGTGCAGAATATATTGATAAGAATCATTCCACAAAATGTCCCAGGCACCAGGTGATGCTAGTATTAAAAGGTAGTTTCTTCCATCACCACGAACTCTCATCACGAGATGCGAATACGGACCCCATGGTAGATGCGCTGTGCGATGAAAAGATTTTCGTACTCTCACTGATCTCATATTGCAGTAACCTGTTCGTTTTATTCTTCCATCAATGAAGTGTCGAGCGTCGAGGTTACCCATAAAAATACCTCGTCCTGTCTTTGACAACTGTATACTACAACAACAATAATTTTTTTCACCATCTGTTTTTGAAAAATGAAAAAAAGTGTAAAGATTGTACTGATATCTTTATCCTTAAAGAGTAACCACAGTTGCATTGTCAGAGGTAATGCTTTCTGATGCATTTTATTTTAAAAACACTAACATGACAACTAATTGTTCTGACAACTTATATCTTCTCAAAAAAAATTCAGAATCATTTTTTTCTGCTGCTTTCGAGTAGTTGGTTTAAAACTTGAAAGATTTAATGCAGAAACTCTTTGGAAAAACTTTTAAAATTTTGATTTTTATATGGTCAGAACTAGGGACACAAATATTGTAATACTACCTATTATGACTTCATTATAGTTATCAGAAAAGGATCCTTTTTGGAAAGAGTTGGAATATTCAATTTCACTGGAATAAGAAAATTATTACCTCGCCGTTGAATTGCCTTCACCGTAGTCACTATCTGCGGTTACTACCCATTGATCCAAAATACTTGGATCTCCTTCGAATCTCCATTGAACATCAACCTCACCCTCTCGAAGAATGGTTATAGGATCAAAATGTAAATAATCCTTGACTTCTTCTTTCCAAAGCGCTAATTCCTCCAGCAATATCTTCCAACCCTGGCACATTTTTTGCCAAGGCGTTTTCGCTTCATCGCGAACATCGCTCAATCTTGGATAACCTTTCTTGTCGTCACTTTCAAAAAAGAATGATCGTTCACTCGTCGTACAAATTGTACGACAATTATAAACGATTGTGTTTTTCGATACTAGTCGCTTTAATATCGACGAAATGTTATTTAACATTATTTTTCTATAATTTTTCACTAATTTTTCGTGAAACATTAATATATCGCGTTACACTTGTTAGCAATAGTCTTTTATAGTTTTATTGGTTTATTACATCAACAATGCATTATCATTTTCTCTAATCTTTCTTGTAGGGATTGTAAATTTTTACCACACTGTTATTTTATTTATTATGTCACATTCTTTTTTTTAACTTTCGAGCCTCTACATGGAAGCACGGACTGCAAGACTGCCGAGACTGCCGACAGTACCGACAGTGCCGATTGCCGACCCAGGTGATCGAGCGGATCGAGCCTCAACATTATAGGGATGGTGCAAGTAGACTACCGCGCTACTAGTGATGAAAAAAAGTGAAAGCTTTTGGGGATCTTTTATCATTATTGTATTATTATATATATATTACATTATTATGATTATATTTCCATCAAAGTATTGAAAGTGCTACCCCCAAAAACTTATAAATTATGACATTAGAGGCGCCACGAGTACTTTCGACCTGCCCTCTATCGAATCTGCACCATCCCTATTATGACGAATCAAATTTAAGTGTACTAACTTTTAAATAAAGACGATTCGAAGATTCAAGGAATCTGTGAAGCTTTAAGCAATTAATTGAGCGCAAGCCGCAAATTCGGCACTGTATATTAATTCATCCTTTTGAAAATCTGTTCCATCCAAAAACTGCATTCGAAAAACCAGATTTTGTGAATAATTGGTCATGATTACAAAAAGTTGTTGAATATAATAATTCGATTAAAATAATTATAATATTCTTTTTAATAAAGAAACGTGGGTTTTGATCTTGCAAAACAAATCAATTGTGTCGACTTGCCGATTTTTCCCAGTAGCAAAGAAAAATGACAGCACGTTCGCAATGATCGAGCGTTCGTAGGGCGGGGATGGTAAAGGAGAGCTCACGCTTGGGCTTCGTATTCGTAGTGAGAGGCGGAGTGTTTATGTGTGCGGTGTAGCACGGTAAGGTGCGGCGCAGCGGGGATTACGGGAGGAAGAACTGAGTATCGCGGTAACGGCATAAACAAGTAACCTACCTGCGCCTGACGATGAGCGTCAGGCAGCAAAACAATAATATTGCGTGTGCCGGTGGTTGATTTTAGTGAAATTTATCAAATGGAGTGTAGAATAGGAGCTGCGCAATTCTATTTGATCGTCAGTGAATACACAAAATCTAATATAAAATTCGTTCGAATAATGTCAATTGTTTTGTTTTCTGAATGCGATTTTTTCGATCATAACTATCGAGATTAGTCATTTTCGACGAAAAGAATGAAGATCCCAACTTCTTTATCTTCCAGGAGATATTAAAAAGCTTAAAATGATTGCTCGAATAATCGATTAACGGACTCCACTTTTTTAAGGTACATCTTCGCGGTTACGTAGAGCGAAAGTAATTTTTGGTTTTTGACGACAATCGAGCCAGATGATCGATCGGATCGTTCATCTCTCAATAAACGTCTCAATAGATCGAATTTAATAAACCTTGTTTCATAGAGGACGACGGTGTCACACAAACTTAAATTTTTTCGTGATTGGTTAAATTTAATTGCGGCTTCCAAATTAGGAGTGAAGTGTTCGAAACGTGAAGTGATTCTTAAGATTTATCCGAGAAAATAAAGTCGTAAAAAGTTTGCATGAAATTCGGAAGTGACATCCCATCGCGGGAGCCACCGAGCTCTTGGTACTGCCTTCGAGGTCACCATGGTGACTCGTACACCAATGGGTCTGGTCATCGATTTGTTTGGCCGTCGCTTACCCGTGGGTGAAACTCGTATTTCGTCGAGATGTATGAAAGTCTCGAGGTTTACCCCGTCGGGAAGAGTAGCAATCAGGAAATCCGCAATTAAAAAGAGAAATAAAAGAAAATTTTGTTTAAAAATGTCAGAGCACCAGGGCTCGTCGTTCGTCGATTCGTGTGTGAAAGTGCCGGTAGACCCGTACAGTAGACAGCCGACACCTTCGTACGAGCGTCCGAGACTCGACAGAATTCAAAAACAAGGATCGAGCGTTAAGGGGCGGAAAATAAACTTCGCAGGCCGAAACGCTTCGGCGGAGAAAGATTCGAGTCCCGGCGGCTCGCTGGAAAATCTTCTCGAATTTCTCGACAGCATTCCCGACTACGACGAAATTCACCATTTGTCGAATGAACAGTTCAAACGCAAACTCGACTATTTGAAACGAAAGCAAAGACTGCTGTTGAAAAATTTGCGCAATTGCTTGGACGAGGCTGAGACGTTGAACGGAAATAAAAATGTTGCCGTTGATCTCCGGCCCGCCAACAGGACCCAACTCGATTCCAATAAAACGAACGTTAAACACCGGCTTCCCGAGGCCGATTTGAAACTCAGTGGGAAAAAGTGCAGCCTCGAGGACTCCAGAGTCGACAGCCCTCTTCTATTCTCGACTGGCACTTTTGCCGGACTCGCCCAAGACCAGGATCTCTTGACTTATCGGTATCAACTTTTGTTATTCCTCGCTATATAATCGTGTCAAAACCCGAGCCCTCCATTTTTTTACGTCAAACGATAAAATTTGATCTCACCTTTTTAACCCTCTCAGACCGAGGCCTATTTCGCGTTGAATGAAAATTATTTCCTTCATAATTTTATCTCAAAGTGCTTTCTAGTTTACCAAGTCACTCTGCAATGCAGTTTTTTGTTGGGATAAATACGAATTTTTAAATGTACTTGGGGCCTGAAACCAGAAAAATTTACGAATTAATCTAGCACCTAACACCTTAAGAGTATGGATCAGTCGACTAACCTCACGTCCTCACGTGGAATTTTCGAAATCGAAATTCTTTGACACAGTTTGATCGATTAAAAAAAGGCTCTGTCAGCCCACGCAGAACGGTGGCAAAAATCGATTGACAGAGCCTTTTTTTAATCGGTCAAACTGTGTCAAAGAATTTCGATTTCGAAATTTGCAACTATCTCTCTCTCTCTCTCACTCACGGTTGCGATATACCGACTGATCCATCCTCTTAAATACATCATATTTTAGCTTCCCTTTGAACAAGTACAACGGCCAAATGTTTTTTCTTTCAATTTAGTGGTATACAATTTTTTTTCGTTTGTCATTTTTTTTAAAAGTTTTTGTAATCTTAATTTTATTGGTCGCAATTTCTTTTTGTAATGTTTTTTCTTTGTATTTTTTGTGGTTGTAATTTTTTGCATCCTTATTTTCTTCTTTTGTATTTTATTTTATTTTTTTTTCGTAATTCGATGTGCTTGGCAACTTCTGCATTTATTTCACAACGTTTTGTTTCTTTAATTGAAAATCTTACAAACATCGATTTCCACGATTTTACCGGTGACTGCCCTAAGGGCATAAAAATTTACTTGTCTCTAGTTTTTAGCTTCCCTTTTAACGGATGTGACGTTCGAAGCATGAAAAACAAATGTGTATGTACTCACTTTTCTTTTGCGATAACTCAAGCACGTTTTCACACAGCGCCAACTCAACACGAAACGCCGGCTTCATATTGATATTCGATGGGTTCATTTTTTTTGTTGAAAATTAAATTAGAGCCTTGGGACCATTTATTCCACCTAGCTCGTATAGATTAACAAGACCATGGGTTTAAATCGAGAATACTTAAGGCCTTAGGCCACTTAGGATTTTTGCGATATATTGATTTTTGGCCAAATGGCGCCCTTCTAAAGTGGAAAGTGAAGATCTTGAGAAACTTGAGAACTGAAGAATTGTCAGATAATTGTTAATAACGAATGAACTACGCAATATAAAAAAAAAATCCTACGTACTTCCATAGACAATGTATTTTTCAAGATATTTTGAAAATTTCAAGTTAATCGGTTGAAAATTGCCTGAGTTATGAGTCCGGCCAACTTGAAAAGTTGAGCCATCGCAAAAACGCTGCACAGCCGCCATTTTGCACTAAATCGTTTCAAAAAAATTATTGTAAGCAGTCACTGATATGAATAATAAAATCACGTTTTTGTTATCTCGATTTAATTTGTAGTATTTCTGAAAAAAATTCCCAAAAAGCCTATTTTTTTCGGCCTCTAGAGTGGCCTAAGGCCTTAAGGCATTCCTTTGGTAACCGTATTTTATAGTGGCGCGAATTGGGGCACTCGAAATTTGGACTGATTCCTAATCTCTGAGAAGTCCTTTTTTCCTATCTGTGAGACAGTTTGTGTCAGGAATTTAGAATTATTTAGTATGTGAATTATCGAATAGAAATGTGGCGGTGACGGAATCTCCATGAGCTCCCGTATAAATTATACGATTTTTCAAGTCTTAATTCTTCATTGAATGTTCGATAACCTGACCTGAAATTTCGCCAATCTATTCGCGTGCATTTTCACTCTTGTAATGAAAAATCAGTTTGTAGAATATTCGGGTTCGTGAAAGGAACGCCTTAAATTTTTTATTTCACGAATCATTGATGCAGATTGAAAAACACTAAGAACTGCAAATTAGGCAGGTAAAAGAATTGGAGAATTACTGAAATTGTTGGAGAGATTTTTCATATCATTTCGTTGAACTCCAACCTTGCAAACTTCAGTCTCATTATTTATTGCAAATATTTACCTGACGAAATATTTAACTGAGGTTTTTACCTCAGTTACTTTATGAAAAATGAAAAATCATCACATTTTGATTTTAGAGTGACTCGATGATTTTTGAGTTTGTGATGCAGGGCACATAAAAGTAAAAATGAACGGGAAAATTAAATAAAATTTAAAAAAACTCACATTATTGATAACACTGTTCGCGCGTCATTAATCAATTTTTCCAAGATTCTTAAAGTTTATCTCTTGCTTCATGAGTTCAATCTAATTTTGCTTGATGGCAGTTAGAACCCCGAGCTTATTGACCGATGCAGTTTTTTTGACGGTCGTTTGACTAATCAAAAAAAGGCTCTGTCAGCGGACGCGAAAAGATGGCAAAAATACGCTGACAGGGGCTTTTTTTTATTGATCGAACCGTGTCGAACATATTCAATTTCGAAAATTGCAGCTATCTCTCTCGCACTCACAGTGGCGAGATAGCGATTGCTCCATCACCTTAAGGTAACTCCTGTACTGCATGCTAGTCGAATGAGTGCTAAATTTTCAAAACCCTTTTAGACCAAGTTCAACGTACCGATTAAACTTATTGTTAGCATATATGTATTCAAGCATATTTTATTAACGTGAAAAAGTATTAAAAATGATAATTTTGCAAAACTGTCAACTGATAGATGCAAATTACCATGATGACACATTTTCACAGGTATTTTTCAAAGAATCATCTCTATTTTTTAACCGATTTTATTGCACCAAGTCTCATTTTGTTCCTCAACTGATCCTCTACGAATTAACCGCGTACATTTTCCTTTAAACTCATTCCTGAGAGAAATTTCGAATGAAAAAGTTTTTTCACTCAATGAACAATTAGCTGCAACAGTGAAACGATCGAGTTAAAAAACAACTACACGGTGGATTCATAGAGGACCAGTTGAGGAACAAAATGAGACTCGTTGCTGTAAAATCGATGAAAAAACGCAGATAATTCTTTGAAAAGTACCAGTGAAAATGTGTCAGCAGGGAAATTTGCATTTATCAATTGATGGTTTTGCAAAACTAGCGTTTTTAATATTTTTACATCTTAATAAGACACGCTGTAATACAAATCCTCTAACAATACATTTAATCGATACGTTAAACTTGGTCTAAAAGCGTATTGAATATTTAGCACTGATTTGACTAGCATGCAGTACAGGAGTTACCTTAAATTGGTATTTCAAATGACAGGATCGAGTAACGGCTCCCGGATCGATCGGACACGTCGAGCTCTTTCGCATTTCAACCAAAAGACTTGTGTCGTGAATTCCACAGGAGAAATGAACTCGAGAAATATCGAGTTCGTTGGCGATCTTGTAGATTTTTAAGAGGGACTAAAATGTTTCATAAATTCTCGTAGCTCGAATGCGATAAAAAAGTTGCGCGTTGTCTGACAAAAAAGTAGGATTCGAAGCAAAGGTACTAACCGGCGAAATGAATTTCAGGTGCAAGGACAAGGAGAAGGCGATGAAAACGATGCGAAACAGGGAAATACACTCGGCTGGAAAGAGCTGGAGCACGTGGAGCGATTCGAAAACTGAGAGCGTCGAGAGCGGCTCTGAAAGTAGCGCGGAGACGCGCAGTTTACCGCCGAACAGTCCGAAAAGGTGGCATCCCACGGTCCCAAAGCCCTTCCGATTTGCCGTCAGGTATTCAACGAATGTAAAAATGTCGGAATTTTAGCATTGGGACTCTCTTGATCGCGTCGATTTTAATTGCCTTTAAAAAAAAAAAAGTCACTTTAATTATTTATGGATTCAGGGACGAAGCAGAAAAATACATGTCGGTGACAGAGATGGAGGCCGAAGGACGCTCGTTGCGCGACGTTGACAAGAGTAAATGTTCGTACCCGAAGAAACGGAGATTCAGGCCGATTCCACTTACCTCCAGGATACCATTGTACGATAAGCTGATGGCTGCGAAGGAAGAACGGTCCGAGACACGAATAGTATTAGTAGCCAATGCCTCGAACGACCCTAGCGGATTTTGTGACCAGTTTTTTGTGGTCGGAATTGAGCTAGTCGCTTTTGTATAAAATTAGATCCGTTATTCGTAATCAGAGTTGGAATTTTCGAGTTTCCACTACGATTTCTTGACCGGAACGACCGACGTGCATGCCCAATATCCAGCTCAGTTCGGCCACAAATGACTGGTCAACCTTTGTACAAAAACAACCAGAAAGCTGGTCACAAAATCCGCCAGGGGATGCTTCGATTATTATTGTTAATATTTTCCTAACGCGTATAGCTATTTCTGAAAAATTTTGAAAAAATGGCGGGCTTGCTGGGGTTTTCAGAAGTCGAATGATCCGTGAGGAAAGTGCTTGGAGTTTAATGGCCCAGGTTAAACCCTTCAGACTCGAATGCGAGCGCAGAGCTGGCAAAGCGATAAGTCGATCGAGTCCTGAGCTTTGCTCGAGAAGCGCGCGTTCGACGTCGAGATTCAGAGCGAAACCGGTGCCGAAAAATCTCTTTGGCACCCAAGTCTACGATCGCATGTTGGAGGATGAGTATTATCGGTGAGTGCTCGTGTCAAAACGACCGGAGCAGGTCGTCACAGTCTGAGAATGGAAGAAAATTAGAGCAACATAGAGACGGCGAAATGTAGAACGTTCATTATTTAGCTGATGGAAAGTATTTACTTTTTGTTTCAGACAATTGCAGAAAAAGGTGAGAGCCGCCGAGTTGCTGAAATCGGCGTCGCTGCCGCCGTCGATGGCTCGTCGGGAACGCGTCAAATCGACGATTCTCCAATCGCCAAATTACGTGGACGAGAAGGAGGGCGATGATGGGGGCGATAACATAGAAATTTGCAGCGCAACTCCCGTAACGTCCGAAAGATCGAGATCCGCGATGACGGAACTCTCCTCACGGGGAAACAATCTTGCGGCCATTCTGCGCTGCCAGGCGTCTCGGTGAATTGAAATTTTTTGTAAAAACAAAGGTAAAATCTCATCCCTCGATACGTCAACCGAAAATGACGATTTTTCGCTTTTGCAGTGACAAACTGGAGAGAGAAATCCGTGCTAAAATGGAGGAGGAACATCGAGAACGCATGATGAAGCTCAGATCGGATTTGATCGGGCGCAAACCCGCCTGGAGGGCACTGAGACAAGCCGCAAGGTACGAGGAAACGTATGTAGCAACCGATTAGTTTATATTTGCGTAGAGCACCAAACAGGATTGGGAATATTCAGTTATTTTTGTTTATTGTACTCGAATTCTTCCAATTAACGTTCCCCAGATTCAGGTTAATCCCCTCGATTTTGACGACAGTTGACACTCTTCTCACTCGTACTTAGATAGAAAATTTATGGGAATTCCGTACCTAGTTTTGAGCGAATGGAATGCAAGCTTTGGAATCACGTAACCGCGCCGCTAGAAAATCGCAATTTACAATTTCAACGTTATCGCTCTTATGAAAGTAACCGAAGACGACTGATCCTCGCCACGAAGAACGAGCAGTTGCATCGCCCAGTTGAAACAAAAGTTTATTCGTGTACAGGCAGGAGCACGAGAGAGACTTGGATTTTCGGACGTGTTTGCGCCGGGACGAGGCTCGAGAGCAAGCGGAGCGTCATCGCCTCGAGATGGAAATGATGCTGCGTCGCGTTACGGATATACCGACGCTGTTCGAGCGACACTCCCAGAGTTACCAGGCCGTCAGGCAGCTGCAAACGAGGCAATCCCCGAAGTGCGTTTACAAGCTCAAGAAAAAGAAGAGGATAGCAAAGCGTCAGAATTCGAGCAGTCTGGAATCGGACGCCAGTCCGATGAGCGCCTCGAGGCCCGATTCGGGATCCCTGACGAGCAGCTCCGGTGCTCGCGCCTCAGCGAGCCGCTCTTCCAAGTCATCGAGTTCCCAAAAATCCGAAAGATCCACTCACAAATCGGACCTCTCTAGTGCTAATAAAAAGAAAAGCGATCGCGGTACATTGAGAGTTTCGATCAACGAAACAGCCGAGTTAATCGAAGATCGTCGAACCGAAAAGGAGGGACACGCTCTCGACAATAACGACTGCATTATCCACGATGGAAATAGCTGAAGTGAAAAACCCCACCGCGCACGTAACCGCACGTTTATTCTACTCGTGTTTTTCAAAATCATCGAATCCTCCACATTTTTTTCTTTTAGTCCAAACATTTGAGATAAACTTTTGAAAATTCATGGTACGAAGAACTGTTTTTTTTATTGTGGATACTAATTTGTCTCGAGTGTCAAGTGCAATATCCGAATATATCGATATACACGTTATTTGTGTCGACGTGATTTTATTAATTATTCTGAAACCCACGAAAACAAGAGAGAATCGTAAGAAAAGCGCTCGAATTGAGAATATTTATGAGTGAAAAAATGTTCCCATTGGCTTGAAGTAACGAGCAGAAAAATTTCGAACAATTATCGAGCCTCGATCACATTTTATTTAAAAATCCCGAGGTGGAGAGATCAAATCAGAGGCTCGAAAACCATTTAGCTTGCATCGACTTGCGTCGCAGCGACTTTCACCGGAGATATTTCGTGTTTGAAAATTTTCCGCATATTCTTCTTTTCCAATTCCAGAGTTGCTAAAATCGCCTCTCGATCACCTCGTGGCAGCTTGTCACAGAGTGTCAGTATTTGCGAGTTCTAATCTCTCATAGTGTCCAGGACCCAATCAAGGTAGTACGACAATTTGGTGTAAACACCAGGGAACCCTTCAATTCCGCAGCGCGTTGGTCCAAAGCTGACCAAGCCATGCTGTATGTATTTCGGAGCGCTGTTGTACAGTCCAGGTGATTGGAGGGGACCGCCGCTGTCACCGAAGCAGGAATCAACGCCGTTGCTCCCGCCGGCGCACAGCTGTCGGAATCCGATCGTCGCAGTCTTTCGATAAGCCTCCGCGCACTGCTCGTTCGGCACGACACTGATGAAGGCTTGCAAAAGGTCCTGACTTTGAGGGCCTCTCTCGGTCGCGCCCCAGCCCGTTACCGTGACCTTGGAAGAGCGGGGGTGAGTAGGAAGAAAAAATAGACTCGATTTTCCGCATTCTAAAATGTCCAAGCCCTTTGAGCCTAATTTTACAGGATTTTCTGCAAGTACCTTTTTCTGAACGATCGTCGCAGCGGCTCCGATGGGTAAACAAATCGGTCGAACACTCGCCGGTCGAAAATCCGCGTCGTTATCGATACGAATGAGGGCAATGTCATTTTTGAGATTGCTCCTCGAGTATCGGGGATGCGGGTGCGTGCTCTCGACCCCAAAGTCTTGGTATCTCTCGGCACACACGACTTCCAACCCGTCCTCGCCCTTGTCGCAATCCCGCTCTTTGCTTATGTCGTGATCCCCGACCCTTACGCCGGACAAGACGAGACCTGGAGGACGCGGAGTGGCGCGATAACAACGAGGATTTTTATAAGGATTGAACGCGCGAGACTCACCGGCGGGTAACTGGGAGACGCAATGAGCGGCCGTGAGGATGTATCTCTTGTTGATGACGCTTCCGCCGCAGCGGAACTCGTAAGTCGAACCGATTTTGTACGCGATCAGAGCCATCCATGGGTAATCGAAGACGCTAGTTTTGTTGCCGTTTAATATTTTCCCCTGTGTTATAGGACCGCAAAGCGCGTGCTCGAGGAGTCTGAGATTCGGGTGCGCAGTCACGTCCGGAGGCGATGGAGGGCTCGCCGAGTCCTCGTCATTGCTCGCACCGACCAACGGGCTTGTCGTGCCCGCTCGCTGTGCTCGGCAGAACGTTTTCGCACGATTAAATCACAAAATTCGCTCGGTGCTTCGCTCACACGAATAAAGATCAAATCGAACACGCATATACCTCGCTCTCGCAGCACACTTTTGGCGAATTACCATCGAAACCGCACTGCGAGGATCTCAGGAGTTCGAGAGCCTGCGGAGACAGGGGTCTGGGACCTCGGAGAACACTCATCAGGGCTGGACATTGTCTGATGTTGATGCACGTCCCGGATTGCTTCGAAGCTGTCGAGCAGTTTGCCTCTTCTGTGAAAAAAATCATAGATTCTGAAAAGAAAATCGAGGCATCTTTCAACCAATGTTTCGTAACGTCAACGGTGCATCTTAGCGTGAAAAACAACGGCTTCTTATCCGCTCGGAATTACTAGAGAATTTTCGATGCACAAACTGCAGGTGAGAATTGATTCACCGTGTTTATCGACTGCACGAAAAAATCACTTTTTCATTCCCCCTTAATAAAACATGCAAAATATTTCCTTAGGCTCACTACTGTCGTTGTTTTTATTACTCCGAGTTTCAAATACTCGATATTTGCTCACGTGAGTTTGATCCTGGGGAGTGGAGCACCGCGAGGATGACTAGACCGATCAACTTCATCGTCGGCGTAACGCTTCTCAGCATTGTGCACGAACTTGTATTTTTCCTCCCGTTCACTCGAGCATACGCACCTCTCGGATTCCTCGAATCGTTCTTTGCCCTGGACGAGAGCCTGCTTCGATATACGAGAGAGTAAACACTGGAATCCTCGAGAATATTTTTCAATCTGCTGTGACTTTGAGGATCTGAAGTTTCTTCGGTAAAGGTGTGAACATTTATGAAAGCCCAAGTCTGCGCGGAGAGGCGAGAGAGTCTTCTGAAAACCAGTTATCCGGCAGGTTTCTGCTCGTTTTTTTTTGTTTTCTAATTTGAGTTTAAACCGTATTGTTGTAGTTCGAACCACTTACATCCTTCTGGTCACAAAAGTTGCTCCGAACGAAAGAAATGCGTTGAAGACGAGAAAGAGGGAGGAGAGACAGGAGGAGGGAGAGAAAGAGATGAAAAAGCCAAGAGCGTTCATCTATGACGACGAATCGCTTATCACGCAACGAATAACTCATTAAAATGCGATGTGACACTCCGGGGAGCAACGATGCGGGAAAGATCTGCTGCCATCTGTGTCGCAGCCTTGACTGAGAACGCTCTTTCGTCTCTGGTTCGGAGAGACTGCTGCATTTTTGCATTTTATATCGAGAGAATAAAACGCATTAGCATAGCGGCGACATTGAATTCCGTAGCTGCGAACGAACGCGTCTACGCTACATCGATTGAATGAATTTTAAGCGGATTGAAAAACAGTGTTGTAAACATTCGCTAATTATTTTATTTTATTGTATTTATTTTTCGACCATTCGATCGTTTCGGGCAGATTCAGTTAACAGGGAAAATTGGGTCTAAAAATAAAAAAGCAGCGCAACGTATCTGTGGGAATGAAACTTCAAAATTAACATGTTTATTCATACACGATTGTGGAGTCATTTTTACAACTTTAATAGCCGATTAAGAAAATTATGAGATGGCGAAGTGCGTCGGTGCGCGCAAATAAGAGAATGTAGAAACGAAGGCCTCTTTAAATTACGGGAAATAATTAAAATGATTTGAAAAATTGTTTTCTTTTTTTTTCACGAGGAGTCGCGATTTAACGATACAGAATTATAAGTTGTATGTAAAACAAAAATGACGCGAGGAACGTACTTTTTTTAATCGCAGTCATATTCGACGATGGAAAATCTTCGTTGTGCTATTGTTCCTGCTTCGTGGGAAAATACTGATTTACGTTCCGTACTAGAAACATAAAGCATCATTTGATTTCTTAAAATCCATTAAGGTAGTTCATCCACGAAACGATTTTCTTAAGAAAGTCTTGAAATTTACTCAGTGTTTAAATGAGTAGTCGACTGACACGCATATCAAATTCTAAAGGGAAAAAATTCGAGACGATTGTCTTAAATAAAAATATATTACGTTTAAGATTGAACGAAACTGGTAATGAGCACTCGTATCAAGATTCGCTTATTTCGGCATTTCGTTTCTTCTTGGCTTGGCCCATTCCTGTCATAGCCTTCTGTCTTTTAATCAATACTTTTTTCTTGGTCCATTCTCCTTCGTTTTTTTCCTTTGCGAGTTCAGTCGGTGATAGGTCCCCGATTAATAAGTGGCTTGTAATTTCATTCGCCGTGAGATAAGTTGAAAAAATTTATTTGCAATTTCGAATTAATGACTGACATTAATTAAAAGTGATTATATCTTTAATTAGGGAGTAAAAATCGACCCAATTTATAAAATACGATTCTTCGGCTTTCCAATCGATTAATTCAACTCGATTTCCAATTTGAATGCCTCTCGCAGTGGTTTTTTTTTTCATTCACAAAATGAATTATAAAAAAAAACCAATCAATGGTAAAACAATCCGCGGTGAGAAGATTTTTCAGTCAACCCTAACGCAATTACTTCAAGATTCCTTACCGATATCGTAAAGACGCGCGAATGTTCACATAAACGGTTTCACACAAACAGACGTCACGAGCAATATACACCGATGCCGCGGGAAAGACCCAGCGGGACTCGGACTTTTTCAACTGTCAAGAAAGGCGATAACGGCTCGACGCCAAGTCTTAGAAGAAGAAACGAGCCCGTAAAAGAACACCGCGAATATGCCGGTTTTATGACGTCACAGACTTTTCAAACGGCTCTCACGGACAAACCAGTTCATTAAAAAATCTGAAAATTGGTCATCAATTTTTTTCGATTTTTCCCTTTCCATTGGTCCTTGTTGCGAGTCAATCCGTCCAGCCGATCCCGAGATTCTGTTAGCGTATTAAAATCCATCGTTTCGGGAACATTTTATTTCTCAGAGACAGAGGGCCGTGAGTTGAGCTTCTTTACTTTCGTACACGCTCACGAAATTCATGGCTTTTCTATTGAAATAATCGGAGACTCGATCGGAATGGAAAAATAATGAAATATTTTGATATTTATTGTGCGAAAAAATGTCCGATCATAAATAACTGCGTGACGGTCGGTGAGTCCGCTCGGTGCGCGGCCGGACTCGTATTCCAATTTTTAAGGAGGGTGGATCGCGACGATACAATGTTGCCATGGCTGAACCACGCTAAATACATTAAAAATTTCAAAATGATGAGAATTTCATAAAATTTGGTAAATGTATTCTTTAAAAATATATAAAATATACATTTTTTTAGATTTTTTACCACATAGCTCTCGAGTAATTCAACACTAAAGTTCACGTCTATAAGCAAAGAGTTTGCATACATCTCGTGCGCATAAGAAGTTCGATTTGACGCTCAATTATTCGATAACGATGTGGTAAAAAAATGTTGAAAAAAATTGTATTTGTATACTTGATGCCGAAGAATGTTATCACCAAATTTGATCAAATTCTGATTATTTTTATTTCGTGATCCACCCTCCTTAAGGAGTTTCGGTACAAAAGTCAAAATATTAAGAAATTGATCAAATTTGGTGATAATGTTCTTCAACATCAAGTGCGAAAACACAGATTTTTTCAAAATTTTCTTCTACTTAGTTATCGAGTAATTACGCATTAAAGCAGATTTCTTATGCCCGGAATGTATACCTATATATATGGAAACGCTATGCTTATACACGTAAACTTTAGTGATCAATTACTCGATAACTGTGTAGAAGAAAAATCTTAAAAAATTTGTATTGTCAAATTTGGCACTAAAGAATATGTTCACCAAATTTTATAAAATTCTAAACTTTTTGAAATTTTTTATGTTTTTAGCATGGTTTAGCATGGCAACATTGTATCGCCTGTACCGAAACTCCTTAAGGAGGGTGGCTAGGGACGATACAATGTTGCCATGCTAAACCATGTAAAATACATTAAAAATTTCAAAATGATAAGAATTTAATAAAATTTGGTGAACATATTCTTTAGAGTTAAATTTGACAATACAAATTTTTTAAGATTTTTCTTCCGTACAGGTATCGAGTAATTGATCACTAAAGTTCACGTGTATAAGCATAGCGTTATACATTCCGGGCATAAGAAATCTGCTTTAATGCGTAATTACTCGATAACTAAGCAGAAGAAAATTTTGAAAAAAATTGTGTCTTCGCACTCGATGTTGATATCACCAAATTTGATCAATTTCTTATCAATTTGACGAACGTAGCCACCCTCCTTAACGCGCTTACACTCGAATGTTTGTTGAAAGATGCGCGATCGGGGCACCACAACTTGTGTAGAAAAAAAAATCGAGGCAAAGTACAAATATATTCTGTCCGTGAGAGATTACAATACTGTAATAAAATTTTCCAAATTATGTATTAATTTCTCGTGAGCCTTCGTTGCTAACTACGATAACTTCGGTCACAACCTCGTCGGCCCAGCGGACACGTGCTCCCAGCAAGATAAATTTCGTATAACTGTGATTATTGTTTCGAATGATCGAATCCCAATGCCACGAAACCACGTGACGTTGAAGGCCAATAAATTGAAGGAAAAAAATATTTGTAATTTTCCAAATTTCGGCAAACGGATCGTGGAGCAAAAAATAGTAGAATCGGACAAGTTTCTTCGTCGCTCGTTCCGTTGGACCGTGCTTGAGCGTAAAATTCGATTCCATCGTTTTACGTTGCATTGCTCCGGCGTGAACTTTCTAATCAACCGATGATACGAGCTCGAGTCTCCGTGACCCGATGCTCCAAGAAACGATGACGATGGATCGCGTTATAGAAATATATTTTCGAAATATCTTAGTTCGTTGAAAATATAATGAAAGCGGCGAGGACGCTTACTTTTCGTTTTTCGAGGTAAATTTCAAGACCTCACTTTAGCGAGGATCCAGGGAAGGTAGTCAGCAACTTTGACGTAAACACCGGGCCAATGTCGCGTCCCACAAGGCTCTGGTCCGAACGAGATGATTCCGACGACCGTCCATTTCCTCTTTCCGTCCGGTGCTCTCTCGAGCGACATGAGAGGACCGCCGGAATCACCGCGACAAGAATCCTTCCGAGTCTCACCGCCGACGCACAATTGCTCCTCTCGCAAATGAATCCCAACTTCTTTGTACTTTTGCGAGCACGCCGATTTGTTGGCCAGCGACATGGAGAGCTTCAATTTCACGTTGGATTGTGTTCTACTTTCAGTTTTTCCCCAACCCGCGATCCACAATTTTCGAGCCAGATTCCCACTCGACGGCAAGCAAATTGGCTTTACGTAGTCCGTGAACCGCACGTGCTGCGCCAACCTCAGCAACGCCACGTCGTGCTGCCTGTCAACGCTCTTCGGTACGTACGACTCGTGCACAATTTTTTCTTCGACAGCCACGCTCACCGGAGCCTCCGAACAAACTTCGCTCCCGTCGTTGTCATCCGACACGCAATCGAGGTCTCTCGAAATGTCATACTCACCGAGACGCACGTTACTCAGGGACCAGGATTTCGGTAAAGCTTCGCTGTCCGCGCAGTGAGCGGCGGTCAGTACGTAGCGCGAAGACACGACTACGCCCCCGCAGCCCGTTCGTTTACCCCGCGCTAAAAAGGGCAAAGTTATGTACGAGCTTAAGGTAGATTGACGGCTAGGTGTGGCTTGTGAAAATTAAGGTTCGGCGGCCCCTTGCTGTGCGAACGTTATTCGTTGTGAAATATCTTCCAAAAATCTTTCAAATTATCGTTAATGATCGGTAAAAAATACTTGGTTACGATATTTTAGTAAAATTTCATAATTCCTCGTGATTTGGGAATTTTTATATTTTTTCTTTGTGTTAGCCCCGCTGGAATTCCCCGCAGAAGCTTTTGAAGCTCTCACACTCAAAATCTCATACGATTTTAATTAGAATAATTTTTTTTCACAAAAATTAGACGGTAGATGATGCTTTTTTTAAGTTTTTTCTTCGGAAGATACTCAACAGTGTGTTTTTTCAAATCAAAATCGTATAAGAACCGTTCTCGAGTTATTTTCGATACACATTTTTTGTTTGACGATTGCCGAACTTTTGGAATATCCGAAAAACTATACGGTAGAAGTACCTTTACTTTTTCAAATCGATTCGTTACAATTTTCTGCGCGACATAATATTTTTTTCAAAATTTTCGTAAGAAATCGGGTTTTGCCGGTTAACAACCTTAAAATCGATAGGGTATTTTGGAGCATGTAAGAAAATATGTAAAAATGCATGTTTGTGATAGATTTCGTAAAAAGTTAACGAGAAACGTCAATATTCAGTCATGAAAATGCAATGTAAATTTTATCACTCAATTTTTAAAATCCTCTTTTTTCATCTGTCATTCAAATTTGTCTGAAACGCCATCCGCCATATCGGATTCCAACGTGACGTCACTCCGATAGTAAACGACCTAGAGATTTTTATCGCGCGCTCTGTTTTATTTTGAAATTTTACAAGTTATCATCTGCACGTTTGTGGACTTTTATCGTTTATTTTATTAAAATCTCATCATGGAAGAGGGTTTTGTGAAAGCAGAAAGTTCAAATCTGCCAATGGCAAATACGTTGAGGGTAGCGACGAATCCACAATTTTCGTGGCGTTCTCACACTTGTATTATTGCATTCAGGCACGAGACACCAATGATATTCGTTAAAACTAATTATTTTCACAAATCTCGTTGCTTGGTCTTTCGCAATCGTATTGTTTACCAACGGAGTGGCCTCACAAACCAAAAGAACGCGGCGTTTCCTCGCGAAAATTGAAAATTATAAATAAAAAATAGTTTTTAAGACACTTTTCGGTCTTACAAAATTGAAAAAAAAATTCTGCGCGCACTTCGGTAGCATTTCCAGCCAGAACTTCAACGAATCTTTGCTTATAATATATTTTTGAAGCGGGAGAGCGTACTCACGGGAATCATATTCGAGGAGAGCCATCCAAGGGAACTCGTCCAAATCGGTGATTTCTCCACCAACGATTCTCTTGGACACGTCGCTACCGCAGTCACTCGGTAGAATAGAATTATTGCGGGAAGACAAAACTGCTGGATTTTCTTCTACGCTTCTTCCATTTCGAAGGAGGTCGCTATCGATCGGGCAACAAACTTTAACACCGTTGAGGTCACCGGTGCTCGGAAGGCATTGCGAGGCTACCAAAAAGCGGGCCGATCCTTTGGACAAGGGACGAGCCTTTTGAAGATCCCGAAGCGATTGGCATCGAGCAAGCAATACACAAATTCCTTGTAACCCACTCGGAGTAGTGCAATCGCTGACGGATCGACGGCTCCAATTCTCGTTCTCTAGAAAGACCAAAATATTTTCGTACAACCCTGAATTGTAAAAAATTGATGATAGTTAAGGCACTACTGGATTTATCGGCCCAGCCGATTTGTATCTGATCGGAATTTCCGTACTTCGTGACGCAATAAAAATCTGAAAAAGTTCAGCAACATTTGCCGAAAGTTATGAACTACAACTATCGATAATAATATTGCCCAAAAGTTATTAATAAATTGTTTAAATACATAATTTTTTTAACAATTTTACAGTAAACCCTTGTTTTTTTTTACGAATCGAATGTGCGCATTTTTCTGAATGCTTATGATTTTTTTCAGAATTTTCGTGGATTTTTGAAATTCTCTTGTTCAAATTTTTTAAGTGGCTCTATGTGTACATTTTTGATGCAGTAACATTGAGACTTTTCAAAACTCATGGTAAATATGTCTTCTAAAACATCCAAAGTTCAAATTTTAAAGAATTTTTTTCAAAATTTTTTCAAGAAATTTGAAAAATGCACGAAAATTCTAAAAAAATTTATGAGCATTCGGAAAAATACACACATTTGATTCGTAAAAAAAACAATAGGTCACCGCAAAATTATTGCATAATTAATTGTTTAAACAATTTGTTATTAACTTTTGGGCAATATTATTATTGATAATAATATCCAGATTGAATGGAGTGTGGGCAAAAAAAATCCATCGGCATAGTTATAATACTAGAAATTAAGGTATCACTTTCACGAACCCGAATATTTAAAATAACTGATTTAAAATAAGAGTTAAGTACAAGTAAAGTAAAGATTGGTGAAATTTCAGGTCAGGTTATCGGACATTTAGTGAAGAGTTAAAACTTAAAAAATCTTTAAATTTATACATTAATTCATGTACTGCAGAATAACTCTACATTCCTGATACAAACTGTCTCGCAGATAGAAGAAAATATAAGGAATCCATAGCGACGCGATAAAAATACAGAAATTAACGATGCAAGTTGGAAAAATGGCAAAAGCACGATCTTGTTCGCGACATAAATTTTTCCAAAGCTCGAGCACCGTACTATTTTTCCACAATTAATATTATTGTGAATTCTCCCATGGGGTGCGGTGTTAAAAACTCAAAATTGTAAATAAAGTCATTCAAAATTTTGCCCCGCAAGAGGCCCGCTCGGTTAGTCGATAGATCTCTTAGAGTAAAGTTCGTTGAATAAAATATATTATATAATTGCTCTGCTCAAGCTTTGCGTCATTTATTTCGAAACGTGCTTCCATGAAGCAACGATAATAAACGAATATCGTCGTGGATATTACGGAAGTATGTGACCACGTCGTTTGGAGTGGGCCCGGAAAAACTTTTCCAGAAAACGAAAAAAAAGGAATGCTTTCAAAATTATTTAAAAAATGTTCCAAAATAAAAGAGTTTCGGGGAAAAAATGAAAATAGAAAAAAAGGAGGAATTTTGAAGTTCCAATTGTTGCATCGAATTGGAATTGCAGTGAAATAATGAAAAATTTTCACCACCTTTTGAAGGATACCTAACTGTAGAAATTTTTCGAAAATTCCACAATAATTAGTTGGTCCGAGTTTCTCGAGCTTCCCAAAAGCAGGCCATTCCCTTATCACGTACCCCGCTCGGCCCCGATTTTTCCTACGTTCATTCAATGTCACGAATCAATGAAGAGAGGGAAAAAGCTAGAAATGTTGAAATGATTCTCTCCGGCATGTAATCCAAACACTCGCGCGATTATTAAGCATTTATCACACATTGTGAAATCGTAGTTACACGAACTTGCTGAAAGATGAAAAAGACGTTGCCCGAAAGATTGCTATAGACGGAGGAGATAACTCGTACCGATTATTTTTTCGGTCATAAGTTCAAAATACTCACGCGCTCGTGCTGCAGCGACCGTCACAACGGTTAGTGCGATAAAAAAAGCTCGGGGTATCGCGAACTTTGCCATAATGCGATTAATTCTTGATTCAGTCCATAAGCGAATTATCTCCGGCGCAGAAAAACCCACGGAGGGAATAATCGAGAAGAGAGAAGTTTAATCCCTGCGATACTGTCGTCGAGGGGACCGTCGAAAAACTGAGTATTCTTACGACGATCCGGTACAGTAATATAGCCAGTAATCTTAATCGGGCTCAAATCCCCTTCGAGGCTTCCCCTTCTTGATCCATCGTGCTTGAAAATCATCATTCGGAACTAATTGCATTTCGTTCATCGATGTTCCATCGATCAATTATAATTTTGAATCTCTCGCTAGGTTGACTCTCCGAAACCAACGCAGTGGAGCAGGACAAAGCGAATTGCTTGCAAATTCTCACAGATTCGAGCTTTTCCTTATTAATTCGATTTTTTAAGCTAATAATTAAGTTTTTTTGGTATCTCTACGAGCACGCGGAGAGACTTTTATACGAATATTTCGGATGAATTTGCTAGAAAAAATTAAAAAAATTGCTCTTTTGTAGCAGCGCTTTTCTATATCGCCATTCTATTACATTTCACCAAAGTGCATAGTAATTTTGATGCCGAAAGCAGTTCTCTCAAATTTTACTATGTGTACGACAGGCAAAATTTAGGTCTGCGACATTCTTACATCGAACATCGATGCATCGATATCCGAATGTCACTCGTGTCTTTGCATGGCGAAATTTAAAAAATTGGTGAATTGAACTGGACAAATTGCTTGAAATTTTACCATGTGCAAATGGTTAATTTTCATGTTTATACTCGCAACGCCTCGTATAATTGGCGGGCGCATGAATTTTGCTATGTTATTGAGCAAAATTCAATGCTGTAAATGGGAAAATACGAGACTATGCAATTATTCGTATAGCACAGAGAAACGACTGCTGTGTTATCTCCTAAATTTTCAACAAATCATTTCATTATTTACTATGTTTTTTATCAGAATTCCTTCGGTGTTGATTTTTGATATAGTACAGCGCGTTATTTACTATGAACCGTGGTAATGGTTCCCCAAAATTTTGCATTATTTGACACACTCTGTAGCGATTATTATTATAACATCGATGCGGTCCGACGTTACTATAAAAACATAGTAATTTTTGGTATAAAAGTCTCTCCGTGAGGAAATAGTCGAACTTTTTGGACGGAGGATCGAGCGTGGTGACGAAAAATTTCCAAAAAATCTGCTTGGAAGAGGCGTTTCAGCCTGGTTCGTGGGACCGCTGAACTGGAGCGTTGGCGATGAAAAATGTGAAACGAGCAAGTTTCAGGCGTTTCGGACGAACGACCCTCGGGCCACGAGTCATTCTCAACCTCGAACTTCCTCGCGATCCTTTGTACAAACACCGAGCCAACCCGGACCGAATGAGAGGACCGCCCGAGTCACCTTTTGACAAGTGTGTCTCTGCCGCTTTGACCCCCGATTTATCGACTGAGGAAGCTCGACTTTCAATTCCGTGTTGGATGAGCCGCCCCGACCCGCGATCACGGTCTTTGGGCCAAGTTGGGAATTGTGGTGGACGTTTCTGCCACGAGTCATGAACGATTATTTCTGCGATAGGGATCGTCACCGCGGAGCAGAGTAGCGCAAAACTCGCTCCCGCGAAAAGCGATTTTTTATTTATTTGCCATTTCGCTGCTCATTCACTGATTATCCGCGATTCGATTCCGGATGAAGAATCTCAGTTATTTAAAAAACCCGATGAAGAGAGCAATCGATGTGAATCCGTTTCTTGACCTCGTTGTGACGCGGCGCAAACCTCACGAAAATGCAGAGTATTTGTCCAATCGTATTCGCAGTCAAAGTCAACGTGTCTCCTGCTCCCCCTCCGGCTTGTATTTCTCTCGAAAACCGTTAAAAAGTATCTCCCGCATTTGTCTTAATTGTACGTACACTTTTGCAACCTTTCGAAATTAATTGTCCCTGTTTTTTTATCCTTAAAAGAGAAATGCTGCGGACACGATACCACGAATTTCTGGCGAACGTCGTCGCTACTTCGTTGAGATTAGTTTTCCGTGAGTTACGATGCTGGCATCTCCGTTCTTCTTTGGATATCAAGCATTTTTGTATCCAATGATAAAAGACTTACGTCGACACCGCAAACCCGCGGGGGAGGATTCGATATCGAATTTTGTAAAGCCCCCCCCCCCTCGAACGAGCGATCGAAGAATCCTTTTAAATCTGTTGGCACACGGAGGCCGAATATTCTCATCGGAAATTTCGAACGTCATCAGAAGCCAGTACAATGACGGATATTTGCGCAAAAAAGTGCTCACGCATATGGACCGTTACGGGTCCACTGATAAATGGGTTTTACCTACGTACAGAACTGAAAAACAAGCTGCCAGTATAAATAACAAAAATTTGAGAGTCGCCGTTGAAAAACTTGATTGGCCGAACATTATTAATGAATTTTTCAAATCATAACAAGAAACATAACTTCGGGTTGAAAAAGTTCATCGAGATTTCCAGCGAAGAACGTTTTCATGAGTTTTTTTTGAAACAATCGCCCAAAGCTCCTACTGTCAACCTGACGTCGAAAAAGAAATGGTTTTGCAGAACTTTCAATTAGACTCGAGGAGTGGCCTCGATTCGTGTCCATCCATGGTTCTTTCGATTTTTTACCTGCGAGAGAAAAAAGTCATGGGAATTGCAATTTGCACCTGGACTTTTAAAAACTTTTCATTTCACCCACGAACGTATGGAATTGATGTTGCAACGAGACTTTTGAGGAGTGAAAATTTCTTAGTGATCGATCACGATCATTAAAACAATGGAAAAATGAAGTTTTGTTATTGTAAAGTGACCGAATTGAAGAAATGGATTTTGAAGTTCTAGACCCTTGAAATTTTCGCGTGTGCAGTGTGCTGTCTCCGAGTTAAACACGATTGAACGAGAGTAAAATAGTTTTGGATCAAACTGCAGATTCATCCTCTCCGAAAGCGTCGCAGTTTGCTGTTGAATCAACAATTTTTTTCTCAGCGTACTCTCACGTGTATTTCCACCGAACACTGCCGAACCGCAGACCGTCGTCTCGTCCCAAAGACTCTGACTCTCGCTCGAGGCCTCGCCAAAGAGTTTGAATTCGTTACAAAAGAAGGGACAAAAAGTAGTAGAAAAATTGGAGGAGAGAAAGAGAGAGAAGGTGGGTGGCTGAAAGGAGAATAAAAGATGGGAACAAAGGCACGAATGCAGTGTGTATAAATGTAAATGTATAAATATAGACATATTCGTACATTCGTATATTTCCAGATCGTATCCTTACTCGTACAAACGAGGAAAAAAAGGGTTTTTCAACAGAACGTTTGCTTGACGTTTTGCTGTCGCGTTGAGAAATGTTCATTCGAGCCAGCGACGAATGAAAGGTTCGAGTCAACCGGATTTTCGGTCGGTTAACCATTTCCACTTTCTTCCCCCGCGATGATTGTCGAAGCATCGAAAATTCGAAGCATGAATTCCCGACGAGGTATTGCTTGAAAACGAGGCGAATAAGGCTCGGAATTTCCGGTGTTTGACGGTGGTGCGAAGAAGGGAAGAAGGACTCGAGTCTCAGGCTCGAACGTTGGAGAGTATCCAAGGAACGTAGTCGACGATTTTGGTGTAAACACCCGGCCAATTCTGCATGCCGCAGGGCGTCGGTCCGAACGAGACGATTCCAACAACGGTCCATTTCCTGCTGCCGCCGGGTGTTCTGTCGAAGGACATGAGAGGGCCGCCGGAGTCGCCGCGACAGGAGTCCTTGCCCCTTTGACCGCCGGCGCACAGCTGGCTGCGGCCCAAGTTAACTCCGGCGTTTCTGTACCTTTCGGCGCACGCGGACGGGTCGGCCGGGCTGATGCCGAGCTTCAGCTTGACGCTGGACTCGCTCTTGGTCTCGGTTTTCCCCCATCCGGCGACCCACAACTTTTGGGCCAGGTCGCTGCCCGCCGGCAAGCAAATTGGCTGGATGTAACTCGTGAACTGAACGTTCTCAGCCAACCTGAGCAGGGCCACGTCGTTCTGCTGGTCCCGAGCGTTCGGTCGGTACGACTCGTGAACTATCGCCTCTGCGATGCGGACCGTCACCGTCGGCTCGGCGCAGACCTCGCTTCCGTCTCCGTCCGGCACGCAGTCACGATCCGTCGAAGTGTCGTACTCGCCGAGCCGTACGGCGTTCAGGGACCATGATTTCGGCAGGCCCGCGCCCTTTATGCAGTGAGCCGCGGTCAAGACGTAACGGGATGTTATGAGAACACCTCCGCAGGCCGTCGTTTTCCCGTTTGCTGAAATATAAACGATCGTTCACTCTCCGGATTCGTCGTGGATTCAAACGCAATCGCGAGCGGCTTCGCGCTTTCCGCTGCCTATTTAAATGCCTTAAAATGATACGTACGTTTGTCGTATTCGAGTAAAACCATCCAGGGGAACTCGGTCAAATCGGTGACTTCTCCGCCGACGATTCTCTGCGACAAATCGCTGCCGCAGTCCGCTGGCAAATTAGGATTATCGAGCGAATTTGTGTTACCGTTTCCTTCATTGCCCGTGCTCCTCGAATCGTCCTCGGTTATTAAGCAACAAACTTTAGGGTCGCGGCTATTGGTGCTGACGCCGCACTGCGACTCTCTCAGAAATCGAATCGATTCCCCGCTCAGGGGACGAGTCGTTAGGATATTCAACAGCGGCTCACACTGCCGAATCGCTACGCATCTTCCAGGCAACCCGCTCGGAGTATTGCAATCGCTATTGGACTGAGTGCCGAAGTTGCCGTTCTCTGTGAAAATCGATATAAAAAAACAACGAATTTAGCACGAGCGACTCTCCATTTCGGTACCACGGAAACGATAAATTCTTTTTTTTTCTCCTTCGTACAAAACCTGCTCCTACGGAGCTCGACATTTTGAGATGTACGCTTGAATTTAAGGCAGTTCGGCCGCTCCATGACTAGTCGAGTAAGCGACTGCTTTACGTTGATTTAATTCAAGTCTAAATTATTAATAAAATTAATAAACACTTACATTGAGCATATTTTTATCACGATTATGTAATAAAATGCTTTACAGACGTTATAAAAGACGAAATTTATACTTCGAGTTGACTAGTTAATGACTGAGTGTGACACTTCGAATGCACATAACATAGGGAACATTTTTATTGTGGGAAAGAAAGTTTACGTCGGAAAAAGCGAAACTACTAGACGAATCGAAGCGCGGGAGTCAGTCGCGAAAAAGAAATTTGATGAAATTTCCGCGATTTCCGAATTTGCCCGAAGTTCAATCAGCTGTTACCAGCAGTCCAACGTGGTCACTGACATCCGCTTTCGACGCGTCAAAAACTCAAGTTTTTTCATGCTTTCTTTCTTAAAAGCCCCGTAAGGTAATGTTTTCTTTTGCAGAAACGGAATCTGTGATGAATTTTCTTGACGATCGAAACTTTTCTGAAGCTCGAACACCGTACAACTTTTTCACCATTGATAATTATTGTGAGCTCTCCCGTAAGGTACCGTGTTAAAGACTCTGAATTGCGAATTAAATAATTGAACATTTTGCCCCATAAGAGGCCCCGGAATTGTGCGCATCGTTAACAGGGGACGTTAAACTTTCATTTACCACAAAAAAAGTTTACCTTCGCCGTACTTAATCGAACGGCCGAACTTTTTTGCTTTTTCGATGATCAAAGAAACGATTAAAATTTATTCTCCCATCTGTAACTTATTTGCTGAGATTCATAAATTTTTAATAGAACGATAATTTTCGTAGTAACATCGTCAAGCAAAATGTGACAAGAGCCATTCTCTGTTTGTATGTTTGTGTCGTCGTTATTACTCGTCGACCTCAAACAAGTGTTTTTCTTTTTCCATTCCCAAGTTATTTTCACCGGTAACAAGGCTTTCTCGAGACAGCATTGATATCTAAAAACATAATATTTCCTTATTCTCGTTTTCGGCTCTTTAAAGTTGGGAGGATCTTATTTCATTGGAATTAAATTATCGCGCGGCAAGTGTGCTTGCCATAAGGGCTTGCTTAAAAAATGCGCTGTGGATTTTTAGCGTATTTCTAAATTGCAATCTTCAATTTGGAGTTTTTTCGATTTCCATTAGATTCGCGTGAACTTCCTTAATTGTGTTGCGACACGAAAATGCGTGTGCGATCGTTTTTATTTAATATCATAAATAAAGAAAGTCGAGACGCGTTTTAATGATTTGGGGAGCAAAACATTTGTCTCGTAACGTTATCCGAGTTGATGCATCAAAGATTCAATACCCGTAGCCCACGTGACAAGTGAAAACACCTTGAGAATCATTTTTCATCCAAAGTCAATAATCATCGCATATTTTTCAATCGTACTCGTTGCCATGCTTTTTTATATATACACGCTCGTAAATCACTTCTTGTTTGATCGATCGCGATGCAACGTAAACAAAGAGCAAGAAGAAAAATACAATGATGATTGATTGTGCGAAGAGGGGACGGAAACTTTTGAGATCCGTGCTCTTTGCCGGGAATCCTTCGAATCGTATGAAAGCTCGATTCGGCGCGGCGCAGCGTGTCTGCCAAGTGCGCAATGACTCATTCGAGCGGCGCATGCCCAAGTAGATCGCTCGGGAAACCCAAAAATGAACGCGTCACCGGTCCATGGCCTCGCGCTTGATTCATTTTTTTGGGGAATTTTATTGTTCATATTCTTTATGGCGATTCATCATTTTTTAAGTTAACTCAAGTTTCTCGGAATTTCACGATTATCGTCACGTTTTTTCCGTTCATACGACGCGTAAGTCAGTCGTTTTTGCTCTAAATATGATCACGACGAGATTAAAGCCCTTTTATTTTAATCGGTCAAACTGTCGCGAAGAATCTCAATTTCGAAAATTTCAAGTCGACTGATTCGTACTCTTAAACGAACAAAATAGTTTTGGATTAAGCTGCAGATTCACTCTCCCCGAAAACATTGCAGTTAAATGAAGAAAACTCTTCCAATAATATCAATCGTTGTTTAATCGACTATTTTTTTTTCTCAGCGTACGTTAAGGTAACTGCTGTACTGCGTGCTAGTCAAACGAGTGCTTAATTTTCAAGACGCTTTTAGAGCAAGTTTAATGTACCGATTAAACGTATTTTTAGTGAATTTCTATTGCAGCACATCTTATTGACATGTAAAAATATAAAAAACGATCATTTTGCAAAACCATGAAGTGATGAATGCAAGTCTTCGCGACGACCCATTTTCACTGGTATTTTTCAAAGAATTATCTGCATTTTTCGACCGATTTTGTTGCACCACGTCTCATTTTGTTCCTCAACTGA
Organism: Venturia canescens; assembly: GCF_019457755.1. NCBI lineage: Eukaryota > Metazoa > Arthropoda > Insecta > Hymenoptera > Ichneumonidae > Venturia > Venturia canescens. Next base: position 22,899,014 of record NC_057424.1, on the reverse strand, counting down.
TTTTCTACAAATCCAACGTGTAATTTTTCTTCAACGTTATCGTTTCACTTCAACGTCATCGAATTGTTCAGTAAGAAACTTTTTCATCAATAATTTCTGGAGGAATAAATTTTTTTTAATCTGCGTGGTGAATTTGCTTTTATCGCAGTTGATAGTTTTGTACAACTATTTAAAAAAAAATTTCCAACCTAATAAAATGTGCCTTAATGCGTGTCTACTAATAATACGTTTAATCAGTGCGTTAAACTCCGTTTAAAAGCGTTTTGAAAATTCAGCACTCATTTGACTAGCCTGCAGTGCAGTAATTACCTTAAAAATCGGTGTGACAGTAACCATTGATTCTTTTCCGTATTTAACGAGGCTCAGGCCACCTTAATGGTGAAGAAATTTCGCTAAAATTTAACTACGATTTTAAATGTAAGTTTCTCGTGATATTTTGAATTTTTTTTACCCCCTGCACATCGAATGTTACGACGATAAGTTAGGGCAGTAAAAAGCAACTAAACTTTCTACCAGTCCCACAAACAGCTACCGGAAGTATCGTTTGTCCGGTTTTTCATCAAAGTTCCCGAGTTTCCTTTTCAGTCTTTTTTAACGCCGATCCGCCGAGTCGCATTTCATTCGAATACACTAAATTTATATTTTTGAGTTGGGTGGGGTTCAATATGTCGAATAACTGAATTGTAGAACGGTCGATATTTCGAAATTTTAAAAGTTGTGATATCAGTTTGGAGAAAAATAAGTAATTCGAAATTCTTATTCTCGATCGACTATTCAGCAGATTGCGTGTTTAATTAAAAATTCCTTCTTTCAATTCGTATTTACCCGAAAATATATATTTCAATAGTTTTCATTTCGAATGCAATTTTAACAGACCATCCGAATGTCAAAAGTTCATATTTTCGAATTCAAAATGGAGAGTAATTGTTTTATAGACAGACCAGAATATAGAGTAGGAAAAAATCGAAAGTGAATTTTTCGAGCCTATAAAACTTAGATATGCAGAATAGCGATAGCTCGAAAAGGCGAAAGTCAAAATGGCGATGTTTAAAATTGGAGATCACCGGTCTGAATAAGCGAGTGAGTGAGGCGCGTGTATTTGGAGATCCGCTGCATTTCTTTATTTTGATCGATCGACTTTCTAACGTTTCGCTATTTTGACTGTTCGACTTTTTGGTGTTTCATTATTTCAACCTCAGTAATATTTGGTCTTTCGTTATTATATTTTCAAAATTGTGAATTTTCACAGTATCGCTGACCGTAGTAATTTATGAATCGAAAGAGTGATAGTCGAATTTTTGAAAAATCGATATTTTAGTCATCGTCCTATGGGCGATTGTTACATTCTATTTTCGATGTAAACGTGCTTCGAACCTTTCAGTTTCTGCTTTATTTATTTTAGGCATTCAAAGCTCTAGTCGAATCTGTCTGTCTTCATATTATCATTCGAAGTTTATAAACTCGAGATTTTAGCTGTTCGAAATTTTAGTCATTCCAACATTTGATCCCCACCCTTTTGAGTTTGTGATTTCGTCACACTCGTTCCCGGGCTATCGAACAAAAATTGATTTCCCAAACGAGGAGCGCCAATGGCTTTTTCGGTTGTTTGATTCGATGCAAATTACACCGTTCAAAAAACTTTGTGAGGACGATAAAAAATTATTAAAAATACGAATATTTCGACGAATAGCGAGTTTGAATTCGAGTCAAAGCAGACAGTGTTTGAGCCCAGACTCGATGTCAAATAGCTACTGCGTTTGTTAGCCCAACTTCAAAGTGATACGAGGAAAAGAACGTGTGAGAAACGACGCGGACGAGTTTTTGCCTCGTCCACAAAATTATTTGTACTTCGAATTTATATATTCGAAAAAATGTCAATTTATTTAGTAACGTTTTTGTAAGAACTCACGTGCTTCGACTGCGGCGATTAAAACGAGAACGAGGAGAGCAAAGGAGCCTCGTTGAAGCGCGCACCTTGCCATGGTGCGATTTATTCGGAAATCAAATTAATCCGGAATAATAAGCTGTCGCGCGATCACGCCTTCTTGTCCCACGGAAGGAACGCGATCTTGTTACAACTCTTGTCTACGTTCTCGTTATCGAGACGAGGCAGAGCCCGCAAGAATTGAGGATCTACTGATGATGAGGGAGTGTGGCAAGTGCCAAGAGAGTCGTAACCGAAGCCAGGGTCAACTGGTGCCTTCCCCCTCCTCCTCGTCCTCTTACCGGGAAGCCACTCACGAGTCATTAGTTCTTTTTTTCTCGGAGCTCTTGGTCGAATAGTAATTTTGTAGATTCTGGACTTCCCGCGGGTCGCTCCGGTCCGAATGGACCACTTGGAAGGGAGAGAGATTAAAAGTTTGAGTAAATTCGAACGTCCTCTCTGGATTCTCCTCCTCTTCGTTAAGGAGTTTCGGTACAGGCGATACAATGTTGCCATGCTAAACCATGCTAAAAACATAAAGAATTTCAAAAAGTTCAGAATTTTATAAAATTTGGTGAACATAGTCTTTAGTGCCAAATTTGACAATACAAATTTTTTAAGATTTTTCTTCTACAGTTATCGAGTAATTGATCATTAAAGTTCACGTGTATAAGCATAGCGTTTCCAGGTATACATTCCGGGCATAAGAAATCTGCTTTAATGCGTAATTACTCGATAACTAAATAGAAGAAAATTTTTTTTAAATTTGTATTTTCGCACTTGATATTGAAGAACATTATCGCCAAATTTGATCAATTTATTAATATTTAGACTTCTGTACCGAAACTCCTTAATATTACACACTTTAAATATTAATCTCAGAGTTATTTATTCGAAATTGTAAATACATTTTTTCAAATTATCTTTTGGCGAATGAAATTACAAGCCATTATTATTGATAGGGGATCCATCGCTGACGCAACCCGAAATTTCACTCGTCCCTGGCGAAAATACTAAAGTTTTTTATGTCAAAAATCGCATTAGAGAGCGCGGAAATGGATGAAGAAAAAAGGGTTAATACAAGACAGGAATGGGCTAAGGCCGAGGAGAAACTGAATTTGCTGAAATAAGCAAATGTGAGGTCATACGAGCCCTCATTACCAATTCCGTTCAATCTTTAACGTAACATATTTTTATTACTAGCGAGACAATCGTCTCGGATTTTTTTCCAGACCTTCGTTGTATACTTCATTGTTATTGTGTACTTTATCATAAACTTCGTAAAAAGCGTTCATTCGTGATATGGAAAAATAAACGATTTTCTACCCTATGCATTTTTCTTCATATATTTAAACACGTTTATCTCAATAACCGGTAAGACGAACCCTTCAAATTTAAAAATGCACGAAAATGAGCGAAATAACTTTATTTTCAAGTTTTTTTTAAGTTATAATTTTTTAATTCTTTAAAAATTTTTTTTTAATTAAATTAAATTAAATTCATCAATTATTTTTCTTCTAAATTATTCTTCTAAATTCTAAATTCCAAATAAAAAAAGCATCTACTAAATAATAAAAATGAAATTGATTAATTAATTGAAACTGAATAATTAAAATTAAAAAAAAAAAAAAAAACACTTTTTAAATATTTATAACTCAAGTTATAAATGTTCTTGCGTTTGTACTTTTCCTTGCGCGCTCGAAACACAGAGCTATCAAAGAATTGCCCAATTATTGTCGCAACCTATTTTCTTCCCGAATTTTAGTGGCCCCTTTAGATAAATAAAACTCGTCAACTTCAACTTGCTCTTGTTTAGAAATTTTTATTACGAATTTACGAATAAATATCTCTGACTTGAACGATGTCAATAGACGGTTTGAGTTTCAGTCTTTGCATCAAAGCTGTTCGTGCATGGTAGAATATATTTTATGCGCATATATAGCTGCTTTATCTCCTTTGAACTCTGTAATCTGAATTTTGATAAAATCTTTTTTGCTTCGGTTAGATTATGGTGGCAAAGTTGGGGCTGCGTTTATTAAAATTCGTTAGTTTCTCAAAGCGATTGATTGGAGAAATGAATATGAATAAACATCGCGAACGATCGTTTTGTAGACGTGGGAGGGGACCGGGACGGGACGGGATACTTAAAAAATTGTGGAAATTATGTTCTCTTCGTTATTGCTGTTTGGTAGATTTTTATAGAAAAATGATGAGAAGGAATGTTTTCAAGATTTTCAAAGAAAACATTCAAAAAGGAAGAAAAAGAAGAATTTTTGAAAAATAATGAGAATCAGAAAGAAGGAGAATTTTGGAGCCATTCGCATTTTTTTGCGTCTGCTTTTTAAGAGACAGTCAAGGTGCATTGGATCGAAATTGCAGTAAAACAAAAAAATTCACCAATTTTCGAGGGGTACCCCACTGTGCCTCGAGAAGAATTATTTTTTTTTCAAAAATTGCAAAAATTTTCTTTTCGTGTCTGAGAGAGTAAGCAATGGACGAAGATTCTCAAACTTCTGAAATGTTTCCAAGGTAGATGGGTGATGGCAACGTGATGTTTGCACCAACTATATTTTTCGAAAATTTCAAAAGACGAAATTTTACAATAATAATTTTATTATTTTAGAAATATAATCAGTAGAGAATCTACGTTTTTATACAATTTCATTATTAAAAAAAAACGTTTGAAGAGTTCACTTTGACTAGCGTGGTGCAACGGTTGCCGCTGTTGTTGATGTCACGCTGGTCACGCTGTCATTTTGTTTACAAATTTTATAGGTTACGAAGTGAGTCTACTGTCCGAAATAGTATTGCAGTGGAGAATTATGAAAAAAATGAACGACAAAAAAGTTTACCGGGATAAAAATTGTCGATTTGTAGAAACTGACAAAAAAAACGTGGCGAAGCAAACAAACGACAAAATATATGACCAAATTTTATAAAGGTCGAAAATTGACGTCACATTCGAACATTATTGAATGCAGCGTTGCCAAGTACGTTACCAGTCCATTTGCCGTATAATATCTGAATGATTTCTCATCAAATATTTTTTATAAACAATGTACTTGTCCCGAGACTCAACCGAGTCTCTTGATATTTCAGCCAATTTCTCAACGGTAAGGTTCAAAAACTAAAATACGTTTGTTGAATATCCACAAACTACAACGATCGATTTTTTTTTGCAAATCTTGGATATAACTGTAATGAAAAACTTTTCATGTGTGTACGACTTTCATGTGTCGAATGATACAAGTCAATATATTCAATAAAATTTGCTGCTATAAATTACATGGTGTAACTATATATAGCTTCATTTTTGCCTACAAAAAATATATTATCGCGGGTATAATCTTGAATAGCGAATATTCACCCATCTATACCTTCTATGGATACACTGGAAAAACATTTTATTGCAAAAGTAGAATTGTAGTGCAAAACCGCGAATTCATATCATTTGACAACTACAAACGCATATTATTTTGAAGATATATCTCAAAATGGAACTATAATGGGAAATTTAATGGATCAACCTCTCGTCAATGAGTTCGTGTGTTGCATTCCAATTATATTTGATTATGCATCGACGCCGAGCAAAGAATTATAAATCGTGGAGCGTGGAGCCGCCTCGTCCGCTACACGTTGAATGGAAGTGTTTTTTTTTCGTGTTCTGAACCCACGAGCCCACGACGAACAAAATAAAAAAAATAAATCGAAAAAAAATTAAAACACGTAGACGCGTTCAGGGGGTCGTTGTTTGTACTAAAAATGGAAAATATGTACCATTTAATGGTAGTGTTTTAGCGTTTGTAGCACAATAAATATAGCGAACTCCTTGAACGCGTCGTGAACGCGTCTGATAGCGAACATGTGTCGGTAAAATTTTTATCGCTGTTTCTCCCGCATATTTTGGTGTCTGGTCCTCGCTCGTCGGAGTGTTTTTTCATGTTTATGGTACCCTCCAGGGTGAGTTCTTCAAAATATTTGTTTATCGATAAGATTTAGTAAACGTTACAAGTGAATTTATCAATCTCGTCAAAATTTATACTTTTTTGTAGTGGAACTTCATCAACTTTATATAGGTTATACCATTATTCGGTGGGTGGGCAAACATTCGAAATATCACGAACTATATTACAACTACATTTTTTTTCAATCTTTCCATAATATCGATAATTCTTTCATTTTCTCTTCTTCGATTCTTCTTTCATCTTGCATGGTTACATTTTGAGTATTAGACAAAAAGAACTTGGCCGTTGCACCTTGACGAAGCTCAAGATTTTTTTTTTCCATCACTCAAGGTATATCATGGATGTTTTAAAAAGACATATACATAGCTCGCTGCCATGCTTTCTCAGAAGTAAATGTAGACTGTGTTTCATTTTGCCGAATGAGTATTGACAGTACCTGAAGAAATGAGAGATCGTGTTGAGTTTTAACTTATGTATAAATATTTTATGGTGATCTTACGCTGTGACAATATTGTTCATTTATAAAAATATTGGTAGTATTCAGAATCACCATGACCGAGGACATTCCGGCACGCTTCAAGCGCATGGGTGCTAGATTTTTCAAAAATCCGCCGCAACCTTACATGTGCATAAGAGATACATTGGTGGTGTGTAAAATTTTTAATATCTAACAGAATTATTGGTAATCGTTTGATCGATAGAAGCTTTTTTTTTCATTCCACCATTCAGGGCTCGACGGATCCGTGTTACGTGAATGTACTCTCTTGGGACAAAGTGGCATTCAGCGTTTCTGCCAATAATGTATCGCTGTACGGCGGCATGAAATTGTGCCCATCGAGAATAGAGAAAAAAGATGTTCCTGTTTTTGCAGTGATGGCGCATCCCGAAGTACTCAAGCAGCATGGCAAAAATACGCATAATCCAATGGTAAAATACAGATGGCATGGAAAACGTCAACGCAGCGCATACCCTATCAATTTTGAATACTTGATTGGACAATATATAAAAATCTTGAATTAAATGCAAAAACACGGAGATATTGAAATTCCTCTGACTTACAAAGTAAAAACAGATAATCCCCAATCATTTAAACCCAATAAAAAAGACTGTATCAACCAAGGTTTCAATATCTATTCTGCATTTGTATATGAAAGAGGTATTGAAATTATGACCGATCAATTTCAAGACAAGAAATATTAATATCCGATTAAAACTTTCAGGAACGAACATGGTTGATCGATGTACTTCTGGACTTTGTTGAGGCCATGAACAAGGGTATTGTGTTCAGTCGGTGTTATCGAGTATTAGTGGATCGTGATATAACCGGAGAACTGAAAGAGATATGGATGGCGGTGCAAGCGGATAGAGCCAAAAATCAGCAGGGAACGAGCAGCGATGGTACTAGAACAATCGTACCGCAGTATTCTCTGTATCAAACACAGGACCAAGCGCAACAACATTTATTATTGCCTCGACAACAGTATCAGCAAGGGCAAAAACATCCTCAAGAAAAACAACCGACCCAACCGCTTAGAATATATTCAGGCCCTCATTGGAATGACAATAATCATCAAATCATCGTCGATGACCAGAGATCGAATTTTCGTTATGGACCGCAATTTCAGAATCGTCCAAGAGTCGTGCCCCATTCAACGCCAAATAAATATCCTCCCGGTCTATTGCAAAATAATTACTACGAATCTAATGGACGCGTCGTTCCACTGAATACTCATATTCAACAGCAACAACAACCACGGCAGCAGGCATATGGTCATGAAGAGCACACACGCCAGACGCCTCAGTATTTCGTGGCTCCGTCCACTTATTATCATCCGGACACGAACAATGCTTTACGCTCCGCTACCTGGAAAATGGTCGATGGAAGATATTTATTCAGTAACAAATAGATGTTTCTGTGTACAGGCCAATGTCTGTATTCATCAAAAGAAGTGGCCCTCTTATTTTTCGGACATCTGAGAACTCGTCTATTGATTGAAAAAGTGCACGTGCTCATAGATTTACGAACAAAAATTGTGATAATTTAGGTAAAGAAACGAAAAGACGGTTGTGAGCGATAAGTGTGCTACTGAAGTGTGAGAATACGCATTTACAAACTTTTTCGTCATTTGGTCATCTGAAATGCTGTACCGCTGCGAAGTTGCCCTTATATCGGCAATAACTTATCCGATTTCATTTCACAAACTCATGCTATTCTATGACATGGCTTCAAAATTATCGCATCGAAGCTTACGTCGTTAGCATGACCTTGTTTAATTTATTTTTTTTAAATTGCGCCTAATCTCGTCATAGATTAAAGCTGCAAGCAGCTTGGGTCTCTAAAGTCGTTGCAGAGATTTAATTTAATAGAAAACTGCTCATATTTTAAGTTACAGCTTCCAACGATGCAAAGCGAAATTGCATCATTTTTTTCATAGGTAGGACAAAAATGATCGCTCTGCGTTCCAGCTCTTAACGACCTCGCATTTGCAGAATGCAACGAAAAAAAATTGCGCCATATTCGAGGAGAACAAAACTCCGACTATTTCACTGAGGGAATTTACGTTGCATCCTTACGATCCAAACGCTATTGAGCTTTATTAATTTTATTATATTTTATCAATTCAATTTTCCGGGGCTCTCGCACCTAATTGGAAACTCCTTGAAATTAAAAAAAAAAAAACGAGGAGAGGCGAACTCGAGGACAAGAATTGCGCGTATTTTACTGTATGCGTGTTTGTACAATTGCAAGGGAATCGGGGAAGACGAACGACGAAACAAAAAGCTTATCCGAGCGTGCAGTCGGGCTGTGAAAACGATTACGAAACTCCGTACACTTGAAAAGCGAAAAGTGCGGGGAGAAATTTTCGAGAGGCTGTAGCTAAACGATAACTGTAAAATTCATTTATAGTTTCTTTCGTTTTCGAACGACTTTTTCTCCCCAAAGGAGAAGCAAGAGAAGAGAGAAAATCGAAGATTCAACGACTTGTTTGTTACTTCAGACACAGTTGGGAAATGTTCATTTTTTAAAACAATTGTACTAAGGTGTTGATACGCATTTTTTATTTTTTGTTCGACAGGATTGAAAAATCGGCGTAGCGAATTGTAAATCTTGTTGAACCGTTGAAAATTTTTTGTTATCCTTCGAAAAAATATTTCATCTTCCTTGCCAAATATTATTTTGCGTTTGGCGAATGTTTGTATGCGATTGAAATTTATTGTTCGTGTGCGAATGGGAGAAAAAAAATCGTGGGATCCGAACTTTTTATATTATCGAACTTCCCAAGACCGCTTTTTATGTTTGAGGTTTATTTGCTTCTATCTTGCTGCAGTGTTGGCGCAGAGAATTTGAAACGAACGAAAGAGTACGCCGGTCTACTTTAAATAGATTTTAATAAAATTTCATACCCAAGTCTTTCGCTTTTGTCAACATTCTCTTTGAACCTTTCAAAGCGATTCTCTACCAAATCGACGAAATTAATTCTTCCAGCCGCGACCATTTCTAATTTCATTTCCAAGTTTTCTTCCAACTTCTAATTCTTTCGTTTTCTTCTTATTAACATCGAGTTATTTTTCAAAATTTCGAATACAACTCTCGCGAGACGAAACAAGAAAAGTTTCGGTGATTTGAACGAGAAGAAAGGAGATCGCGTGTAACCTTTGACCGAATGCATGCGATTCAGAGTGACACTCGCGCCTCTTTTTCCCAGGTCCAAGTAACTCTGCACTTTTCTTTTCAATCGCGCAAAATGACTCGGCGAAATGAAAATTCGGAGCGAGACACGCTCGCATACGATTAATACAGTTATGAGATGGCGGCTCGGAGGAACGAGGATAAAATATAGTGAACACGGATGGCAGCTCGAACTCTCGCCGCATCGTACTTTCACCTCCACCCGAGCAAGCTCTATGGTAGTTGAACCACACTGGCAACCGAACAGTGGCAACTTGGTTTGTGAACTTTCCTTGACGTTTTCTTCAACTGTGATCTCGTTATTCGTTTTTTTATTTTTATTTTTAATTCTTCTGCTTTCGCGATAGTGCACGAGCTCGCGTACGTCGAAAATTTAATGGGATAAAAAGTGTTGTTGCTAAATGAACAGCAACGTTTTAATGTGGAGGCGATAAATCCACGTAACACCTTAACAAAAGTCTGAAAGGTGCGCTTCAAATGCACGCCGCTTCAAACATCGTTGTAACGACGTTCGTTCAATGTTGCTTTGAGCACGAATCCTCGCACCGTCGAACGATACGCGAGACGTTTTAAAATGTTGAAACAATTGCTCAATCACATTCTCCGACTGTTGCGTGCCGATGGAGCAGCTATTTTTTCTTCAAACAGAAACACAAAACTGGCTTTGTGTTCGATAGTTTTTTATTACCTGTCAAAATATTGCCTTTGATCCTCGTTGACATTGACGACATTGCTCATGATTCAAACATGCAAGAACAATATGCAGAATGAATCAAGATGCCTCGAAATAAGAACGAAAAATTGAGTCCGTCACAATTCGTTGGAAACTTTTCGTTTAATTTTCAGTAATAAATTGTCAATTGGATAAAACTAAATTCAACTCTGATATTTTGGTTCGGCATTTTTCAAGAAGGAACTCATCAGCTTCACGTTGAGTGAGGTTATGTAAAAACGAGTTTGATTGTTTTTATCCAAGTTATCTAGGTTATGTAAACCCTGCTTGCTTTGTTTACACGGAACTAACCCCCAAAAATACGGGTGAAATTTATGCAAAATATTGAAAAATGGCGGAATGAAACGACCTCCAATTTTGTACACACGTTCTTTAGAGTTCAAACTGTGGAATAGTGCTTTGTTTTTCTAACCTGTGGCCATTATTTATTTGTTTTTGAGCGTGGAAAGATGGGGTCTCGGGATGAGTTATTTTCTATGCGCAGGTGCGTTAAGTATTCGAAGTTTGGCAATGATTTACTAAGAAATGACTGAATGAAAATCCGAAAAGTTGAACTAAGCTATCGCCATTTTTCTCAAGCCGATGTGTCTCCTAAGTATTCGCGTTTCGACCGAATCGGCTGGCGAGCTCAATCCCACGTGAGAAACACGATGAAGCGTCGAATGAAGCGAAACGAGAAGTGAGTGAGGAGAGATTAAGCGAGTTTCCACTGTACGCATGTGAAATAGTAATTCTCGAGCGAAATTGAAGAGAGTGCACGCGCCAAAACGGGTCGTGGTGGACGGTTGCACGTTGCGGGAGCTCCATCAAACCGCGAATGTTGTTTAACGACCGAGGAAGAGAGTAAGGCTTTCCCCCCCGCTCACCTTTCGAGCAAACACAAAATAAACTCACACATTGTGGCTCTCTTGCATGCGCCTCGTCGCGACGACAGTGTCCTTTCGTTCGTAACCCCGGAATTGCCGCAGTTTCGATCTCACTAATCTTGCATCTGTGCGAACACCGGTCGGAACGGAAAATAAATAAAAACGGAATACAAATAATAATGCTCGGGGGAGAAGTGACTTGACGAATGTCTCTGCGGAAATGAAGTTCGGTAAACATGACGTCGCGAATCGTCCTATCGACGAAAAAAAAAAACAAAAAAAAAACAAAGCGCGCGCTCTCGTCGCATGGATTTTCAATTATAGACGTGTCGAATTATCCGATTAATCCGAGAGAAAGTGAACGAGAATATTATTTTGTTGCGCCTGCAGTACAATCGTACGGTCATGTTCTTCGATTGCTCGCTCACGCAACGAATCTTCGAACTGCAAACATTTCAAACCTTTTTTTATTTACCTCAATCGAATATTAGTATTTATTTGGAATATTCAGTTAATTTTGACGTCACGGTGAATTTTACGGCGCTGCACTGTTACAATTTCCGTACGAATGTTTATGCTACGATGCGGCCTGTTTCCCCGTCCTTTTTATGTGCTCGGCCCTCCGTTCAAGTGTGCAGATCACCGTTTCAGTGTGCCACGAAATTCGGAAGCGAGTGATCGACACCTGCGTCAAAGCGGAGACTTTTATCGCGTAAAATTCACTAAACTTTTCGTAAATTGTTGTTATACGTACCGTAAATTTCACTATCCCCAATATTTACTATCATAAAACTGAAAATTCCACAAAATATTGAAAATTTAAGAGTGCGTTACTGGAATAAATATTCCTCGTTAACTTGTCCCCCCCCAGTCAAAAATGTTCCGTGTACGAGAGCTCGCGAGTTCGTGGATGCAGCGCGTCCCCCCTGGTCCTCTGGACACTCGCTCTAAAAGTTGGCTCGTTTAAAATCTACTCTGCGATCGACGCATCGAAATTCTGTGTCCTCTATTGAAAGAATTATTCCCAACTTTCTCGAGGCCCCTCCGCGCCGTGACGCGCTGTTAAAGATTACGAAAAATCGTGAAATCGGCGTGTTTGGAGATGGAAAAAAATGTTCACGATAAACGAGACGTGCGATGGCTCCAGGGGATTAACGCGAAACGTCAAGAAGTGAAGTTTCATCATCGCTGCCTACGTGGCTCGAACAAATCGGGACCGCATCGCCCAGCACATTCGAGTATTGATACGATATTGTGCAGTCCCACGATCATGTAATTTGTGCACTTCCTATGATGAAATTTTTTTTCCTGTGACGTTGAGAAAAGGACTAAAACGCAGTTGCACAAATTTGAGAATGAACTTGAACGATTCGTGTAAATAAAAGTCACAAAAATAAGGTAGAATAAAAAAATAAAATAAACCTTACAGTCGTAGCGATGTGAAGGAAATAAAAATAAATATAAAAGTAGAAATTTGTGATAATACGAGTTTATAATATCAGAGGACCAAGACACGGAATATTGGAGAAACAGTAAGTAGTTTAAGGAGGGACGATGCTGAAGTTTGCAACGTTCGAGTCCAACGAAATTAACGAAAATAACGTTTGCAATTTACCAATGATTTTTTTCACGAATCGTTGCTGTAGACTGAAGAATTACGAATTGCAGATTAGACAGGTATCAGTATTGAAGAATTACTGGAATTGTTGGAGAGTTTTTTCATATCATTTCGTTGAACTCCAACCTTGCAAACTTCAGTCTCATTATTTATTGCAAATATTTACCTGGCGAAATATTTAACTGAGGTTTTTACCTCAGTTACTTTATGAAAAATGAAAAATCATCACATTTTGATTTTAGAGTGACTCGATGATTTTTGAGTTTTTGATGCAGAGCACATAAAAGTAAAGATGAACGGGAAAATTAAATAAAATTTTAAAAATTCCGTCACAGAGATGACGTTGAAGTTTGCAACGTTGGAGTCCAACGAAATGATCTGAAAGACCCTCCAATAATTCCAGTAAATCTGCAATTTCGTTACCTGCCGAATATGCAATTGGTAGTTTTTCAACTTGCACCGATACTTCGTAAAATAAAAAATTCGTTAATCACAAATATTTTTTTCCTTCATTTCGTTGGACTCCAACGTTACGAACTTCAGCGTCGTTCACAAAGTCGAAATACCAGCGAACAAACCCTTCGTATTTCAAACTTATTCTCCTCGTCGCGCAACCGCAAAAGAAATCCGAAAACCCCCTGAAAATTCGGCCCCACCCGGAAAGACCCCCAAAACCTCTTCTGTAGTAAAAATCACAGAACGGTAGAACCGAGAGAGCAAAGATTTCGAAAATAGACAGCACAGGCGCAGAGGCAGCGGGGCATTAGCACGCGGTAGGAGGAGAAGTTTCTCAAGCGGGATAATGACGCGGCGCGGGATACCTTTCTCCGCGAGATATCGCGGCGTTATAGCCTGAGAAAATCGGGCGGTGGGGCATCCGGATTGCCCTTCCTTCGGATCTTTCGCGCAGCGAGTACGGGGCGAGGTATAGAAGAGGAAAGAAAAATGTGTGCGTTGCTTTTACGGTCTGTAGTCGGATGATATTCTCTTCAGTAACATATAAGTATTCGCTCGGACCGTTCACCAGGATGTCGAGAGACGAAAGAGCGAAGCTTCCCACTCGTTCGCGTTTCCCCAGCACAGATATCAGCGAGCGGATTCCTTTTTATTACACTTCCTTTTTTTTCTCGCTTCGTTATAATCGTTGTCATCGGGAGACGGCCCTCGTGCTTTCACTTCCATCCGAGTTCCAATGCGACGCTTAACGGAGACGATCGAGACGACGAATTAGTGCGATCGCTCATCTTCTGTTTTTTCCTCCCAACCGCTCGCGTTTTCCTCCCGGCGTTTTTATCCGCCAACTCTTATATCAGGCCTCCGCGACGCTCGCATCTCGCCAATGCGACGAAAACATTCTCGCGAGTGAGTGCGACCCGATTTCGAATACTCCCCTCTGGGATTCCGCCGCCTCGTCGGAGCCTCGAATGCACAGAGTTCCTTGGGAATGGAGCTCCTCGACGAACCCGCCGAGATGAGACGCTGCGACCTCGAACGCTCCGATCGACTCCGGGAATCGGGTGAGATCTACGAGCCTAAAAAACCCTTTTTTCATCCGTTCTTTGCTTGCTCAAACTCTCGATTTGCACAGCCGTACCGCGGCTCGAGATTAGTCGAAGAAACGCAATTAGCGACTCCTCGCGAAAAAATTAAGCCGAAAGGTAGGAGCGAGCTACCGCGGACGGTACCAAAGTTAGCGAGACTCGGGAAATCAATTGACGCGTCAAATGGCGTGGAGATGTTGGATAAACACACTGAGGAAAAAAGGTCATTGGAACAACGGAGCGTGGCATTGCGGGGTGCCAATGAAACGAGCGATCGTCGCAATCTCCAACGTTATCGAACGAGTGGAATTGTTTTCGATCAAACTGCAAATTCATTCGCTCCGAAAAAATTACAGTTAAGGAGGCTGGATAGCGACGATACAGTGTTGCCATGCTAAACCGTGTTAAATACATGAAAAATTTCAAAATTATAAGAATTTCATAAAATTTGGTCAACATATTCTTTAGTGACAAATATGACAGTACAATTTTTTTAAGATTTTTCTTCTGTACAGTTATCGAGTATAAGAAATCTGCTTCAATTACTCGATAACTAAGCAGAAGAAAATTTTGAAAAAAATTGTGTGTATTCGCACTTGATGTTGAAGAACATCATCACCAAATTAATTCTTGGAGCAACGTCAATTGGTGGTGAATCAACAATTTTTTTTCTCAGTGTATCATTAAGGAGTTTCGGCACAGAAGTCTAAATATAAGTAAATTGATCAAATTTCGTGATAATGTTCTTCAACATCAAGTGCGAAAATAGGAATTTTTTCAAAATTTTCTTCTACCTAGTTGTCGAGTAATTACGCATTAAAACAGATTTCTTATGCCCGGAATATATGCGACGCTGAAGTTTCCAACGTTGGAGTTCAACGAAATGAACGAAAAAAACGTTTTTAATTCACCAATTTTTTATTTCACGAATCGTTGGTGCAGCTTGCGAAACTACGAATCGCAAATTTCGCAGGGAACAAAATAGTAGGAATTACTGGAATTATTGGAGAGTTTTTTTCGATCATTTCGTTGGACTCCAACGTTGGAAACTTCAGCGTCATGGAATATATATGGAAACGCTACGCTTATACACGTGAACTTTAGTGATCAATTACTCGATAACAGTGTAGAAGAAAAATCTTAAAAAAATTGTATTGTCAAATTTGGCACTAAAGAATATGTTCACCAAATTTTATAAAATTCTGAACTTTTTGATATTTTTTATGCTTTTAGCATGGTTTAGCATTGTATCGTCTGTACCGAAATTCCTTAATTGCAATTACGCTACTAAAAGGTTTCCGAAAAAAAATGATTGCGAACGCGAATGACATTGCTGAAGTTTGCAACGTTGGAGTCTAACGAAATAAAGGAAAAAAAACATTTTTAATTCGCCAAATTTTTTATTTCCCGAAGTATCAGTGCAGGTTGAGAAACTACGAATTGAAAATTCGACAGGAAACGAAATTGAAGAATTACTGGAATTTTTGGAGAATTTTTTTAGATCATTTCGTTGGACTCCAACGATGCAAACTTCAACCTCATCGCGAATGGCAAATTCTCTGCTCTCCCGTTTTGGTATTGAGGCTAGTGTTTTTGGCGATCGCAGTCTCGGGGCTCGGTCAACACGAGGGAACACGTTTTCACATTTCGTAGAAATTCTGATTAAGGAGACTGATGGTAAAAATGGAATTAAAGGAGGCGAGCAGTCGACGAAAGTGCGAGTACACGGCTCACCGTTACTAGCAATGGCCACAACTGCGCACCAGTGGCCTCGACTCACTTCGGTGTTCGCGCTCGGGTGCACTTTGCACGCGATTCACCGGAAGAGCGCATGAATTACGGGGGATTGTCTCCGCGGTGGGTAACTTTATTGTGATTGTTCAGACTCCTTAAATGTTGGCTATAAAGGAGAATTTTATTCGTGCACTTTCCTCGACGAATTTGGAGGAGCTAAACATCCAAAGATTTCGCCGATGGAGGAACGGACGAGTTGACTGTTTTTAAGAGCGTCGCGCGTCGCGAGTTCATTGGCTATTCGGCGTACGTTCGAGTATGCAGGTTTTGTTAAACGACGAAACATCGTGTTAAGTTGATTGCACCTGGCTCTGGATGTCGAATTTGTACGCGTGCTTAATGGCAATGCGATTCGACGCATGTTCTTCTACTCCTGAATTGAATTCGTGTTTTCCAACGATGTACAGGGTGAGACGGCGACTCGATTTATTCACAACGAATGTTGAAGTTACTAAGATTCGGAAGGGCGAATATTTCCAATGGGAAATCCGTGTCTCGTGGACGATCAATGAAAATCGGTTAGAAACGAGACGAAGATGTTTTTAAAACTTCGATGTTGCGTGACAAACTCTTCTCACTAAAGAATTTTCATTCGGTTATGGAATTTCATTTTTTTTCATTTTTTTTTTGCACATTTCACAAAGTGTTGCTGGGATTCTTTGAAACTGAAAAATTCTAGCTCATCGCGACTCGGCATTTTTGGCTATCGAACAAAACAATTCGACTCCATCGACGAACCGGATGAACGGTCGCCCATGAGCGAACATAAACGATAAACTCCCTTAAGATGATGGATCAGTCGGTAATCACAACCGTGAGTGCGAGAGAGATAGATGCAAATTTTGAAAAGGAAATTTTTCCACATCGTTCGTCTGTTCGAAAAAATAAAAATTTCATCGGATTTTTGCGATCGTGCTGCGTACGATGACATTTTTATTATTTTAATCGGACGGACGATTTCAAAGAGTTTCAATTTCAAAAATTCGAGGTGTGATTACCGACTGATCCATCATCTTAAGGGGTGGCTACCCTAATTAGCCGGGCAAAAAATACTATTTTCGCGAATTTTTTGACAGGTTTAAATTACAAAAATGGATATAAAAAGTGTTGGGCCTGAAAAATACACAAACATTTTTTTTTTTTATATTCATTTTACTCGGTTTTCGTACAGAAAAGTGGCGGAGAAAAGAGATTCAAAAAAGATGGATGTGCGCTGTTGACGAAACCTCTGGAACGGATGATCCGAAAAAAATGGTTTTAGATTCAGTACGGCTACAGCGCGTATCATGGGATTTTTGATTTTTTCAAAAATCACAAAATCGCGGCCATCTTTCCAAAAACTACGAAAAAGCACGTTTTCTTCATCGTTTTTTGCAGATAAAAAATAGTTGCACTAAAAATTTCAAAATTCGTATGATCGCGCTACAGCTTCAGTCACAAAGAACACGTGCTAAAATTTTGGTAAGGATCGGTTCAATGGTTTCGGAGATTTGATCGACGAGTCGTCGAAGAACGCAATTTTGAGAAAAACGCTTTTGAACAAAGGCAGGTATCAGCAGGCTCGGACAGCCCAGTAAAGGTCGCTCAAAAGTACACTTGGACTGCTCAGATCTTTATAAAGTTTTATACTAACATACTTTCAAATATGCATACTTTCGAAAAATGCGATAAACAAAATAGATTTTTTGAAAATTCTAATTAGGCTAGACTCCTTAAGCTTCTTTAAAATGATTAGAAAAACAAATGAGTAAATCGAGGATCTCTCAACAAGAGTTGAAGTTATTTTGCAGAAAAGATGCATTTTTTCACGACGCTGAAGTTTACAACGTTGGAGTCCAACGAAATGAAGGAAAAAAACATTTGACATTGACAGATTTTTTAATTTCACAAAGTATCGATGCTAGTTGAAAAACTACGAATTGCCAATTCGACAGGGAACGAAATTGAAGAATTACTGGAATTATTGGAGGGTTTTTTAAAATCATTTCGTTGGACTCCAACGTTGCAAACTTCAGTGTCATATTTTTTCTTCCGAAACAAGATAAAAGTAATAAAAGTAAAGAAAACACCGAATACAAAATTCAACCGTCTCCCCTCTTCTATTTTTTCACGTATAATCGTCTCGATGAAAACCGAGACGATTATAAGTGAACGAAAAATTTTCGACGACGATCGATCCACCGAAGATTGCCCTTTGAAAAATATCACAATCTCGATGTTGCTGAGAAATCGTCCGTTTTGCGACACGCACAAGTTGGCAATAAAAAACGAAGAGAAAAACTGGCGGTTCGCGAGAAACGCGCACTAGCTGCACTCATTTCATTCGATAAAATTGTCAGTGTTTCAAAAACATTGACACTTTTGTCCCGTAATTACAGTAATTAATAGCGCAGCATGTACGTCCCTCTCATTTTACTCTTCACTTGAAAATACATTTGCAGTTTCGTTAAGGTATTACTTTCACGAATCCGAATATTCTACAAATAACTGATTTTTCATTACACAAGTAAAAGCGCATGCGAATTGATTGGCGAAATTTCAGGTCAGGCTATCGAACATTCGATGAAGAATTAAAAGTTGAAAAATCGTAAAATTTATAAGGAAGCTTACGGAGATTCCGTCATCAATAAATTTCTATTCGATAATTCTTATACTAAATTATTCTAAATTCCTGATACAAACTCTATGACAGAAAAAAATGTCAGGAATCCATGGCGACGATAAAAATAAAGGGTTACCGAATCCTTAAAAAATATGTTAACAATGGAAGTTGAAAGAATGGCAGAAGCTTTTCCCCCAAAAATACGATCATGCGAAAGAAAGATCTTGAAATTTTAAAAGAACATCATTTTCTGACACAAAATTATGAAATTAGGAAAATTTCGAGGGTCCAGCGCAGATGATTTTTCGGTCTCTTCCGTTGAAAAAATATGATTCGAGCGCTATCGTAATAACGTTTGGTCCGCAGTGTAACTCGATAGCAGCGTTCGACGTTCTCTTCGTTGGTAACTTTTTCAAAATCTCCGACATTCGAGAGAAGCTGCATTACCGTTTGATCGGGTTCTCATGTGTCAGGGACGCCGAGTCTGTTGAAGGTTCGATGTCGACAATCGTTCTATTTTAATCGCGCATGAGGCATCGTCGTGTACGTTTTGTATTGAGAAAACTCAAGCTGATTTGATCCATGCATTGCGTCATTTAGATTTTCAAATATTTCTCGGTATTGTTGGGCTTCGATTGTTGAAATAAAATATGCAGTTTTGTTTCGAAACTGGCAAAAATGAATGCTGAATTTATCGAGATTTTAGATAAACTTCAAAGCTCTGATTGCGTTGCTTTTTTTGTTGTTGTCGATTGTTGGAAATCAGTGGAGGAGGCGACCGAACGGAAGCTGCGACTGCTGCTGAGAGAGGCTCGCGATCTGCCCGCAGCGGAAGAATCCGACTTTTTGGAAACGAAGCTTCCCAGTTACTACGATCCGCTCAAATTCCAATTGGGTCAGCGAGTCTTCGACTCGAACGTGTTCACGATGATGATCGGAAAGCTCGCGGGTCTTTTGACTCTGCTCGCGGTCCCGTCGATCCTCGCGATTCTCAAATTCACGAAACAGAGTGGCACACCGTGCACCGCATTTCGAAGATACGCCTCGACGATCCTGCACACTTGTGTCTGGTACAAAAATTCCCCGGAGCAACGCGTCGAGTAAGTTGACGGGGGGAGGGCAACAAAATCTTAAGGTAGTTCATACACGAAACGATTTTATTAAGAAAGTCTTGAAATTTACAGAGTTTAAATGTCCATCGACACGCATATCAAATTTTCAAGGGTTCGAATTATCGGTTTTATTTAAGGAAGTTGAGGCTGTACAGTCATTTCTTTTTACCCAAAAGTTATGACCTGTACCTTTCAAAAGTTAGCCCAGTTTACAGTTTGGCAATGTTGCATACACTCTAAAGAAAAGTTGGGAAAAAAAGACGAAAAACTGATGAAAGCTCAGTCGAAAACACGAACGGTGACGATCCTAGCCCCAAAAAACTGCACGCGAAATAGATTATCATTAATATAATCTCAGCAAATCTCCTAATAAATCTGAAAAAATTGACATTATTCAGCAAGCCTTGCTCATGTTGCCCAAAAAATTTCATATTTTTAGCATCATTTTTAACGGAGATATCACTGAATGTGTCTTTACTTGGCCCAAATTGTTATTGATTTTTCTCAGCGATGCTCCTAAACTGTCTGAAAATTTAACTGATTTTTTTTTACACTTCACTCTATAAGATGCACTCGGTTTAAAAGCGATGACATCATTTTCGTTCTAATGCCTCAACTTCCTTAAATAAACGTGGAAATATTTTTAAAATACACAGGGTTACAGGGACTGTGCGTAAAAAGTCGTTTATCTTTCCACATAACGAATGAACGCCTCTTACAAAGTTCATGAAAAACTACACAACAACAACGAATTGTATAACGAAGGTTCGGCAAAAAATTCGAGACGATTGTCTTACTAGTAATAAAAATACATTGCGTTAAAGATCGAACGAAATTGGTAACGAGCACTCGTGTAATTTCACATTTGTTTATTTCGGCGTTTCGTTTCCTCTTGGCTCGGCCCATTCCTGTCATAGCCTTCTGTCATTTTATTAACGACGCTGAAGTTTGCAACGTTGGAGTTGAACGAAAGAAAAAAAGATTTATAATTCATTATTTTTTTATTTCACGAGTTATCGATGTGGCTTGAAAAATGAAGAATTGGAAATTCGGCAGGGAAGAAAATTGGAGATTTACTGGAATTATTTGAGAGTTTTTTTAGATCATTTCGTTGGACTCCAACGTTGCAAACTTCAGCGTCATTTTTATTAATACTTTTTTCTTCATCCATTTCCCTTTGAGCTCTCTAATGTGATTTTTACATAAAAAACTATAGTCCTTTCACCAGGGGCGAGTGAAATTTTGGGTTCTATCGGTGACGGATCTCCGATTAATTAATTAATGGCTTGTAATTTCATTCGCCAAGATAAAAGTTGAAAAAATTGATTTTGGCGAATGAATTAATAACTCTGACATTAATTTAAAGTTATTATTATATCCTTAATTAGGGAGTAAAAATCGAGCGAATTTAGACACCCATAAAATACGATGCTTAACGAGCAGCGAATATCTTTTCCCGCTTGTTTTTTATTTTTCTCATTCTCGCCACGGGGTCTCGAAAACGTTTCTCGGTAATCTCTGAATAACCCGGGGCCGGTATAGATCCTCGGTCATTGGCTTGGCGATGCGGAAAAAAACGACGAGCTTCAGTTTCCTCATCGATTTGTGCACGCTCCTTCGTTGACTTTGTTGATTTTAAAGATTTTTCGAGCGCGTTCTCGGAGCATTTTCTTTCGCACAACTCTTCCATGCTCATTCCTCAAAAAATTCTCGTTCGAAAGCTCATTTAAACAGAATTTAACGCTCGATCTCTCGTACCAGGTTCTTCGAGTCTTTGAAGAATGTTCGAAAGAAGCATTGCATCGCTTCGCGGCGAAGCTTCGAGGCAGGAGTAGGTAAAATAACGCAGCTCGACATGGCCCTCACGCAATTTGGTTTCATGGGCTTTCCTCTCCTCTGCGACAAGCGCCTCGGAATCGTCACTACCGAGGAAGAGTTGGAAGGGCTCATCCACTTCTGGCGCGTCATCGGACGGATGCTCGGAATCGAAGAGCGGTAAATATCGCTTTTTCATAATATTGAGGAGTCAAAAAAGTTTTTACTTCAACAGCAAATCCAACTTCGATATGGGGACGAATATTTTCATCGCTGCCCCAGTCGCCCTACTCTCAAATTTACAAAATCAAATGACTCTGAAGCTTGCAACGTCGGAGTCCAGCGAAACGATGCAAAAAAAACTCTCGAATAAATTCATGAAATCTCCCATTTTCTTTCCTGCCGAATTCGCAATTCACAATTTTTTAAATTCGTTTAAGATTCGTTGGCAAAGAATCGCTCAAATGATTAACGACGAAATACAAATCAGGAGCCGAACAAATACAACCGGTAAATTTATTGAAAGATATTGGATTATGGAAGCAGGTTTCGAAATAAATGGCACAAAGTTTAAGCAGAGCAGTTATATATTTTATTCAATGAACTTTACTCTAAGAGATCTATCGATTAACTGAGCCTTGCAGTGGTCGAAAAAGTGACTCTGACTCTAACGACAGAGGGCCTCGTGTCGACCTCTTCCTTGATCTGTATATTCGTTTTATAAACAAACTTATAGGACTGCGAGCACGCTCTCATGTGTATTGTTTAATATTAAGTTTTATTACTATGCTGATGGATTATTTTTGCTCATATTTCAATAAAAGAAAATAAATGTTTTTAAAAAGCTAGCTACAACCCATTTGCATACGTTGATTCGCGCTGACAATTCTCCCCGCAAAATAAAAGGTAAAAGGCTCATCGAACGCGAGACGTGACGATTTAACCTCCATGCAGTACCTCTACTCATGGCGTTCTTACGAATTTCAGAGTCAAGATTTAAGAAGCAGAGTTGTTTTCGAGGAAAGAGGACGATTGTCATTCCGTCGTTGAAGGAAAAAAAACATTTGTAATTCACCAATTTTTTATTTCACGAAGCATCGGTGCAGGTTGAAAAACTACGAATTGCGAATTCGGCAGGGAACAAAATTGGATAATTATTATTGGACTCGAACATCGCTAACTTCAGCGTCATGAATTTAGTAGATTCAACGTCGATATTTTGATGCATCGACTTACCAGCCTGACGTTCCAGATTCAACATCTGCAACGGCAGTGTCGAAGAGACTCGAGCACTTTGCCGAAGACTGTTGGAGGACATATTCCTGCCTCACCTTGCCAAACCGTCGGAGGATTTTGACGAAATGGGTCGCGTACTTCTGGAGGGTCTCTGGCCAGTTAATCCGTTCATCGACAACGACGCTTTCAGAGCGTTTACGATCGACCTCGTGACATCGGCTGTGCCTAACAACAATCATCCCCTCATGATTGGTAAATTGGAACGAGCTTATTAATACGACACTGAAGTTTGCAACGTTGGAGTCCAACGAAATGAAGGAAAAAAAACATTTGTAATTCACCAATTTGTTTATTTCCCGAAGTATCGGTGAAGGTTGAAAAAATACAAATTGCAAATTCGACGGGGAATGAAATTGGAGAATTGCTAGAATTATTTGAGAGTTTTTTTTATCATTTCGTTGGACTCCAACGTTGCAAACTTCAGCGTCATTTATTAATTATTGCTACGTTGTGAAACGACGATTGATCGAGTGCCTTGTGTTTTGTTCGATCAGGGACGAGAACGATGTCGAGGTATAGCCGGTTCGTCCTGAATCTTCAGCTCTTCGTTCACGAGTATCTGATCGCAGCGACTTATCGTTGGTCATTCGTGTTCCGAGCTATTTTCAACGCTCAAATGAGAATGGGCATATTCTTGACGGAAAGGTTCCCTTTTTTGGCGTACTGGCTCTTCGGAAGGAGCAATTCTTGCGTCAACATTTACAAGTTTCATTTCGATTGATTGTTGTCGAAACTGCGACGAGGAAGAACCGCGTCCGGGGTATCTTCGGGGAGGAAATAAAGTCGTTGGTCGCCAAAAATATTTTCGTTGCTCAACTAAATGGAATGGATGAACTCAATTTTATTAGCGACGATTCGTCGGTTCGACAAATTATTCTTTTCGACTGAGCGCGCAGTTGTAAATATTCGCTCAGGTTGCAGGCTCGCAGAGAACTCGAAATATGTTTTACACCCCATAAACTATTTTTATTTTAAGGTAGATGGTGCGCGAAGGATCGTATTTTATGGGTGTCTCAATTGGGTCGATTTTTACTCCCTAATTAAGGATACAATCACTTTTATTAATGTCAGAGTTATTTATTCGATATTGTAAATAAATTTGTTCAACTTACCTTTTGCCGAATGAAATTACAAGCCGAAAATACTAGTTTAGTTAGAGAGCATAGAGGGTAAACATAAAGGGAAATGGGTGAAGAAAAAAGTATTAATAAAAGTAAAGCTGAAGTTCCCAACGTTGGAGTCCAACGAAATGATCTAAAAAAATTCTCAAATAATTCCACTAAATCTCCAATTTTCTTCCCTGCCGAATTTCCAATTCTTCATTTTTCAAGCCACATCGATAACTCGTGAAATAAAAAAATAATGAATTATAAATCTTTTTTCCTTTCGTTCAACTCCAACGTTGCAAACTTCAGCGTCGTTAATAATATGACAGAAAGCTATGACAGGAATGGGCCGAGCCAAGAGGAAACGAAACGCCGAAATAAGCAAATGTGAAATTACACGAGTGCTCGTTACCAATTTCGTTCGATCTTTAACGCAATGTATTTTTATTACTAGTAAGACAATCGTCTCGATTTTTTTGCCGAACCTTCGTTATATAATTCGTTGTTGTCGTGCAGTTTTTCATGAACTTTGTAAGAAGCGTTCATTCGTTATGTGGAAAGATAAACGACTTTTTACGCACAGTCCCTGTAACCCTGTGTATTTTTCCTCATATTTAAACACGTTTATCTAAATAACCAATAATTCGAACCCTTGAAAATTCGATATGCGTGTCGATGGATATTTAAACTCTGTAAATTTCAATGACGCTGAAGTTTCCAACGTTGGAGTCCAGCGAAATGATCTTAAAAAACTCTCAAATAATTCCAGTAAATCTCCAATTCGTTATTTTTTAAGCCACATCAATAATTCGTGAAATAAAAAAATAATTAATTTAAAAATCGTTTTTTTCGTTCATATTTCGTTCAACTCCAACGTTGCAAACTTCAACGTCCTTAAATTTCAAGACTTTTTTAATAAAATCGTTTCGTGCATGTACTGCCTTAATGTGCGGTGAATTTATTTGGAAATATTCTCATCGAGAGGAAACAAAAGCGCGCGGGCTCCTGTCAAAAACGATAAAACGGCCGCATTGGGATACGATGCGTCATCTTTATAACCTGAATCGATGCCAATAGTATTTCGATCAAATGACTAAGTAATTTGAATGAAATTATTATTTATTCTGTTGTGTGCGCGTACAAGGGCTTCGAGAAAAAGGTGTTGATTTACGCGAAATGGGAGGTGAGTGATTTCTCATCTAACTTTAGCCTCGAGAAACTATTTTTGACTCTTCTCTCGAAGCGTCATCAGCGAAGCCTGATAAGAAAATCTGGCAATCGGATAAATTCAAGGCACGATCCAGTCAGAAAAAAACCCATTTATCCTCGTTCTCAACGAAAAAGAATCGCTCGTAATTCGTTAGGTTTACCAATCAAGGGCTATGAAGAGTGTAAACCTTGGAATTTTAGGCCGTTTTTTGTTTGTAAATAAAAATTGGTTGCATGGATTTACGTAAAAGCTTGTACACATATTTTACATACTCAAAAGTTCTGGAAATAATATTTTTCTATTTTTTCAATCGTATATTTTTGTACAATGGTGTATTGAAAATGGCACCCCTCGAATCGGCGTTGACAGCAAAACGGAATGTTTTGTATTCCAGTGACTTTATTCAAATTCGATTTTGCAGAAAAAACGTATATTTTCAGCCTGACGTGGCCGTTTTTTTATCACTTTTTTCTTCTTCTATTATAAACAATTTTCTATTGAGAAATACACAAAAATTGTGATTTTTTTTCTTCAAACGGTCGCCATTTTTTTTTTAGACATTATTTTGAAAAATCCCTGCGCCATGCGACAGCTAATGGCACATATTTTAAGAACGTTTTTGGTTTTTTGTCCTGAGATGTTTCATTTTTGAGATTTGCTGTCAACGCCGATTCGAGGGGTGCCATTTTCAACGCAACATTGCACAAAAAATAATACGAAAAAAATGAAGAAAAAATTTGTTTCCAGCACCTCTGAGTATGTTAAAAATGTGTACGAGCTTTTATTTAAATCCATCGAACCAATATTTATTTATAAAATAAATAAAAAACACCGAAAATTCCAACGTTTACACCGTTCGTAGGCCTTAAAATGGCGCGGTGCTGTTTGCGTAAGTTTTGCAATGACCGCGCGCGCGCGCGCGCGGGCTGAAGATTCAGAAGGAAAGAAAACACAATTTTTTGAAGCCTCTGAAATGCCTGGAGTCTTGGACCAACAGTGGTGAAATTGTTTCGTTGCGAAGACCCGTTCGAGCGAGAGCAAACGCGACGCGTCTTTTATATTCGGCGCGGTTATACTCGACAGCACGAGCTTCGGAGATGCACGAATACACAAACGTCTCCCCATTTATGGGAGGGAGGCTTAATTACTTTGTCAAATGCCGCTCGAGCTAATTGAACTCGCTGCAATTACGGGCGACATTTGTTCACTTCCGGATGCTCGAATTGACGTCAACGAGACGCTCCTTTTCATTCCGTCTCTCGAGGTCAACGTTTCTTTATTTTGAAAAAAATATCTTCGGTCTCGGGCTAGTGCTCAATTATTTTCTATGAAATAACACATTCCACGTCGCCTAATTATATCAATTTTGTGATGAAAAATCGTTCGAAATTATTCTGCCGGTCTTCCCTATGTAATTGTAGGAATTTATAAAAATCCGTTTCCTTTGTGTCGAAACAGGTAGGTGACGAGCCGATATTTGGCGGGATCATTAAAAGCGGATGCCGAGTAGCGGATTCCGGAGAGCGAAGCTCGGCTCAGATTCGACGAGACTCAGTCACGACGTCGACAATAGGATCATTTGTAATTGCGACGGGGAGCTGAGGCTCGGTTACGGCGTCGCTGTGAGTCTCGCTATTTTCGAAGCCAAAAGATTTTGCCTCCTCGCCCTCGAACTTTTCCTCGAGTGGCAAGTTATCCGCTTTGCGGGCGGATACAGACCGGTTGTTCTCACTTTCGTCGACATTTCACTCGGATTTCCATGCGCCCTCGCTGCCGTTTTTACCATTCGCATGTAAATCATAAATTTCACATTTTTCGTACATTTACGTGCACACACCGATGGCACACAGTTTTAAACAAAACGTTCCACTCACGAGCATGCCATAATGACTTGCAACGTAACACCGAAACACGAATTTGATAACGAATCTTGGGAGCACTCACTTATTTGTGACGCGGAAGAAAACAATTTCAAGCACACGGAAAAATAACGAAAGGAAATACTTCGCGAAAATACTTGGAAAAGTCACCACGAACGATATCGCAGTCGAAATACTTTTGTCCTAATATTTTTCCGTCTTTCCAGGATGTTTTCAATTGCAACGTTGTCAGATAAGTAATTCGAAACTTTTTTTGCACTTACAGTCTCCACGAACACTTTTGGGACCGGAGAGCCCGAAAAATTTGTAACTATCTCCGTACAGCGATATCGATTTGTGCGATATTGAATATTTTGACAATGGTTTCGATCGGCATGAATATGAGCGTTAGGCGAAAAACGATATCGAATATCTTCAACGCCTCCATGTATTTCTACGAGATGACGGAATCGTACAAATACACGATCGATCAGATTCAGTTAGCATTACAATGCTGTGGTCACACTTCGTACACGGATTGGTTTCTCTTCGATTGGCAGGTGACCAAAAGGATGACAATAATGTAAACAAGAGAGTTAGAAAAATGGAGGGAAAAATACCTCGCGCGCTGCGAGCGCGTTTCGGTTGAGAGGTTAGGTTAGTGAATTGAGAACGGAGAATAGTTTCTGATTTTGTTCACGCAGCTGATGATGGCACCAACATCGCGAGGGGGAGCGTCGAGCCGCGGAAAAATGTCCGACGAGATCGATCTTGAGCCGAGCGTACCTTTCAGTTGTTGCAATCTTCGAGTACTGTTGCCTTGCGCGCACACACAAATGAACGAGGACGACACGGAAACCATTAACGTCGATGGATGTTCGGGAATTTTAAGCAACTTTCTCATGAGAATCGTTTTCGTCGCGTATGCAATGACGACGATGCTTGTCCTGACGCAAGTCCTGCTCGCTTTCTTTCTAGCAAGAATTGCCAACAAATCGATTTCCGATGAGCTCTTTAGAAAATCGTCACAGCAGGCTACGTCATTTTCCTACGAATCTCTCGATAGGCTCGTAAAGTAAGAAATTGAACGAATTATTAAGCCCAATTTAGATAATCGCTGAAAATACATGTCCGAAATTGTTAAAATTCGATGGCCAATGCGGAGACATCGGAACCTAACCTAGAAAAAAAAACAATCGAGAAATCAAGCTCATTGTTTGTTGGACTTTGTATATAGTTGCGGTCGCAAGAAAAACGAGTCTTTTAAAGCACCGTGCAAAACCTGGACGAGCAGTGGCAAGGAAGAACAAACTCGAATAACCGACGAGAGCGTAGGGCATGACGAAGCGATTTCCGCGTTTTCACACTGTAGCCAGGATCTCGTCAGCACCTCCTCCGAAACGCTCCGGGAGCGCGAAGTAGTGGCGAGATATGGAACAGCAAAAATAAAGCCGAGTGTTCACAAGGAACACAGAATCCCAACGAAAAAGCCAGCAATGAGGAGAATACGTTGAAACGACCGAACGATTCTTGTCGGTCGCCCACGATTTACTTTCAGTTTGGAAACGATTTGAAGAACACTCAGAATCCTCATTTCGTGGTCGTTACGGTCGTTACAAAGTGAAATACGCGCCTGCGCGCAGGCCGAGTGACGAACGTGTCATAAAGATTTCCGGTAATGGTGGCTCAAGGAGTTTGGAAATCGGAATGAAAAGCAGAATGAGAATCATCATATTTTTCAAGTGTACAACCTCCGTATCATCTCTGTTTTTTTCGTATCGTTACTTTGCTATTGCTAGGATCGGTATTTAAAATATGGATTTCGAAATTGTGCAGAATAACCGAAAAACATAAAATTCGTTCAGAATTTGACGGTTATGTGCATTTTACTTTTCGTAATTATGCTTAAACTTGTGGATAACAGTGAATAAATGTGTATATATGAACCGGTATTCCCGCAAATGATTTATTGACAGAAAAAAAGCCATGTTAAAGTATAGCTCTAGTGACAAGCTCTTGCGCATGGATTTTTATCGAGTTAGCATCGGCAGATACAATGGTTAATAAATATTTACCACCTCGCTATCGTCATAAATGCTCAGTCGATAAGAAATCTTTGAACCAAGACTTTCGAATATTAAAAAAAATCCAAATAATACTAAATAATAAAAGTCCTCAAGTTTGAAACTTGATCGATACGTCGATATTTCCCCCGTGCATTTTATTTTGTCGTGATTACGTAGATTTGAGGGATCAAAAAAAATTGAAAGAAAATGATTGAAACGTTCGTCCGATCAATAAAAAACAAATAAAAATGGCAACGTCAATGATCGTACGCAACTTGATCGAACCGCAAAGGGAAGACTCGGACACGGGTTCGCAGCGCCGCCATGCGGCGAAAACAGGCGTTACGCTCGAGACTCGGTTGATTTCGGCTGCATGCCGAAGCACAGCGCGAGGTTTCGCTTGTTCGGGGAGCAGCGCGGTTTCACGCACGGCTTCGGTTAGTTTTCAGTTCTTGTTCGTTCGTCAGTGTGTCGAGAACGTAGCATGTGCCCACCAGTCCATAGTCACGTACACGTCTACCTACCGCACCATCAACCTCATAATAAACTTTTTTCTTACGGCTACCGTTAGTGAGACAGATCAAGCTCAACGGAAAAATTTTCAGCCTGGTTATTC
This sequence comes from Venturia canescens, assembly GCF_019457755.1. Lineage (NCBI taxonomy): Eukaryota > Metazoa > Arthropoda > Insecta > Hymenoptera > Ichneumonidae > Venturia > Venturia canescens. Next base: position 22,869,200 of record NC_057424.1, on the reverse strand, counting down.
AGTCGTTCGAACTACCGTTTTCTTTCGAATTCAAATCGACCCACCGAGTGAAGTTGAATTTGACGCTCGCGCACAAATCGCACGTGCTTTTTTTCCTCCGCTCTCTGTTTCTTTCCCAGTATATGTATCAGTTCGAAGACTCCTTTGAAATTACTTCAATTTAACGTGCAATTATTCAGGCCCGGTAATAATTCAAAAGGGAGGAATCGCGTTTCACGTTTTCCCCCAAACAATTGAGTGAAAGCGTTCGGTCGAAGTTTAAGTGAAACGAAAATAAAACTGTTTTCCAAAGTAAAAGTGTTGAAGGAATACTCGGTGTCGACGAAATCTGTTGAGCTCCGTTGGCCCATAATGTACTCAAAATAAATTTGAACAGCGAAAATCTGTCATACATTACAAACGACGTGAGCCTGAATTTTCGGAAGGAGATTAGTTCGAAGGAAAAATTCGTTTTTCGAGTGAACCGGGCCACGCGCATTCCGAAGAGGCTCGAGTTTCTAGAGCAAAGGCCATAGCGAAGGAAACGAAGGAAAGAGAAAAAAAGCGAGAGAATTCGTTTGCTCTTCTGAGCCGAGCGGAAAGCGCATCGACCCGAGAAAAGTTAGCGTTCATCGAGTTATCTCAATTCATCTCTCCCTCCTTTTTTGCAATATCAGCATCTCTCTGACTATAATCGTCGTTCATCTCTCTTCTCCTTGCTCATTCTCGTTCTCCCGATCGAAAGAGCGCAGCAGGCAAAGTTTATTTATCAACGAACATCTCGAAGATTGTGGACGCGTTTTGCCGATCCAGTGATACCGGATACTAACGTGCGGTACAATAAAAATATAAATAAATATATTTACATACGAATATATTAAAACAACGAAAGCAGAAGAGAGCTGTCGGAGCACACGGACGAAAAATCTCTTCGCAAGTCAAAATGAGCTGTACAAGCGCACCGTCAACCGTGGCCAAGAAATGCGAAACTCTTCTCAGCAAGTGTGAAATACCGATCATCGATCTCGGTCACATGGGTAAGTATTTTTCAATTATTTTTCATTATTTCCTGAGAGTAGAAGCCACGAAATAGTGTGATTGATCTCGCGCGTTGGTCCAGAAGTTGGCAATTTAAATGAATGGCACGTTCCTCGATAAAGTGCTCGACACAGAACGCAGTGATTGGCACTCGGGCCGATGTTTTCGGGCGTGCGACCGCGTCTCGCATTTCTTTTATTCTCGAGCCTTCCCTCGCCCGATTTTAGACTCGTCAAAACGAGAGAGAAAGAGGCTGATTACAAAACTCGTTAACTCGTGAAAACGTAATTGTTTCGCGCGCACGATGCACTTTGTATCGAACCACTGTGCCGACGCCAATTTACTCGCGAAGGCAAAACCTGTGACGAAAGAGCTTCTCGCGTCCTTGGCACAGGATGTACGTGTACGTTGCGCGTAAGTGTGAGCGGCGAGTCTTTCTAGAATAAAAATAAAAGAACAACGGGACCGAAATACAAATACACACACATCGAAACTTCGAAACTTAGTACCGATGCTGAGTTCGAGGTATCCGAAAATTCGTGAAAATTCAATTTTTCCTCGCTCTCTCTTTTCCGTACGCTGTGCGTTGTGGGTGTAATTGAATGCGCTGCTGTAAGATGCGATTCTCGTACGCGGTTCGAGGAAGTCAGTCGGCCGGCGAAGCTTTTACGGTTACACGGTCGACCGTTATAACGATCCTCGTATTTACCTACATATTTATTAGCAAATAAACGTTCGTAAGCACCATGGGTTTTTGGCACTGCGAGTCCGACGCAGTTCGCAGGCTCCCTCGTTTCTCTCCGTTCCGCGAGCGTTTCCCGGCGCTTATTAGCAGAGCCGCTGGAAAAACTCCTTTTTATCGCCAGAATTCGCCGTCCCGTGTATCAACCGCTGATCACAAGCTGGCGAGTATTTCTGAGAAAATTTCGAAAGTGCACTCGGAATACGAACGCGGGCGAGGCAAAACTTCTCGCGGGAATGTTGAGAAGCGTTTTGCCGCTTTTCGGTGCTTCGTTTTCATCGAATTTCGAGTAATTCGAGGAGAGAAAGAGGGGGGAATATTTCGTTCGATTTTAGAGACACGAACATCGGCGTGGTCGCAACGAATGAATTTATCGGAAAAGTCTAGCGTTGGAGCGTCTCGAGTCGATCTCTCGCGCCGCGTTTATTGGCCGAGCGAACGACGTTGAAGTTTGCAACGTTGGAGTTCAACGGAATGAAGGAAAAAAAGATTTATAATTAATTATTTTTTTATTTCACGAATTATTGATGCGGCTTAAAAAATAACGAATTGGAAATTCGGCAAGGAAGAAAATTGGAGATTTACTGGAATTATTTGAGGAATATATTTCGAATGATCGATCGAGCCCTCGCGATTCCCCTTTTATCTCCCGTTCCGATGTGAAACGATCGTCATCGGTTACAGCGATCGATGTTTAAAGTTCGTTCTCTGGGACAGCCGGTGGATTTTCGTCTCATCGGCTGTGAGACTTTCGAAGAGGCTCGTTTCTTCGATGGATTTTAATTTCGTATTCGTCCGTGTGAAACTCGAGAAATCATCGACCTCGTGTGACTCACTAATTGTTGGCATAGCGCGCTGACTCGTTGAAATTTGTGGTCGGCGTATCAACATTTACGTACGCTCGAGGGTGAAAGAATTTCGCTAGTCAAACTGACGGAGAACAGAGTCCGACGTTTTTCCCTCGACTGCTGTAGATAAATAAACACGAGTCCGAGTCGTCTCTGTACGCTCATCTTGAGCGTTCAATCCCCGAACGTGCAAAAGTTTACGTGACCAGGAGCACATTTTCAAAGTCGGATTAACCGAAACTCTACGAAGTGAAGAAAATCTTTTGAGAAAAAGCATCGAGCAGATTGAATTTTGTCGATTACGAAAACTCGATTACGATGTTAAATTAATGACAAATTAATGACGTCGAAGTTTTTAACGTTGGAGTCCAACGAAATGATGTAAAAAAACTTTTCAATAATTCCAATAATTCTCCAATTTCTGCTCTGTCGAATTTGCAATTCATAATTCTTCAATCTACACCGTTGCTTCGTGAAATAAAAAATTGGTATATTACAAATGTTTTTTTCGTTGGACTCCAACGTTGCAAACTTCAGCGTCGTTAATGACAATTGCTTCCAGGACGAAATATCCCAAGACACAACATCCTCTAGAATTTTGTTTAATGATTTTTTTTATTTTTAATTATCTTTTTCCTTCCTCATAGAGGAAACTATGTGACGATGACATTTTTTTTCCAGTTTTCAATGTCAATCTGCTCAAAATGACCAAAAACATTTAAAAATCAAGTGCGCGCGCGCGCGCGTGTGTGTGTGTGTGTGTGTGTGTGTGTGTGTGTGTGTGTGTGTGTGTGTGTGTTGTAGCACTGCAAAATTCAAAAGCTCGAAAACTCGAAAACTATTTGAGATACGGGGCTATCGTTTCATTCATTCTCTGATAATTTTGCGAAAATTTGTCAAAAAATACGAATCCTACGACGTTTTGAAATTAAAAAAAAGGGTGTTGTCGCTCTAACTTCCGAAAATTTGAAGATTTATTATTAATTTCTTTTTTATAAATAGATTATCATAATAGGAAGGTTGGTATTGAATTTGGGAAATATCGGTAGAGCGGTTTAAATTTTATGATTTTTGGGATTTCGGGAAAATATGAGTTTTTCGAAAAGCCCGCTTGAATTTTTGTAAATTAATTTGGAAAAGTTGAAAGTCGGTAAATAAGTTGAAATCTGGTTGAAAAAAAATTAAAAGTACAAATTTTATTCTCAAGCTTTTAGAACAATGCTCAAAGCTTCCTGTATGAGGAAGCCAAAATGAAAAAAAAATGGCACTTCACAGAGTAAGCTTTGAGCATCGTGTGCATCTTGACCATCTCGAGGAAGCAATTTGGACATTTCAATTTCCAAGCATTTTAAAAATTTTTACACACGCAATATTATTTTAATCAAATTATATTTATTAATCACAAATATTACACAACGAACGAAAGCCAATCGTCACGATCGCTTTACAAAAATATATAATGCAATTAGAGCGAGACACGAGGGAACGGTTGCAACAAAAATGTGACGTTTTCGAACGAAAATTCATGAACGCCGATCGGATAAAAAGGGGAAACGTTCATGAACGTGCGAGAGGCAACGCATCTCGGAATTTCGGGGCTCCGAGAATACAACTAGTGCTCAAGATATATACAGCGACGTGACTTCGTAAAACATCGTTCGTATCCGCGAACGGAGCACCGACCTCCGAAACGAATTTCACCAGCAGAGCCGACTCGGGACGCCGTGTCCCTGCACGTATGCGCGTCAGTAGTGTCGGTGGGCCCGCGCCCGTGTGTGAACGAGAGACAGAAAGGCACACGCACGGGGAGGAAACGGCCGGGGGGAGAAGCACGAGACACTGCGAGCAACAATGTCTCACTCGCGCACACTTATCGCCCAATCTTTCGAAATATTTCAACATTAGTGTCAGGCGAAAGCGAAAAAACAATAAGATGTATCGACCGCTCGTGAAAAATCGTGGAACGGCAGTGATTTTTTTGCCCGATTTTCCAAATTTCCAAATATTACGACGCTGAAGTTCTGCAACGTTCGAGCCGGACGAAACCACCGCGAAAAAAAAAGCCCCTTCAATAATTCCATTAATCTACAATTTCGTTCCCTGCCGAATTCCCAATTCGTGGCTTTTCAACCTCCACCGGTAAATCGTGAAATAAAAAACTGGTGAACCACAAATATTTTCCTTCATTTCGGTCGACTCCAACGAAATGATCTAAAAAAATTCTCCAAAAATTCCAGTAATTCTCCAATTTTCTTCCCTGCCGAATTTCCAATTCGTGCCTTTTCAACCTCCACCGATAAATCGTGAAATAAAACATTAGTCAACCACAATTATTTTCCTTCATTTCGGTCGACTCCAACGCTGCAACCTTCAGCTTCGTCTAATACTTGTCCTCTTTGGTACTACGAAAATGGAAGACCGAAGAAAAATGATGGATAGAAAAAGAATGTGTGCCACGGATACAGATAAAGAAAGAGAAACGTTCGGTCCTCCTTGGCAACCGAGTACCCATCTCTGTATATTTATATATGTTTACAATCGCTATAGAGGTATAACGAGGCCCGGTACCTCGACCAGTTGCCTCGTCCTTTGCCTCAATCTCTTCACCACTCGGCCGAAGGGGCCGCCTTAACCGAGCGGTTGAGGTCAGAGCCCCCCTCACTCTCACAAAGGGCCCTTTCTCACTTGTACCAGTGCGCATCGCAGTCTGCACAGACACGGGAGCGCGCGTCGACTCGACCTTTCTCCCCCCCCCCCCCCCCTCCTTTTTTACAGGGGTCCTGGGCCATTCACTTTTAGCTGTGCATTCAAAGTTTTCAAATTTTCTTTAACTTAAATTTTCTTTTTAATTTAATTTCTCTAAAATTAAAAAAGAGCTTAAATTAAAGTTATTCACGGTTATTCTGATTTATGTTGAATATTCATATTATCAATTATGATTGCTCATAATGTCCCACATTCTTGATAAATAATTAGTTTAGTCGAGATTAAATGAATAGTTAAATTCTCAACGACTTGGGAGTCGCATCGATCGGTATCTCTCGATTTTTTACAACATTTGTTATATCTCATCTACCAAAATCCGATTTTTGGATTACCTAACTTTACTGTGAGAGTATGAAAATTGTGATTTCTGAACTTCCGTCTTTGTTTATAACTTAAAAAAATTTCAAGTCCGTATATTTATCTTTGCGTGATAGCCGATCCCCCTTAATTCTGGTACATTTAAGGTATTCCTTTCGCAGGGCCGTATTTTTTGGTGTTGCAAACTAGGGCACTCGAAATTTGAATTGATTCCTAACCTCTGAGAAGTCGCTGTTATATGGGAAAAGCTGCTTCTTCTCCCATTTTTCCAACTTCTATCGTTGATATCTTTTTTAAACATTCGATATCGTTGCTATGGATTCCTTACATTTTTTTCTATCCGCGAGACAGTTTGTATCAGGTATTTAGAATTATTCGGTGTACGAATTATTTAATAGAAATGTGGTGATGACGGATTCTCCAATTTTACGATTTTTGACATTTTAATTCTTCATTAAATGATCGATAACCTGACCTGAAATTGCGCCAATCTATTTGGATACAGTTGTACTTTACTGTAAATTAAAATCAATTTTTTGTAGGGATTTCGGGTTCGTGAAAGGAATACCTTAATGTACCAGAATTAAATTGAACAGGTTTCTTCATTCCGACCTTAAGAATGAAATTTTTATTGGTGGGGATGAATATTTAACGCGACGATTGGCAGAATTCGGGCTAGATTTACCATCTAATTATTTTGTGATTGAACTGCAAAGTCGAGCATTTTGAGACGCTTGTGCGGAAAAATATTGACCGGGAGCGCCATGAACACGGTTTTTCTCGGCCAAAATCCAAGATCACTCGTTAGAAATGCTACTTTAGAATAAATGGTTAAAAATAATTAGTTAAAAACATAAAAATTGTACCTCACCAGGTTTTTAACGAAATAATCTTACGAAAAAGCTTTGATTTCCGGTTGAAAATTGTGGGAACGACGAAGTCGTACTCAACAATGTGGCAACGTCACAACCAACAGATTATGTCGCCAGTGGGCATACCTAACTTTACTTCGAACACCAGAACACAGAGTATTACAATCGCAACGTTGCCAAGAGTGTTTTGTTGATTTTTAACGAAGTTGAAGTTTGCAACGTTGGAGTTCAACGAAATGAACGAAAAAAAGATTTATAATTAATTGTTTTTTTATTTCACGAATTATTGATGTGGCCTAAAAAATGACGAATTGGAAATTCGGCAGGGAAGAAAATTGGAGATTTACTGGAATAATTTGAGAGTTTTTTTTAGATCATTTCGTTGGACTCCAACGTTGCGAACCCCAGCGCCATAATGCAACACTCTCTTCATCCGATAATCAACCATCCAGATTTTTGAATACAGGCTCATGTGTATCGGTGTGTTCGAGAGTGAATAAGGAGAAAGAGAAAATCGCTAATTAGTAGAGCAGCACTGTACAAATGTTGGATTTAGTGATTCTCGTCAGATGTTCTGAATTCTTTAGAATCGTATTCTATAACCAATGCCACATATCTGCGTTTACGTGTACATATGTATATTCTCACCGGTTATGAGGCTGAAGTTTGCAACGCTGGAGTCCAACGAAATGATCTAAACAAATTCTCCAAAAATTCCAGTAATTCTCCAATTTTGTTTCCTGTCGAATTTCCAATTCGTAGTTTCTCAACCTGCACTGATACCTCGTGGAATAAAAAATTGGTGAATTAAAAATGTTTTTTTCCTTCATTTCGTTAGACTCCAACGTTGCAAACTTCAGCAATGTCACTGGTCTATGGATGAGGCTGAAGTTTGCAACGTTGGAGTCCAACGAACCGATCTAAAAAAATTCTCCAAAAATTTCAGTAATTCTCCAATTTCGTTTCCTGTCGAATTTCCAATTCGTAGTTTTTCAACCTGCACTGATACTTTTTGAAATAAAAAATTGGTTAATTAAAAATGTTTTTTCCCTCATTTCGTTGGACTCCAACGTTGCAAACTTCAGCATTGTATCTATGGATAAGACTAGGTAAATATATTTATATGGCTATTACGTATTCGTATACACGGAACGATGAGCGAGGATGATTCACATTCTCGCGGTAATCCACCAGGCGTGTAGGCCATACCGGACAATGCGTTCCCTCTTATAACATCAGGATAATACTCAATTAGCTTATATTATCGGAAAACTGAGAGCTCTCAACGTGTTTATGCGTCAGAATACATCACGATGTAATATTCGTGTGAGAATTACATCCGCCAACAGCAGAATCATTACAAATATTATCCACGTGGGTGTATACAATCGAATACTTACTAATGTTGACGAGTTTTATCCTTTCGATAATTTGAACAGCGTGACGTCACGTTGGAATCCGATATGGCGGACAGCGTTTTAAATAATTGAAAAACAGATGAAAAGAGACGATTTTTAAAATCGAGTTATAAAATTTACGTTGCATATTCGAGTAAATATTGACGTTTCTCCTTTACTTTCTATCAAATCCATTATAAAAATGCATTTTTATGTATTTTCTTACCTGCTCTAAAATATCCTATTACTCGAAAAATGGTGGAGATTTACATAAACGAAAATTCGACGACACGTCAGACCGGTCAGGCAATTCAAATAGATTGGAGAATTTTTTAGGAAATTCACTTACCGCCGATAGCGGAATAAAAAATGAAATTCGTCAAGTGCCTCGGAGTAACCGGGGACTCGGACGTGTCGCGCAAATTTCACGATACCGGGAAGCCCGTGATACGAGAAATTCTAACACGCAGATCGAGACTGACTCAGACCCATTTGTCTTCGGCCCCAATGACACAATTCGCGTTATCAGGCTCGAGTCATCATTTCGACTGAATTATTTTAATCCCAATGACATTATTTCTTGCGTTAAACCGAAGGATGTGCCTTCGGGAGGAGCAAAGTTTTCCAAATTAATGGTGAGCCACCCTGATTTAGCGCTCCTGGAAGCGGGCAGCCGTTTTCGTCGCTTTGCTGTGCATGCGGAAAAACTCGATATACATTTCGTATTTTGAGCGCAGCCCAAAAAGCTCAATCTCCATAGCAAAAAAGTTGTTCCCCGTGCCGATAAATATCGAAATTGCGCAATAGCGCTCGACCGTTGTATAGCGTCGTCCCGTCCGTACGCACGCGCGCTCGCACCAGAGACACGTAGCGCGCCAATGGGGCAAGAGACTTTAATCGCGGCTCCGGATAGTAGAGCAAAATATTTAAAACGCATCGTGCCGGGGCCAAACGCCCCGAATACTCGCTGCTCTCTTCAACGCCGTCGTTCCCCCCGTACGATCGTATGTATTTAAGGAGAACGCGGCTCTTCTCCCCTGGGAGATCGGAATAGATCGCCCGGCGTGCCGCGAATACGAAGCTTTCCGAGAGCCACATTTTCCCCTTAAGAACACTCCGGGCATTCTCGTTTCAACGCACAGGGTAAACCACCCGATCCTCGGCCTTGCGCGGCGCGACTCCCAACACTCTCAAATATATCTTTCGCACTCTTGCCACTCGTACTCGAAGAATGCCGGCTAGAGGCCGAGCGATGCTCTCGCCGATCGCTGCCTTACCCTACATTTCATCCTCAACTCAATATAGGATATTTTACAGCAGGTAAGAAAATATGTAAAAATTAAAAAGTAAAGGAGAAACGTCAATATTTACTCAAATATGCGACGTAAATTTTATAACTCGATTTTAAAAATCGTCTCTTTTCACCTGTTTTTCAATTATCTGAAACGCTGTCCGCCATATCGGATTCCAACGTGACGTCACTCCGGTATTCGACGATCTAGATTTTTATCTTGTGCTCTGTGTTATTTTGAAATTTTACAAGTTATCGTCACGTTTGTGGACTTTTATCATTCGTTTTGTGAAAGCAGAAAGTGCAAGTCTGACAAGACGCCAATGATGTACGTTACGACTCATTATTTTCGAAATCTTGTTTCTCGGTCTTTCGCAGTTGTATCGTTCACCAACGGAGTGACGTCTCAGACCGAAACAGCAGAGGGTTTCCACGCGAGAGTTCAAAATCATAAATAAAAAATAGTTTTTGAGCTCATTGCTCATTGCGATCTCGGGATTAATTTACGCCAGCTTTAAAAAAAGGTCTATTATTATTCGAGTTTTCAAACGATGCGGGAATTTCCGTCAACTATTTATTCATACGAGGTATTGATCAAAGCCCAAATAATTTGTAACGACCATTTCCTTGCGTGTAGGGCGAAATAGTAAATTTTTGAAACTAGAATTGTCCGTGCCACGATGAAAATAAGATTTCATCGTTTTCGCACAGTTGCGAGTCCCCACTCGCTGTTTCACGCATCCCTCACAACCAACCAATGACCCATTATAAAATTTCGAAACTTCCACAAAGACGTTTCTCCGCTGCATATCCGGTTCTCATTCCGTTTTTGTGAGCCAACGCGTGTGTCGAATATATGCCATGCAGTTATAAAACGATCGACGTTTATTGTATAGCGACTTGGGCACACGGACACATACATCGAAGGACCAGTCGAGTCTAGACTCTTGAAAAGAGTGCAACACCCCGCGCGCGTCTTCTCCTCGCCCGTATTACAATCCTCTTGAACATTTTCGTCTTGATCCTCTCCCCCCTCTTCTCCGGCTCTCTTGCCACCGCGACTGCTCTGTTTTGCGAAACGGGCATCGAGCCAACGTCCAAAGGGTTCTTACCAGATTGGCTATACCGCTATTATACATACACGCTTTTGTACACACCATTTATTTACCACTGCGTATGCCGTGGGCCGTACGTATGTACGGCTCGACGCATGCACAATTATATACCACTCGACATGGCAAGCGAGACAATTTTTACTTCTCTTTCTCTTCTCGAAACGCGCTCGCTCGTTCTCGAGCTTGCTTGCGAAACGTGCAACTGACACCAACTCGACCAAACACTGACCTGTATTCTTTCGTAGTTTTTTATTTTCTCAGTTTTTTTTTCGGTTTCGCCAACTAGGTTCAATTTTTTTCGTGTTCTTTCGAGATAGGATGAACGGAGTTTGAACTAAAATTAAAGTAGTTCCGGGGTTCTTCATAGTCAAGTTTGCAACTACTTTATGTTGATTCATTTCGAGCATAAATTGTTAACAAAATTAATGAACGCTTACATTGAGAATATTTTGATCATAAGAATGTAATAAAATGCTTTAAAAATATCATAAAAGATGAAATTTATACTTCAACTTGACTAGTTAATGATTGAGTGTGACACTTTGAATACACATGCCTAGGGAACATTTTTATTGTGCGACAGAAAGTTTATATCTATGTAATGCCACCGAGAAAAGGGAATGGTCCATTCATTCAAAAAAAGCGAAGCTACTAGACGAATGAAAACGCGCGTGAGTCATGAGGCTGAAGTTTGCAACGTTGGAGTCCAACGAAATGGTGTAAAAAAATTCTCCAAAAATTTCAGTAATTCTCCAATTTCGTTTCCTGTCGAATTTCCAATTCGTAGTTTTTCAACCTGCACTGATACTTATTGAAATAAAAAACTGGTTAATTAAAAATGTTTTTTTCCTCATTTGGTTAGACTCCAACGTTGCAAACTTCAGCATTGTTGAGTCAGTGTCGATAAGAAATTCGATGAAATTCCCGTAATTCCCGAATTTGCTCGAAGTTCAATCAGCCGTTACCAGCAGTTCAACGTGGTGACTGACATCCGCTTTCGACGCGTCAAAAACTCAAGTTTTTTCACGTTTTCTTTCTTAAAAACCCTGCAACTTAATGTTTTTTTTTTTTTTTTTTTTAAGAAATTGAATCTGTGATGAAATTTTTTGACGATACAAACTTTTCCAAAGCTCGAACAGCGCATAATTTTTTCACAATTGAATAACTCAAAATTGTCAATAAAATAATGGAAAATTTTACTATCAATTACCACAAATAAAAGTTACATTGGTAACGATGCTGAACTTTGCGACGTTGGAGTCCAGCGAAATGAAGAAAAAAAACACTGCAATTCAAGAATTTTTTATTTCACGAAGCATCGGTGCAGGTTGAAAAACTACGAATTGCAAATTCCACAGGAAACGAAATAATTGGAGGGTTTTACATCGTTTCTTCGGAATTTAGACATGGAATTTTTCATCACTCGTCGCTACTCGTCTCTCGATGCTTTCTCAAGTGTGTTCGACCATCGACCGTCGCTTGGCGTCGGATCCCCCCTCCCACGAAGATGACACGTAGCGACACCAATCTACAAAACATGAGAATTACATTTTTTCTCAAATCCCAACTTCGAGCTTCTCGAATATTTCGAACCATTTTTCTCATTTGCTTATCGAGCTTTTTTTGCTTGAATTTCTTCTCTGTACCTTCGTCGTTGTTTCCGCTCGCATCGACGAATTTCACGAACCCAAAAACTTAGACTTTTTTTCCGGAAATTGTGCGACGAAAAAATATCCGCTCCTGCGAACTTTTCGAGGCTGGCGTTTGCGTGCATTCTCCTGAGAATTTTCGACGAGAAAAATGAGCTCGCACACATGGACGTGAGCGACAGCGAGGCGTCGCTCCGATCCATGTAAACAGGAAGCGCATTTTTACAAGGCAAAATTGTTGCCTCTGAGAACGCGCATTCTTCACGCACTCGTATACCAAAATGTATCTCTCGCTTCTTTCAATACGTCATTTATTTTTCTTTTCCCGTCGATAAATAAGAGACATTTCGTGCGCATGGGGTCACTTTGAGCCCAGGTCATTTTTGACATCGAATATCTCGGTAACTATGCGCTTTTCGGAATAAAAGGTTTAGTCACTTTTTGCAGTGAATTGATCCAACTTTAAGGCTGCAAAGTCGGATTTCCAAAAAAATCTTTTTTCACTGTTCAAAAATGTGCTCAAAGTTGATAGTGCGCGTAGAAAGCACTTTTTCGGTTAAGTCTCTCGTAAAAAATTAAATTTTGAGTTTTGAAAAAAATCCTTTCAGAGTTTTGCAGACAAGGGTCCATGCTTTAAGGGAAAAATAGTCCACTTTGCAACCGTTCCAAAAAGTGTATTCATTTTGGAGTATGAAGTTGGCTATGCTCCCTACTTTTAGAGAGGGGATAACGATTTCTTATTATTGGGGTGCTCGTCTGTAAATGCTATTAATGTGAGAAAAAAAATTGTTTGGGGTCAAGCTGACCCCAGATGTACACTAAGGGTTAACCGGGCGAGCTTCTCGCGGGTTAAACGCCGGCAACGAATGACACTTCGAGAATTTTCTTTCGGGGAGTCGTAAACGTGAGCACGTTGAACCTGCTTCGTCGAGGACATCGCTGTGCCAAAATATTTTGGGAAAAAACGTCGTCGCATGTGCAGAAAAGGCACGGAAATATTTTCTGTTTCTCTCGAGGAAAAAGAACTCAACGGTTTCGTACTTTTTCAGAAAAGGTTCGACGCGTTGCGACTCGGCTCTGCGTTCGTGTTTTGGTGCGATTGCGGTCGTGGATTTGACCTTCGCTCGTGCGACGGTGCGGCTCGTTTTCCAAAACTCGTGATTTATTCTCAAACAAGGGGCGCAAACATGTCTTCGGTCTCGAAGTGTACGTTGCGGAAAGACTCTCTTCCGGTCACGATCTGACACTCTCGGATGAAACATTCGTTGAAACGAATACGATGCGCAATTGAATAAAAAAAATTCGTTTTTATCGTCGCACGATTTTACCGCGGTCCTTGTCTCCAAGCCCGCTCCTTTTTCTCTCGAGAACAGTAGGAAAAATCGTCGATTTCTTTTCTCCGAAAATTCGGTGAATTAATGTGGCGCTCACGCGGATTTTCTCGTGCGGTAATCCAACCAGGAGATCAGCAACTCGCTCAGAAAATATAAAAATCTTATTAAAATGGATCGATGAAAGCGTTTGGAAAAATTGAAGGTCCGCGTCCGGTGGACGAGTCATTGAAACTATTTGTTTGCCTCGAACGGGGAAAAATAATAATTGAGCTTAAAGAACAAACAACACTCGTCTCGTATTATTAATCCAATCGGCTATTTTCAAGAGTCGCTACTCGGTCTTTCGATGAATTCACCAGGAACGAATTAATTAACGTTGTCCCTGGAAAATGAACGTCGCCGCTCGCAGGCAGCCAGGCCTCGGTGGGAGAAAGAACAAGTAAGTCAAAAAGGAGGATAGAAAATGAGAATGAAAAGAGATGAGAGAACCGTTGATCATTCAACTGCCTCGTGCTGCGTTTTCTACGTGGCTTCTTCTCTCTGCTATTCCTTTTATATTTATTACTGTCATTCGACTACCTTATTTGCTATTACTTTAATTACATTTCAAGCTCCATTGGGGAACATCGACGCGAGAATCCAAGAAAATTTTCAAATTTACAGAATTCAATGGCGACCAAGCTGAAAAATAAGAATTTCCGTTTCTCGAAGAGTCAAATTTCCGGGCAACGAGGATCCTTCCGTCGCGCCAGGAATCTCGATGATGCGTGTAGCCACGATAAATTTCGTATTTATTAAATTATTTTTCCGGGAAGTGGGAACGATCGCTGATCGTATAAGGCGCGCCATTTTTTATCGTGCGCTCACTCTTCCTGGATCAATTTGTAACGAAAATGTTCGAGCTTCATTTTGGGAAATCAAGATAAATGTTGGTCTCGTTGCGAATTGAGGCAACGGCGCGGATCCTTCTTGCTTCGATCGGGCGTCGAAGTCTCCGGAGTCGTATTATTATGGGGCGAAATTTCCTCCTGTAACTCAGCAACTATTGATTTTATGAAAAAACGTTTCATACAAAAATTGTAGAAAATTGTGTGCTCTGCAACTTTGTTTAATCCGTTTTTTTCGTATTTCCAAAAATTCTTGAGATATCAACTAAAAACTTGAATTTGGTTCTTTCAATCGACTGTATCTCGAAAAATACTGACAAGAGAAACAAAAGATGTTAATGAAAAAGATGAGAAATTTTGTCCCCCGTGAAAAAGGTCCTTACCATTTTTAACGTAAAACTCACCGCTTTCGAGATATTTGCAAAAACGCGCTTTTCAAGATGGCTGCTGAAGCTCGCGGTTTCGACACCCGGAAATTGTTTTATACCCAAGAAAGCACCCTCTGAAATCCAATCGAAAAATCAATTATCAACATTTTTTGTTTTGCCAATGTCCATGTTTCCTGGACGACGTCACACGCTATTTATTTGTTTATACGGAATCGAATGCAGCGGCTAAAGACAATCCGGCTGCGTCGTGCTCGGGGGAAAAAATGAATATTTTTCTTCAACCAACTTTTATACTCATAAAATTGCCAGGGCCGAAGTGGTTTAAAAACGAGTGATTCTTTCATAAATATATTTGCACAAGTGTGTCGGTCTCACGAGACGGATCGTCACTGATTCGAGGCTCGTATTATAATTATCATCATTAATATATGTGCATTAATGTAACGATCCTCGTGCGAGTCCCGCCGGGTATATGAGCGTTTATCAGGCGAAAGTTAGAAAACGACTGGAACGAAGGGGTTTTTCGCGTGATTCTGTGCCAGTTTTTGCCATACTCGCCAACACTTTCGCGCCCATGCCGCCTACGATTTTTCATACAAACCCACGAGTGCGCGCACACACGATCCTGCGGAGAGCCGAAGAACGATTCTGTGCGGAGGAATTTCAACGGTGAATTGATCGATGCAAATATTTTATCGATTCAACGTTTTAAGGAGTGGAACGTGCAAAAATATGATTTCTTGAGTTCATCATATTTTCCTATTCTTCCTGTTTATGCTGCCGACAACGAGCTTGCTCCTCGCCTCCACGCACTATTCACTTTCTTTCCATTGAAAAATCACAGTCGTTGCTTCGAAACTGATCGTGACTGGTGGGAATAAAACG